>NC_139004.1:94112179-94422112 GCF_964374135.1 Grampus griseus
TTTGTAATGCACCAAAAGTTATAAAGAGTCAAACAGACAGAAGCCTTTTTTGTGAGTGGGTGCCAGAAGCATTTTGCTTGTACATGCATGGTGGATGTCCAAAGAGCATGCCAGGAGTTACTGAATCAGGACATGAAATTACTAAAAGGGGGAAAAAAAAGTAATTTGACTGCACTTAACCTTCTTCCCTGCATTATTATATTTCTCTAGTTCATAAAGCGTTGGCATACATTTTATATACGCACTCTGAGTATTGAAAAAGTCTCAAAGCAGTGTCTCACACAATAGCGCGATGATGTTCTGTCCTTGTTGCACTCACATTTCTTATGCAATTATGTCCATTTTAGCTATTTATATAAAGAAATAACAAATGTGAATGAACCCTAAGCAAAATTTTGCAATAGGCTTTATCATCAACCTCTAACCACTCCTAACTCCTCTACATCCCCCAATTTTACCCCATTTGAGACACTTACTAAGCATTCATAAAGATTTCAGCATGTTCGAGTTATTTATCATCTTACCTCCAAACCCATCAAAACCTGAAATCAGAATAGACCTGATATCAGAGCCTTAGCTTTGGAATCAGTTACATCTGACTACAACACCAAGCCCTGGCCATTGCTATTAGTATAACCCATACTAATTTATTTATTTCCCACTATTTACCTTATTTAACATCCCTTATCATTTTGTTTTCCTTCTCTATAAATGGGGATAATAATAGTACCTGTTTCTCATTAACTGTTGTGAGGACTACATAAAATGTTATATTAGAAGTGCCAGGGCGTCCCTGGTGGCTCAGTGGTTAAGAATCCGCCTGCCAATGCAGGGGACACGGGTTTGAGCCCTGGTCCCAGAAGATCCCACATGACGCAGAGCAACTAAGCCCTGAACCACAACTACTGAAGCCCGTGCGCCTAGAGCCCGTGCTCCGCAACAAAGAGGAGCCACTGCAATGAGAAGTCTGCGCACCACAACAAAGAGTAGCCGCTGCTCGCTGCAGCTAGAGAAAACCCACGCACAGCAATGAAGACCCAATGCAGCCAAAAATAAATAAAATAAAATAAATAATTTTTTTTAAAAAGTGCCAGATTATATGCAAAATGCAAGACACTGGGATGTGGGGGTTGATTCTCAACCAGACTCTTCCTTCTCCCAGAATATATATATATATATATATATATCTATACTTATAGTATATAGTATGTATAGATACATAACTACACATTTGCATATATGTGCATATTCATATACACACAAATATACATGCATATGTATGAATATAGTGTGTATACTGTATTTACATAGCATATGGTGTATATATACATATATATGAGTATATTTACTACACATACATATACATATATCTTGCTATGTTAGAATAAAAAGGTTTGGCATTTCCCCTGACAAAGATATTGACTGGGCATTCTGTCGATGGGACTTTTTTGATGTTGTTTTTGGAAGAGATCAGTACTGTTTCCAGTATCCACAAAAGCACACCTTATAAAGCTTTCCTCACTTCTCCTATAAAGGAAGCTGTCTCTGTTGTGTTATTGTCACACTTAATTTGTATCTTCAAAGTAAAAATGATATTTTAAGAGTGAGTGAGAAAAACTACTGCCTTTACAAGGATAATCATGGAATGGAGGAAGGTTTTAAAAACAGGTGTGTGGGAATACTTCCATCATCATGTGAGTTTATTTTTAAAAATATTAAGTATATCACCTATAAAACTTCTGATATCTGGACACTTGCACTCAGAAATGGGATTTTGAGATTTTCTAAGCTGTTTCAATAACTTTACATGAACAGTTTTAAAGGAATTGATCACTTTGATCAAACTGGAGAAAATACACTTCTGACTCTTTTGAAAATGCAGCTGGCAGAGAGCTGGGAGATGGAATTCACCAACCTAGATTTAATGCAAGCCTTCCATCAGTTGGTGGTTGAGGTTGGAAAATGCGTTCCATGATTTAGTGAGACAGTCAGCAAAGCCCCTTCCAGCTGTGGATCCGTGCGTCTTCCTAAGGTTCTGAGAGTCATTACCAGCAAGTACTAGACCACAGTGAATCTGAACCAGGGCTTCTCAAAACTTTATGAGACAGTGTTAGAGCAAGACTTAAAAAAAATTAGAAGCACATACAATTCAATTGGAAATGCTATTATTAACAAAATGTCATAAATAGCAGCTTAGTGAGAAAAATCACGTATCGTTAATAAATGTAACAGTATTTAAAATACTCCTTTGTTCTTTATTTCTCCACTATTAATCACTATTTTTATTTAGTTATGTTTAATAAATGTTAGTATGTTAGTACATTTGTCTATTTATACATAGATGAATATGTATAAATGCACATATCCACTCAAACATTTTTATGATGATCGGTTTGAAAAAACAAAAATATTTCGAAACCTATTGACACGGGCACTACGGATATTGTTGTCATGGTTACATCAAGACAATTTATGACTTCCTTTGCAGGAGAGACAGACTAATGGTTGAGTGACGTAGTATGCATTTGTGTTCTTATGGCTAAGTGTAAGTCTGTCCTCCCTCCCTCCCTCTCTTCCTCTCCCTCTGCATTATTTTCCCAGGGCTGCTATAAAAAAGTACCACAGGCAGGGCAGCTTAAAACAACAGGGATTTATTCTCTGACTATTTTGGAGGCCAGAAGTCTGAAATTAAGGTGTCCGTAGGACCACGTTCCCTCTGGAGGCTCCAGGGGAGTATACTTCCTTGCCTCTTCCCAGCTTCTGGGGACTCCTGGCATTTCTTGCCTTGTTCCTGTATCACTCCAATCTCTGCCTCCATTGTCACATGGCCTCCTTCTCTGTATGCCTCTGTATCCAATTCATTAGATTTAGGGCCCACCCTAATAAGGTATGACCTATTCTTAAGTTATTTACATCTGCAAAGACCCTATTTCCAAATAAGGTCCAATTCACAGGTACTGAACATGTCTTTGGGAGGAACACAATTCAACCCACCGTATCCTTTCTCTTCCAATCATTCCTTACCTCTCTACTGTCCCCCATCATCGTCTTACTTTTATCTAATACCATAGGGGCCATCGAATTTTCTGGGATTTATCTGTGTGCAGAGAGGCCTTGGACAGACCAGCAAGGCAGGGAGTTCCCACTTGGGAGAGGAATTGGTCTAGAGCAGGCCATGGAAGGGTTATATGGGTCACAGTCTTTCTGGGTACATGCAGAGGGGAATAGGGTTGACTGCATCAGCCACAATCACATGCATCCTTTGAATCTGGTGTCTTGAAGTTTCTACCATCCATCTCAGCCTATTAAATAGAAGCGTTCCGAAACAAACCTATTTACAAACCGGAAGTAGACTCACAGACATAGAAAGCAAACTTATGGTTACCAAAGGGAAAAGAGCAGGGAGGGATTCCTTAGGAGTTTGGGATTAACATACACAAACTACTATATATAAAATAGATAACCAACAAGGACCTACTCTATAGCACTGGGAACTATGTTCTGTATCTTGTAATAACCTATAAGGGCAAAGAATCTGAAAAAGAATAGATATATATGTATGTAAAACTGAATCACTTTGCTGTACACCTGAAACTAACACAACATTGTAAGTCAATTATACTTCAATTAAAAAAAGCAGTGTTCCCATTTTCACTGGTAGTCTGAAGACAGGTTTTCTTTTGGTTTAGTAACATTTTCGTGTGCTCTAGTAATCCAGTACTTACTGTGCAGTCCCAAATACAGGCTGTGTATAGATATTTCATATTATGTTTAAGTTGATGAGTTTTATTTTTCAACTTCAGTTTTATTTTTCAACTGTAGTCCTTGTGCTAATTTTTTATAACTTTTCCATCTTTTTCCTTTCTCTCGTGACTAGGTTCCTGATACTCATTCTAGCAATATATTTCATTTCTGTCTTTCATGATTCTTATGTCTCCCCTTCTTTTAAACAGTACTTGCCCCTCCCACCTCCACGTTCTGTCTTATCTCTCTGATTCATTTCTTTCCATTATATGAGATCTATGTAGCCTAGTACCATTGTCAGTTTATCTCATTTACTTTTTTCCCTCCATTGATGCCCAGTCATGTCATGTTTTATGCTTCGTTTCAACTGATACTTTACACGTGAGCATTTCAGTAATACTAAATTCACTCGTGGATTATCTCTCCTGAGTAGGCCCAGGGAAAATTGCTTCTTTGTCCTCCTTATCTTTGAGACTACCTCACTATTAATGACAGTCTTAATAACTGAGCCTCCTGGCCCAAAGAGATAATTTGAGAGAACCAATAGGTGGCAGACATTTGGTTTTATGAAAGGCAGAAATCATTTCCCATGGGAGAACATACAGTTCTTTCAGTAGAAAATAGGGTGCAGTTTTACTTCCCAGTGCTAAAGGACATGTCTGTTATTCAGACCAATTGTCATTCAAGCTGTGACCGATTCTACCTCCTGTACTGTAGTAAGAGTTTAGTTTTTTGCAAAACCCTTGCTCCTTCACACATTGTTTTCCTGAGAGTTCTTTCATGAGAGAGAAATATACTTTTAAGATTAGTATACATAAGATAAATTTCTTGCAGGTGTCTTAAATATATTTCTCTATATCTTCAACCTTTGAATCAGAAGCATAAATGTTAACTTATTTTTCTAGCCTCCACCTTCTTTACTTTTTGCCCAGTTGCTCCAGAAAGGGTTACTACCTCTTTTACTTTAAAAGTCTCAAGGCCCTGTTTTACCTTGCCTTCTTCTAGGGAGTAATCTGGTTGCTGAAATACTCTTGCAGTTATTTCTGGTGTCTTATTCCCCAGCTTACTTAATGCTTACAGTCCTCTACTGCTTTCTTTACTTACCTCTATAATGCTCATAGTTTTTCTGTCTACTTCCTTTATACTTGGCTTATTTCCTTGGAGTGTAACTAAAAAGCATGCTTTGATTTTTAAAACCATTGCTCTGTTTGCCACATGTAGCCATTCTTTTAGTGACTGTCATAAAGCCAATCTCTGCAAAGGCTTTATAGTTTGAATTCAGCAACAGGAATGCTTTCCAATATCTGGTGTTTCCCAGTCCTCATATAGTTGTTCGGCTTCATCTCAAGGACTTTGCTATTTCCCTTGTCTTCACAATGGCCTGCCCTGAGGTTGCTTAAACACTGTGAACTCTGCATGATATATGGTGGTGAGCACATTTTTTTCAGTGTTTCTGCTTTGCCTTAAAAACCTTATTATTTTTTTCCTTTTCTCCAAAACATGTGCTTTCGTGTATTTGGTGTTTCCACCAGTTAGTAGCCTTATAATAATAAGGAAGTGATAAACTGAGGTCTTTACAGCCTGGCAGACCTGGATGTGAACACTAGTCTTGCCACTGATAGATTGGATCACCTTCAGGAGTTAATTAACTGCTCTTATCTTTAGATTCTTCACCTGTGAAATGGGACTAATAATAGTGTCTCAATCATAGGATTAGTTGGAGGATTTTATATGACAGTGTTTGTAACTCTGCCTGACATGTGAGGAGTGTTCAATAAATGTTGCCTATTATTTTTTACAAGTAAATCTGGAGTTGTCTCTATTATCTCACAGTTTCTATTTCTCTAAACAAATGAAACATACTCTCATAACAATATATTGGCTACATAGGCTTTTAAAGACTTGATAGTTTCCTCTTACCTAAGCATGTGTGTGTATGTATTTCTACTGTTCATAAGTAGAACTTTATATAATGCTTTACCAGTCTTTCTTTTTTATAAAATTTTTGAAAAATACAAAAGAAAAAATAAAAGCACCCATAATTTTTTCACGTATCTATATCTACACATGCTTATATGTGTGTATGCATGCAAAAGGCATATGCATGCATATATGTGTGTATACATATATATAAAAGGGTATTATCACCCTACAACTCTACTATCCCTCCAATGACGTTACCAAAAGAAAAAACTATTTTTTTCACAATTAGATATTAGTATGGCCAGTCATTTTGTTATGCTTATAGGTACGGTTGCCCCTTGGT
The DNA here is from genome assembly GCF_964374135.1 of Grampus griseus. Taxonomy (NCBI): domain Eukaryota; kingdom Metazoa; phylum Chordata; class Mammalia; order Artiodactyla; family Delphinidae; genus Grampus; species Grampus griseus. The sequence continues at coordinate 94,118,190 of NC_139004.1, forward strand.
ATCTGTTGGGGGGATTGGTTCTAGGACCCTCACAGATACCAAAGTCTCCAGGTGCTCCAGTGTCTTAGCATAGTATTTGCATATAACTTAGGCATATCCTCCCCTATATTTGAAATCACCGCTAGATTATTTATAATACCTAATACAACGTAAATGCTATGTAAATACTTGCCAGTGTGCAGCAAATTCAAGTTTTGCGTTTTGAAACTTTCTGAAATTAAAAAAATTTTTTTAATTAAAAAAAAAATTCTTCATCCACAATTGGTTGAACCTGCAGATCACACCCTGCAGACATGGAGGGTCAACTGCATATATTATTTGCACTTTTGTTTTAAAAATATATTTAAAATATTCACCCTTTATATTAGTAATTAATGCCTTTTCCTTAGGCAATTTTTCCCTTCTTTTTTGCTTTGTATTGATGGTACTTTTCTGTAGGCCTTAAATAACTAAGCTGCTAATAATAAAAATGATTATACGAGGCATTTACATTTCATTTTAGAGTTTCCAAAATGGTTTTCACATGTGCTATGCCATGTAGTGCTCACTGCCGTGCTGTGAAATGGGAAATAATATCCCTATTTAACAGGTGAAAGTATTGCAAGTCACAGCGGTTAAGTAGTAGAAAAAATGTGGCTCCCAAACTACACTGTGAGCCCCTGGACCTCAAATCCCAGGCACATTTTTGAGGGAAGTGCATAGCCATGCTCAACTGTTGGTTTTATGTTTTTCCACCATCTCCTACAGCCTGCTATGAGACTAACATGGAATCTGTTTTTCACCTATATCACTTTATTTTGAAAATTGTGTTTGTTCAATTTTCAAGGTCTTTCTGATACTTCTCTGTCTTCTCCACATTACTTTCTAACATAACCATGATGTGCTCTGAAACAAGTGCAATATCTCATTTTCTTAGATGCAAAAGTATCTGTATTTTCTCTAGGGTTCATTGTTCCCATTTTTCAGATATAATACAGGAATCGGGAGCAGGCAGTAAAATAGTGTAGCAGTTAAAATTACAAGCTGTGGAATTCCACTGCCTGAGTTCAAATCACAATTCTGAGACTTCTTAGCTATGTAACTTCTGTCTGATCCTCAATTTCCCTGTGTGTAAAATGAAAATGGTAATACCACATCCTATAATTGTGGAAATGATTAAGGACTCAAGATTTTACAGCACTTAATGGTTTTAAATATTAATATTAAAACATTAATATTACTTGGCCCATAATGAGTGCTAAGAAAATGCTAACCAATATTACTATTATGCTAAAAATAGGGCATAACGTAATCAGATAGCTTTCCCAGATAGTATTAAAGATCCTGCCCAAACCAATGTGCTTTTCACTGAATAGTTTCGTGTTAGCTGTCTTACAGTGACTAATGATAGTTCTGCATAGAGTGCATGTCAAAACTTTTACTGCATTCTTCTAGTGTTCCTATAACTGTAACTGAGTTGATAAGTCTGTATGCAGATATTTGAATATAACAAAGCATAGCTATACTAATATCGTCAATTTGTATACTATATAAAGCCTATATATATATTATTTATGCAGCAACATTTATTATTATGATTGTTATGCTCTTTTAGAATGTTTGATAAAGCAAATTTTGATAGACAAGTGATACTATTGCATTGTAATGTTGACATTTTTAGGATAATGAAAATATATAGCTAGTGGCATGGGTCTGTGAAAAGAGCAGGGGGCTAGTAGATGCTGGGGTTATAGCTCTATCTGCCTCTAAGTGTGTGATAAATTTAATACAGAGGTTAAATATTTAGAGCTGTTCTTTACCTCTTAACATGGCGGGTCTGGGTAGGTTATCTCCAAAACCACTGTCAGCTATGACATTTTAGATTCTTTCTGAATAATATAGAACCTCATAATTAAGATTATTAATAAGTGTGATGTGGACTGTGGAAGTGTTTACTTAAAATTCTGACCCTAAGTGGCACAGGGACTAGAAGAGGTCCACTCCTGGGGAAGATATATGTCTATGTGATTTGACACACTAGCATCTAGCAATTACCAGCCCTAACACCCCACTTAAAACTCTGAAGTACTTCTCCACTGTTCTTAAAAAAAAAAATCCAGTGTTCCTAAAACTTGTAGGCAGCATAACCTGGACCCGACAAGACAGCCAGTCTTATCTCTACCAACTTGCCATGTTTTATGCTTGAGTACACAGAGCTCCTTTCTACTCTGGATTCTTGCTAATGCTGTTCACTTTTCTTGGAATTCCCCTCTCCTCTTTGACCCACTCCTGCCACTAACTTAACCTTTAAGCATTAGTTTAAATATAAGTCACAGACTTCTGTGTTGAACAACACAATGTTTTATGCATTAGAGACAAGATTACCCAGAAAGAATCCAGTTTCAATCATCTCTTTTAAAATGAGGATCTGGCAACATTTCTGTCCATGTTTGTACATGGCAGCTGGAGTCATTAGCTGATGAATAACACTTAAATGGATTCTGAGACTTGAGGACCCATATAAATATGTTCCTATGCACTTGGAACCCAGCTTCACTCAGGTATAGCACTTATTTGTTCATGTAGGGTGATGAGGTGGCAATCTCTAGCTAAACTTTTGCTTCCTCAAAAAATATCTTTTCTTGCATCCTTGGAATAGGCACCTCCCAGTTATACCTTCCACAGCACCCTGTAATAAACATCCTTCAACATATTTAGCATAATTACAAATGATTCACTTTTTGCAGGAATGTAATTGTTTCAATGTATATGTCCCCCCACTAGATTGCAAGTTTTATGAGCGCCATAAATGTCTGTCTTGTCCACCACTCTATGTTTGTACCAAACTTTTTGCCTGGTCTAGGTTATGTTCTTGCCAACAATGTTTGAGTGCCCAGTATAAGCCAGACAGTGATCTAGTGTCTCAATAGCTAGCTGATGAATGATTGACTACATTGACAATCCAGCATAGAACCCTTAGATGGCAGCCCTAGGAGTAAAGAGGCAAATTTAGGTACAACAGCGGTTTAAAAAAAATACAGCACCACGGAAGGAATGATCAATCTCATTAACAAGTGTGGTTTAGCTGTTGGGAGACACGTTTTTGCTGTCTGCTCCTGTTAGAGATCTGTTTTCATGATTGCATTGTTGAATAGTGTTGCAGTCTTTTAAGGAGGATATAAGAGTTACAAGTAATCTGGCATTAATCACAAATTTTTCTCTAGTCTAAATTTAGAGCATCTTTATTGGGGAACATATACGTATGTTAACAGAGATTCCCAGAGAAACACACCCACCTCCCTAACAGGATATTTCTGTTTTTAACAGCTTGGATACCCAGCTTATTCCTTCCAGGAGCTAAAAACAATCTATTGCAATAGCTAGAGAAAATCTAGAGGACAATCAGGTAAAATATGCACAGGGTTCCTCAGTCCCTTCTTTTGGAGTAAAATGCAAGGAAAAAGAGAAGAAAGTGATGGTCAGAGGTCTGTGGCAGATACTCACTATGGCTTGGGGATTATGGGCAGGAAAAGTATGATCATTGGAATTCACAGGTTTAAGGTTAAAATACCCTTTAGCTATTCACACACTTGTTACCCCATATTCATTACTGAAGGCACTAAAATAACTTTTTTGAGCATCATTGCCTTTCTCTCTCCAGTTATAGGGAATTTTACTTAATGGTTGTTTTCTATGTGTCAGACATAGTCCTGCATGCATTTTCATTATTTAATTGTAGAACCATACAGCAATGGACAGCATTATGCCCATTTTACAGATGAAGCAATAAGGCCCAGATGAGGTCTGCCTGTAGAGGAGTTGAAGTTTGATCCCAGGTCTTTCTCAAAACTAAGGCAGGTACTCCTAGCGCCTATTCTCTACAGCCTCCAAAATCCATTTTAGTAGAGGTACTTGAAGTAAAGGAAAAAGGGGTAAGAAGATAAACTTATGATTTACTCTTCACCCAGTGCCACGTAAGTCTGTAGAATATAAAGGGTTTGTTTTTTTTTCAAGGTCCTTTAATCTATATCAGTAAACAATATTAAAGCTTCTAGATTTATCAAGTTGTATTTCTCTTTTGGTAACCATGATACCATTTCATGTACAAACATTTTTTAATTAAATGGAGATAATAGTGACCACAAAGCTGGGATATTGTAAAAGCCTTACAGTTTTTTTTTTCCTGTAGAGAAAGGGTTCTTATTTTGGCACATGGGATCAACCTAAAGTTGATCACTTAATCTTATTTCTGAAACCACTTGTATTCGGTGCTACCTTACCTTTGTGAAAGACGCTGAGCATAGTAACTGGAAGTGGGCAGAAGAGGGGCTTTTGGGTCCTAGGAATGTTCTGTGTCTGAATCTGAATGATGATTACATGTGTTTTCATGTTTTGATAATTCCTTGAGCCGTCTCATTATGAGCTATACCTCTTATCTATAGATTATATTAATTAATTAAAAGTTAATTTTAAAAAATAATTGAAAAAAAAGTTTGAATATCTACTACATACCCAAGTCCTAGGAATATATCCATTACAAAATCAGGCAGATTTTGACAGTGAGTATACAGCAGTACAAAAGCAGACAAATTCAAGGCCAGTGCTTCCTTTCTACAGAGATATACTTTTATAAGGTCAGGTACTTTACTTCTCCTACACCCTTATCTGAAATCAAACTAAATAATATTTTATCATTGTGAAAAATCTAATTTAGATTGAATTCCTAAAATTAGCTCCATAATCCACATAATATCCAGCACTTTATTATACTCATGTCCTTTTAATGATTTAAATTGATGCCAAGAAAAGAAAAATAGCTTGTAAGAAGTAGAATTTTAAATATTTATTATGGATGTACTATCTGGTGTATGACAAAACAAAACTTTATATATGTTATCCATGGTAGCTGTAATATGGTAACAAAAAATTAAAAATTAGTCAAAAATTTAAAGTGAAGTTTTAATTTAACAAACAGACCTAAATACATTAGTTTTCATATTCTCCTTTTAAAATTGTGATGTTCTGAAAAGGAAATTAAATTCTATTGCTCTAAATTATAGAAAATAATTGGTGTATAAATATTTGTTCAATCACACCTTATATTTAGAAAAGATTTGTTGAACTTAACATTTCACTGTAATATTCAGTTTCTAACCTCTTATATATTAATTCTCATAACATAAATGTAGTCTCAAGCAAAGTAATTGTGGATCTTTTCTACCTTAATAAATTGGCTGTTGGGTTTGTTAGTGTACCATCAGACAATCTCATTTATCATGGTAAATTCCTATGGGTTTAGGTCTCTTCAATCTCTGAATTTACATATCCCCATGTGTTGATGGATGATATTTCTATCTTTCCTAAATAACTGTGAGATTCTTCAAGTCCAGAAGCAAATTTTATATGTGTAATATTCAGACAGTTTAGCAAAGTTCTAGGCACTTGTAAATTTGTGAATATTTATTGATTGGATTTCCTTTAGTATGGCAGGAATTCTGTATTATAGCTTTAGCCAAGTTGATTAATAGCTTCTTATATATCAAGGTTCTTTGCTGGGTTATATCTCTCTTCCTGGCTTTATAATATCCAGACGCACCCCCTTGAGGTGTAGTTGGATGTCTGTGGTAACCCAGCGAGCCCTTAGTTTTATTTTTTGGCTGCTCTACGCAGCTCTTGGGATCTCAGTTCCCCGACCAGGGATTGAACCCGGGCCCTCGGCAGTGAGAGTGCTGGACCACCAGGGAATTCCCCCATCTAGCCCTTATGCCATATTGCTTCCCCTAATCTTCCTGCCTAAATTGGTTGCAGATAATTCCTTGTCCCAGACTTAAGACTCAAAGCCATTTCTCTGACACTACCTCACCCATGCCAGCACTCAGGCTCCTGAATTCTGTCTTGTCACTTATTTTCTTAGTCTCTCACTAATTATTTGCTTTTGAACATCTATTACTCAATAAACATTGTGTTGCTGTGGATAGCCAGAATTTTAGAAAGCAGAAAAAAGCAGATAGAACCTCAGCTCCACTAGGTTTCTAATGCAAATATTAATAAAACCATAACATATGAATATATAACTAAACTATAACAATAACAATTGTTTTAATAAAAATAAAATTGTGGAATATTATGGTCCCAGAGTAGCAATATGAGAAATAAATTACATCTTCCTAGATTATTCGTAAAATATATTTGAAATTTATAAAATGTGCTTACATTAGCTCAAAAGGAAATATAATTTAAAGTTTGTTTACTTAGAAAAATAGTAATTCTTACCCAAGGCAAATAAATCAGCAGGAAGTCTCTTTACAGGTGGCACACCACATATTCTCTTCAGAAATATGGGACTCAGGTTTAGAAGGAAAGTTTAAAATCACCTTATACGATAATCCTCCTTATGTTGGAATCACATTTGTCCTTTCCTGAAAAATGCCCATCATTAGCAACAATCAGCGTTAACCCAGAGAATAGGCTTTGTAGGCAAATTTTTTTTTTTTTTTTTTTTTTTTTTTACTTTAAATCCTGGCTGCACCACTTACTAGCTGTGTGACCTTGAGCAAATTACATAACCTCTTTGTGCCTTGGATTTCTCATCTATCAAAAGGGTAATAACAGCATCTACCTCAGAGAGTGTGTGGATTAAATAAGATAATATAAGCGAAGTGCTTATAATAGCACTTAACACAAAGTGAATGCTCATTAAAGGTTAGTTATAATTTATTGTTATACGAAATAAGTCATCCCATGTAAACAGACTGATCTAATTCCTTCTTGTATTCTGCACTCAATAGAAAAGTGCTAACACCCACTAGTTTGACTGAAATACAGCCTCTTAAATTATTTATTTGCTACCTCTTTTGTCCCCTTTTCTATACACCGCCAATGGTTGCCATTCCAAAATTCAATCAGACAAGGTTATTTCCCTGCTGAAAACACTCAAAAATAATTTGACAACACACTTTGAGTAAAATCCATGTGACTTATCCTATCCTACCGCAGGCTACATGGTATGACCTCTGCCTAACTCTCCAGTCTTGCCACCCACCCATTGTTTATGGCAATCCGCACACTGGTATTCCCTTTTGTCTTCCCTGGATAGGTGTCAAGCAAGTGGCATCTGTTACCTAACATCAGGAGTAGGAGTCCGAACACTTCTGCCCATTGCTCTCGGTGTTGGAGTTGCCAAGAAAAACACGGTGCACTTCAGCATGGGATGACACAATACTTTACTCACATAACGATGGCACAAAGCAAGATCACCTTCAGTAGTTGGCATCAGTCCCCCGTGGCCGGCAGGTCCCTCTTGGCAGCTGATGCAGGGACATTGGCCTGCACATATCCCTCTTGTGCCACAAAACAAAGGACCATGCCCCGTAACCCCCGGGAAGACATAGCAGTGGGGTTGTCCAGGTGCCATTTCACACATACGCTTAAGCAGAACATAGGATACACATTGAGTCTGAAACAGGGAAAGATTCCCACGCAAGGTAACAAGCCTAGCATGGGCTGTGAGGATTCTTTCTCCTATTAAGTGTTTCATGCCTCCCTCTTACGGAGGTCAAAAGATGGGATGCATAAGACTCCCTTTTCTGACAAAAGGCCATTTGCACTTGCTGTTTCTTAAGCCTGGAAGTATTATCTATAGCCACAGACTTATGAGTTGCTGGCATGTACTTAGACAATCAATGGCTATAGATTGGGCAAATGGATTCTATTCCTAACCTCTATTCTTGGTGATAAAGGTCTGTAATGCATAAAGATACCTGTTGGCCTTTCTCTGGAAACAAGCTCTTATAACCTCTTATGTATTGGGTTTTTTTATTCAGTGGATCCACTTAGCAAAATGCTTTCTCACTTATCAAGCGGAACGAGTAAGGCTCTGGAGGAAAGCAGTTCTGTATTTATTCTGCATTCCTATCACATAGCATCTATTTGATGTTAGACAAAGTCACTTAACGGCCTCAATTTCTATCTCTGTTAATCTGCTAAATGAGTAGAATAATATCTGCCACCTGAGTTGTTTATATTTACATAGTAGGTATGAATATATTGCTACTGTTGTTACAACTTAACATTCATAAATTTGAGAGTTAGTTCTTATTCCAGTTCTACACAGGGGGAAACCGAGACTCAGAGATACAAAGTAACTTGACTCAAGTCTCCTAGGTGATAGATGATGCAAATAAATGACTCTGTTCAGTTTCTAAATTTAGTACTGTGAGTGTAGGATATTTGTTTCCACTGAAGCGATTCATTTTCCTATAGCAACATTTACAAAGTATTTTAACTGCTGTTTTGCACCAGGTCCCATTAGCAAGCAGGATATTGAACTGCATGCTAATGTGTGGAAGTAGAAAAAGACTTCTAACCAGGACTCCTGGTAGGTGCCCTCACGATCAATTTAAAATATGGCAAATCTTATTATACTTTATATAGAGATCATTTTATATCGTAATTCCCTTAAAAGAAGTTATTCTTGGGGCACTTGATTCAATATTAAAGGCTTTTTAAAAAGAAATGTTGATAGACTTCTATTTCCAGGAAGGTGGAGTAGATGTACTTTCCCCTATTTCTCCCACTAAGTGTGTGGTTATTAAAAGGCAACATGAGGGATTCTTGTGATGATAGGAATGTTCTGTATCTTGGCTGTGTCCATGTTAATACGCTGGTTGCCATATTTTACTATAGCTTTGCAATATGTTACCGCTGCGGGAAACTGGGTAAAGAATATATGAGATCTCTCTAAATTATTTTTAACAATTTCATGTGAATCTACAATTATCTCAAAATAAAAAGTATCATTTAAAAATACAACAGTATAGTATTAGTATTAACAATGAATTAAACTGCTTAATATATAAACAGTGAAATAAATTAATGAAAAACTATCAGCACCCCATTATAAAAATGGATCAGACATGTCTGAGTAATATAGCAAACTCCACTAATTATTAACTTTGTATCACAGAGCAGGGTACTCAATCTCTACAATCGCTTGGCCCCTTGTATCAAATGTGAACCATAATGTCTATTTAGGGAGTTAATGAGAGGAACAAGAGACAATGCATCTTCTAAAATAAACAGCACAGTTTCTTCAATTTATGAAAACTATTCTTAACCTTCTGAAGAGATGTGTATAACACAGCACCATGCTTTACTGATGAAACTGGAAAATTTGAAAGGATTTTTGATCATAACAATATTTGTTGGCCATCCCATGACTTAATTTTAAATGGTTTTACAGTGTTGTAGAACATTTGATGATATGAAAAATGTTCATCATATATTCAATAAATGTTTATAAAATATTATACGTAACACGATTTTTTTACATGGATATGGATAGACCCTAATGTTGACAGCACAGTAGTAAACTAGGTTCACAGACCTTCAACACTGTGGGAAGAATAATTGCCATTTTGCTTTTGAAGGAATAAAAATGTAAATTCTAGTGAATGGCAGTTACACAGGGATATAACTACTGTGCTGTATTAGGCGAGGAAAAAATATTATAGGTATATTAAGAAGAATTGCTTGAAAATTATGTTTGAATTGTGAAATGGAACCACGTGGGAAATAATACCAATGGGAACGTATTCTGTGCATTAACTGGCACGTTTATGGAATATTAAGCAAGCTTATATTATCCCATAGCCTGAAAATCTCTGGGTATTCTATTCACTTACTGTTAAGTATAAATACTGTTTTTACTTCAAAGTATTTCCCTCTCTGGAAGGTATTTTTATTAATACAAATGTGTAAAAGGAAAATATTTCAGAACACTACTGAACTTTGTCAAGAACAGTGATGAAAGAGATCTCTGTTGGAGAAAGGAACATAATAATTTCATACAAGTTCACTAATGCTTGGTGAGATCATTTGTAGAATTATGGATATTGGTTGAAGAAATATTCTTATATTTTCTTTTTTATTTGTAGGAGATCTTTGTTCCATACTGGTTGTGAAAATAATGTAGATGCTTGTGTATTTCATCCTCTAGTTAGCTTAGGTTTAAAAAAAATCAAGTACTCAAGTAAATAAAGTGGAAAAAAGGTAAAACCCCATAAGATAACTTTAAAGACTATCTCCCATTCTCTTTGCAGCTTCCAGGACAAGTTTCTCAGTATTCTCTGAGTTCACACCCCTGGGAATGGGTAAAACTTTGTTTCCCTAGCTTCTGATATAAACATTTAGATTAAACAGGAAGCAACCTAAACACAAAGTAGTTTTCTCCCCCTTCCCGCTCCACCCCCCCGCAAAAGTGCACACACTTTTAAGTACAAAAATTCCCTTTTCTATAGAAAAGGAAAAGTAAATTCATTTTCAATTCATTACAAATGAAGTTATCAATAATTTTAAGTTAGTGCTTTACTTGATCTCTATTCTTGGGCTTCCATTGAAAATTTAGAGTGCCTACTACTGTGAGGTACTGTGGCATATGATTTTTTTCTGTGCTTGGTTGATGTTTTATTTTGCGTCAATTGCACAAGACAAACTTCTTTCAGTGGTCTGAAAGTTGTTTCTTTCCAAGGAGCAAAGAACATAATTTAGCTTACACTGTGGACCTATTAATAGAAATGAAACAAAATGATTTCTTTTGTGTTCCTATATATGTGAAACTAAAGAACAAATGAAACTGAAATGCTTTGAGCAGACAGTTATCTCTTTTGTCTCAAGCATGCCCAAAATGTCTTGAAAAACACAGAATTTACATTCTTTGAGTCAATAAATCATTCACCATGAGTGCCTTGCTCTGCTCTTCACACAACGTAATTAACAAAGTAAACAGGGTATGCAGTAGATCCAGGTGTAGAGATGATGTTTAATTAAAAACGGGACTACTTCCAATGATTTGATTCGTTTTGAGTTGTAATTTTGAGCCTTTGCACTTTTGAACACTGATCTATATTTCCAAAGTAAAATCATTTTAGAGAGGGTTAATTTTTCTTCCCTGAGAACGATTCATGTCTTGTTCCCAACGAGTGGTCTGTTTTCTTTTCTTTCTTTTTTTTGTCTTAGCATGATTTGCTGTAACACATTTAGTTTTGGAAAGATGTAATGTTTCTATAGGTCATTTGTTCATTAAATACTTTTTACTGTATACCAAGCCCTGGGTTCGATGTGGGAGGACAGCAGTAAGGAGGATATATGTGACATCTGTGATCTCTTTCCTCGTGTAGCTTATATTGAGGTAAGGATGGGAGAAATGACATAAGCCAATGTATAATTAAATACAAAAACCATCTGTGATAACTAATAGTTAAAGGCAGTCACTTTAAATAGAGTAGTTAAAGAGAACTCCTTTGGGGGCCTTAAAGCTGATTCTGGATGGTTGACTATAAATTAGCATGCAAAAGTTAGGGTGGGAGTTTTTCCAGGGCAAGAGTCAATTCTTTAAATCAGGAAAAGTTTTCTCATGTTTTATTAATTTCCAAAGGCATTGAGGATAGAGGATAGTGAACATAAAGAAGATGGTCCTGTTTTTAGTCGGTGATGTACATTTTAGTCAAATCACAAAAGGTGCTATAGCTCATGGTTAAAAGTTTGAATTTTATTCTAAGGACAGTGAAAGACAGGTAGTTTTGTTTTTAACTGAGGAGTATCCATTGAGTCATTTATGAAAAATGTACTAGTAATAGTTCAGGTGAAGTATGGCAGTGTCCTGGATAGGGATAGTGGTAATAAAAGCAAAGAGGACTGAATACGTTTGTGGTGTGTTATCAAAAGAAATTTCAACTAATCAGAGTCATATTTGAAGACAGGATATCCAGCATATAGCTATTATTCTATGGTGGATTTTCTCAACAGCAGAACTATTGGCATTTGGTATTATTGGTATGAGGGGTTGTCCCAGGCATTGTAGCATTCTTGCCTCTACACATTAGATGCTAGTAGGACACACACACACACCGCTGTCTTAACAGTAAAAAAAATGAGTCCAGATATTGTCAAATGTCCTCTTGGGGGCAAAATCTCCCCTAGGTGAGAACCACTTTTCTATAGTGATAGGTCTAGTATCTGACTTATTGAAGAACAACTCACTCTCAAACTGGGAGTGAGAAAAAAATAAATGTAGGAATATTCTTCTGTTTCCATGATTTCTGATATGGGATGCGTATCACGCTTCCCTGTCGTTGCTGTTGAGATATTTATATATATATTGCAGTATCTTCTGTTTAGATTGATATGTCAATGGGATTGACCTGTAGTTTTAAGACTATGGTGCATATCAGAATTGCCTTTGGAGAGAGGAAGAAAAAATACTGATGCATTTTCAAATAAGAATCTCATAGCAATAATATCAAAAGTAGATACTTCTAATTTCAGATGTTTCAGTTTTAAGTTGCTTCTGTCACAGAAAACTTTTAAGGGCTATGACGGTGATCCTCAAACATGATGTACTGGAATCAGAATTCAGAGGCTCAGGTTTATGGAAGTAAGGTATGGCCTGGCCTCGGTAATTTTGTCATTTCCTCCCATGATTCCAACAATGTTTGAGCACATCTGAGCTACACACAGAGAAGCAGCAACAATTATTTGTTTAACTATGGTGAGTGATACTCCCAAGTCACATAAGATGCTACTGTGCTACTGAAAAATACAGTATAAGTGTATGTAAACATTTGCAAAAAGTCCTATGTAATTAGAGGAGTTTGTTGTCAATTTTGGTCTAGCTGATAGGTAGGAACTAGTATCTCATTGTAGTTTTAATTTGCATTTGTCCCATTATAAGCAAATGTGAGCATCTTTTCATATGTTTGAAGGTCAGTTGCATATCTTCCTGTGTGAATTGTGTGTTTATATATTTTGTCCACTTTTCCAGTTTTTAAGAGTTTTATAGATAGTAGAGATATTAGCCCCTTATTCCTCTTTAAGTGGAGAACACTGCAAAGACTCTTCTAGGACCTGCATAGGAAAAGATAAAATGTATCTAGAATAGCAAATACTGCGGTGTGGAGGACTATAGCAGTGATTCGCTAATGTGGGATTTGCCTTGGAAAGCACGAATAATGGTTTAGATAATATGTGGATATAATGCTAAATTACTTCAAAATTTTCACTAACTCATCCTTCTCATTTCATCAAAAAGAGTCAGATTTATAGTATTTAATAATCTTATGTTCTTGGAACAAGTAAGAGGCCTCATGCTGAGAGTGGTATGCAGAAAATAACATCTAACTGTAATTTAGTAACATTATTTTATTGCATTTATTGTCCTGTTACCTTCAGTTTATTGTAAGATTTTCTGTTTATGGAGGAGGAATATACTATTACCAAAACCCCATTTTATGCCAGTAAAATGGTATCAAGTTGAAAAAAAACAATAAATAGTAAATAGGTGATGGCTGGACATGGCCAAATTGTGTAGGTTGCTCAAAAATAACTTAAACTGTGGTCTTAGATTTACTTTTTATAAGTATGGAGTGAATTTCTATAAGCATTTTTAACTTTGCTTCTGTTTTTTTTGTTAAGTAGTGTTGTTGGAGATATTCTGGCTCACATGAGATGGTGGTACATCAAAATGACATGGTCTTTCAGTGCTTAGTTCAGTTATATCTCAACATGTTTTCTATTTCAAGAGAAGGAGGAGGAGAATGAAGAGGAGGCGTGGAGGGGGAGAGGAAGAAGTCGTACACTTTTATAGCAATAGGTTTGGTATATGGTTGACAGGTGGATAACCTAGCAAACATTTATGATAACAGTGGGTGACAAGTCAAATCTCTGATTCCCAGTAACTGGTTGTAGGATTCTCACTTCAGTAGCCCTTCACATCATCCTTGTGAGGGGTTCCTGACTCCTTTGTGTTTTGAAGAACCGCACTTCTTGAAAAGTATGACTTACTAATCATTTTATATTAACTCTCCCAACTGATCCTAATTTTTTAAAAAACTCTTTTTTACAAATTTACAATTGAGATCACATAATATTAAAGAAAATATGTATAATCCCACACCGCCAATAGTTATCCTATAGCATTTTGCATTACTTGCTTGCATTTATTTTTTTTACATCTTTATTGGAATATAATTGCTTTACAATGGTGTGTTGGTTTCTGCTTTATAACAAAGTGAATCAGTTATACATATACATATGTTCCCATATCTCTTCCCTCTTGCGTCTCCCTCCCTCCCACCCTCCCTATCCCACCCCTCTAGGTGGTAACAGAGCACCGAGCTGATCTCCCTGTGCTATGTGGCTGCTTCCCACTAGCTATCTACCTTACGTTTGGTAGTGTATATATGTCCATGCCTCTCTCTCGTTTTGTCACAGCTCACCCTTCCCCCTCCCTGTTTCCTCAAGTCCATTCTCTAGTAGGTCTGTGTCTTTATTCTTGTCTTACCCCTGTGTTCTTCATGACATTTTTTTTCTTAAATTCCATATATATGTGTTAGCATATGGTATTTGTCTTTCTCTTTCTGACTTACTTCACTCTGTATGACAGACTCTAGGTCCATCCACCTCATTACAAATAGCTCAATTTCATTTCTTTTTATGGCTGAGTAATATTCCATTGTATATATGTGCCACATCTTCTTTATCCATTCATCTGATGATGGACACTTAGGTGGTTTCCATCTCCTGGCTATTGTAAATAGAGCTGCAATGAACATTTTGGTACATGAGTCTTTTTGAATTATGGTTTTTTCAGGATATATGCCCAGTAGTGGGATTGCTGGGTCATATGGGAGTTCTATTTGTAGTTTTTTAAGGAACCTCCATACTTTTCTCCATAGTGGCTGTACCAATTTACATTCCCACCAGCAGTGCAAGAGTGTTCCCTTTTCTCCACACCCTCTCCAGCATTTATTGTTTCTAATGATGGCCATTCTGACTGGTGTGAGATGATATCTCATTGTAGTTTTGATTTGCATTTCTCTAATGATTAGGGATGTTCAGCATTCTTTCATGTGTTTGTTGGCAGTCTGTATATCTTCTTTGGAGAAATGTCTATTTAGGTCTTCTGCCCATTTTTGGATTGGGTTGTTTGTTTTTGTTATTGAGCTGCATAGGCTGCTTGTAAATTATGGAGCTTAATCCTTTGTTGCTTCATTTGCAAATATTTTCTCCCATTCTGAGGGTTGTCTTTTGGTCTTGTTTATGGTTTCCTTTACTGTGCAAAAGCTTTTAAGTTTCATTAGGTCCTATTTGTTTATTTTTGTTTTTATTTCCATTTCTCTGGGAGTTGGGTCAGAAAGGATCTTGCTGTGATTTATGTCATAGCAAGTTCTGCCTATGTTTTCCTCTAAGAGTTTGATAGTTTCTGGCCTTACATTTAGATCTTTAATCCATTTTGAGCTTATTTTTGTGTATGGTGTTAGGGAGTGATCTAATCTCATACTTTTACATGTACCTGTCCCGTTTTCCCAGCACCACTTATTGAAGAGTCTGTCCTTTCTCCACTATACATTCCTGCCTCCTTTATCAAAGGTAAGGTGACCATATGAGTGTGGGTTTATCTCTGAGCTTTCTATCCTGTTCCATTGTTCTATCTTTCTGTTTTTGTGCCAGTACCATACTGCATGATTACTGTAGCTTTGTAGTATAGTCTGAAGTCAGGGAGCCTGACTCCTCCAGCTCTGTTTTTCATTCTCAAGATTGCTTTGGCTATTCAGGGTCTTTTGTGTTTCCATACAAATTGTGAAATTTTTTGTTCTAGTTCTGTGAAAAATGCCAGTGGTAGTTTGATAGGGATTCCACTGAATCTCTAGACTGCTTTGGGTAGTAGAGTCATTTTCACAATGTTGATTCTTCCAATCCAAGAACATGGTATATCTCTCCATATATTTGTATCATCTTTAATTTCTTTCATCAGTGTCTTATAATTTTCTGCATACAGGTCTTTTGTCTCCTTAGGTAGGTTTATTCCTAGATATTTTATTCTTTTTGTTGCAATGGTAAATGGGAGTGTTTTCTTGATTTCACTTTCAGATTTTTCATCATTAGTGTATAGAAATGCCAGAGATTTTTGTGCATTAATTTTGTATCCTGCTACTTTACCAAATTCATTGATTAGCTCTAGTAGTTTTCTGGTAGCATCTTTAGGATTTTCTAGATATAGTATCATGTTGTCTGCAAACAGTGGTAGCTTTACTTCTTTTCTAATTTGGATTCCTTTTATTTCCTTTTCTTCTCTGATTGCTGTGGCTAAAACTTCCAAAACTATGTTGAATAAGAGTGGTGAGAGTGGGCAACCTTGTCTTGTTCCCGATCTTAGTGGAAATGCTTTCAGTTTTTCACCATTGAGGACAATGTTGGCTGTGGGCTTGTCATATATAGCCTTTATTACGTTGAGGAGAGTTCCCAATATGCCTACTTCCTGGAGGGTTTTTATCATAAATGGGTGTTGAATTTTATCGAAAGATTTCTCTGCATCTATTGAGATGACCATATGGTTTTTCTCCTTCAATTTGTTAATATGGTGTATCACATTGATTGATTTGTGTATATTGAAGAATCCTTGCATTCTTGGAATAAACCCCACTTGATCATGGTGTATGATCCTTTTAATGTGTTGTTGGAATCTGTTTGCTAGTATTTTGTTGAGGATTTTTGCATCTATGTTCATCAGTGATATTGGCCTGTAGTTTTCGTTCCTTCTGACATCCTTGTCTGGTTTTGGTATCAGGGTGCTGGTGGCCTCGTAGAATGAGTTTGGGCGTGTTCCTTCCTCTGCTATATTTTGGAAGAGCTTGAGAAGGATAGGTGTTAGCTCTTCTCTAAATGTTTGATAGAATTCGCCTGTGAAGCCATCTGGTCCTGGGCTTTTGTTTGTTAGATGATTTTTAATCACAGTCTGAATTTCATTGCTTGTGATTGGTCTGTTTATGTTTTCTATTTCTTCCTGATTCAGTCTTGGCAGGTTCTGCATTTCTAAGAATTTGTCCATTTCTTCCAGGTTATCCATTTTATTGGCATAGAGTTGCTTGTAGTACTCTCTCATGATCTTTTGTATTTCTGCAGTGTCAGTTGTTACTTCTCCTTTTTCATTTCTGATTCTATTGATTTGAGTCTTCTCCCTTTTTTTCTTGATGAGTCTGGCTAATGGTTTATCAATTTTGTTTATCTTCTCAAAAGAATCAGCTTTTATTTTTATTTATCTTTGCTATTGTTTCCTTCATTTCTTTTTCATTTATTTCTGATCAGATTTTTATGATTTCTTTCCTTCTGCTAACTTTGGGGGTTTTTTGTTCTGCTTTCTCTAATTGCTTTAGGTGCAAGGTTAGGTTGTTTATTCGAGATGTTTCCTGTTTCTTAAGGTAGGATTGTATTGCTGTAAACTTCCCTCTTAGAACTGCTTTTGCTGCATCCCATAGGTTTTGGGTCGTTGTGTCTCCATTGTCATTTGTTTCTAGGTATTTTTTGATTTCCTCATTGAATTCTTCAGTGATTACTTCATTATTAAGTAGTATATTGTTTAGCCTCCATGTGTTTGTATTTTTTACAGATCTTTTCCTGTAATTGATATCTAGTCTCATAGCGTTGTGGTCGGAAAAGATACTTGATACAGTTTCAATTTTCATAAATTTACCAAGGCTTGATTTGTGACCCAAGGTATGATCTTTCCTGGAGAATGTTCCATGAGCACTTGAGAAAAATGTGTATTCTGTTGTTTTTGGATGGAATGTCCTATAAATATCAATTAAGTCCATATAGTTTAATGTATCATTTAAAGCTTGCATTTCCTTATTTATTTTCATTTGAATGATCTGTCCATTGGTGAAAGTGGGGTGTTAAAGTCCTCTACTATGAATGTGTTACTGTCGATTTCCCCTTTTATGGCTGTTAGTGTTTGCCTTATGTATTGAGGTGCTCCTGTGTTGGGTGCATAAATATTTACAATTGTTGTATCTTCTTCTTGGATCCATCCCTTGATCATTATGTAGTGTACTTCTTTGTCTTTTCTAATAGTTTTTATTTTAAAGTCTATTTTGTCTGATATGAGAATTGCTACTCCAGCTTTCTCTTGGTTTCCATTTGCATGGAATATCTTTTTCCATTCCCTCACTTTCAGTCTGTCTGTGTCCCTAGGTCTGAAGTTGGTCTTTTGTAGACAGCATATATATGGGTCTTGTTTCTGTATCCATTCAGCCAGTCTGTGTCTTTTGGTGGGAGCATCTAATCCATTTACATTTAAGGTAATTATCAATATGTATGTTCCTATTCCCGTTTTCTTAATTGTTTTGGTTTTGTTATTGTAGATCTTTTCCTTCTCTTGTGTTTCTTGCCTAGAGAAGTCCCTTTAGCATTTGTTGTAAAGCTCGTTTGGTGATGCTGAACTCTCTTAGCTTTTGCTTGTCTGTAAATGTTTTAATTTCTCTATCAAATCTGAATGAGATCCTTGCTGGGTAGAGTAATCTTGGTTGCAGATTCTTCTCCTTCATCACTTTAAATATGTCCTGCCAGTCCCTTCTGGCTTGCAGAGTTTCTGCTGAAAGATCATCTGTTAACCTTATGGGGATTCCCTTGTGTGTTATTTGTTGTTTTTCCCTTGCTGCTTTTAATATGTTTTCTTTGTATTTAATTTTTGACAGTTTGATTAATATGTGTCTTGGCATTTTTCTCCTTGGATGTTTCCTGTGTGGGACTCTCTGTGCTTCCTGGACTTGATTAACTATTTCCTTTCCCATATTAGGGAAGTTTTCAACTATCATCTCTTCAAATATTTTCTCAGTCCCTTTCTTTTCCTCTTCTTCTGGAACCCCTATAATTCGAATGTTGGTGCATTTAATGTTGTCTCAGAGGTGTCTGAGACTGTCCTCAGTTCTTTTCATTCTTTTTTCTTAATTCTGCTCTGCAGTAGTTATTTCCACTATTTTATATTACAGGTCACTTATCCATTCTTCTGCTTCACTTATTCTGCTATTGATCCCTTCTAGAGTATTTTTAATTTTATTTATTGTGTTGTTCATCATTGCTTGTTTCATCTTTAGTCCTTCTAGGTCCTTGTTAAATGTTTCTTGCACTTTGTCTATTCTATTTCCAAGATTTTGGATCATCTTTACTATCATTATTCTGAATTCTTTTTCAGGTAGACTGCCTATTTCCTCTTCATTTGTTAGGTCTGGTGGGTTTTTATCTTGCTCCTTCATCTGCTGTGTGTTTCTCTGTCTTCTCATTTTGCTTATCTTACTGTGTTTGGGGTCTCCTTTTTGCAGGCTGCAGGTTCGTAGTTCCCATTGTTTTTGGTGTCTGTCCCCAGTGGCTAAGGTTGGTTCAGTGGGTTGTGTAGGCTTCCTGGTGGAGGGGACTAGTGCCTGTGTTCTAGTGGATGAGGCTTGATCTTGTCTTTCTGGTGGGCAGGTCCACATCTCGTGGTGTGTTTTGGGGTGTGTGTGGACTTATTATGATTTTAGGCAGCCTCTCTGCTAATGGGTGATGTTGTGTTCCTGTCTTACTAGTTGTTTGGCATTGGGTGTCCAGCACTGTAGCTTGCTGGTCGTTGAGTGAAGCTGGGTCCTTGTGTTGAGATGGAGATCTCTGGGAGATTTTCGCTGTTTGATATTATGTGGAGCTGGGAGATGTCTTGTAGACCAGTGTCCTGAACTTGGCTATCCCACCTCAGAGGCACAGCCCTGACACCTGGCTGGAGCACCAAGAGCCTTTGATCCACACGGCTCAGAATAAAAGGGAGGAAAAGTAAAAAGAGAGAGAGAAAGCGAGAGAGAGAGAGAGAAAGAAAGAGGATAAAATAAAATAAAGTAAGATAAAATAAAATAAAGTTATTAAAATAAAAAATAATTATTAAGAAAAAAATTTTTTTAAAAGGAAAAAAAAAACCGGACAGATAGAACCCTAGGACAAATGGTGAAAGCAAAGCTATACAGACAAAATCTCACACAGAAACATACACACTCACAAAAAGAGGAACAGGGGAAAAAAATAATAAATCTTGCTCTCAAAGTCCACCTCCTTAATTTGGGATGATTCCTTGTCTATTCAGGTATTCCACAGATGCAGGTACATCAAGTTGATTGTGGAGCTTTTATCCGCTGCTTCTGAGGCTGCTGGGAGAGATTTCCCTTTCTCTTCTTTGTTCTCACAGCTCCCAGGGGCTCAGCTTTGGATTTGCCCCCGCCTCTTTGTGTAGGTCGCCGGAGGGCGTCTGTTCTTCGATCAGAGAGGACGGGGTTAAAGGAACAGCTGATTCGGGGCCTCTGGTTCACTCAGGCTGGGGGGAGGGAGGGGTGCGGATGCGGGGTGAGCCTGTGGCGGCAGAGGCCAGCGGGACATTGCACCAGCCTCAGGCGCGCCTTGTGTTCTCCCGGGGAAGTTGTCCCTGGATCCCGGGACCCTGGCAGTGGCGGGCTGCACAGGGTCCCTGGAAGGGAGGTGTGGAGAGTGACCTGTGCTCGCACACAGGCTTCTTGGTGGCGGCAGCAGCAGCAGCCTTAGCGTCTCATGCCGGTCTCTGGGGTCCGCGCTTTTAGCCGCGGCTCGCGCCCGTCTCTAGAGCTCCTTTAAGGAGCGCTCTTAATCCCCTCTCCTCGCGCACCAGGAAACAAAGAGGGAAGAAAAAGTCTCTTGCCTCTTCGGCAGGTCCAGACTTTTCTCCGACTCCCTCCTGGCCAGCTGTGTCGCACTAGCCCCCTTCAGGCTGTGTTCACGCAGCCAACCCCAGTCCTCTCCCTGCTGGCGGGTGAGCAGACAAGCCTCTCCGACTGGTGAGTGCTGGTCGGCACCGATCCTCTGTGCGGGAATCTCTCTTCTTTGCCCTCCGCACCCCTGTGGCTGTGCTCTCCTCCGTGGCACCGAAGCTTCCCCCCTCCGCCACCCGCAGTCTCCGCCTGTTAAGGGGCTTCCTAGTGTGTGGAAACGTTTCCTCCTTCACAGCTCCCTCCCACTGGTGAAGGTCCTGTCCCTATTCTTTTGTCTCTGTTTTTTATTTTTTCTTTTGCCCTACCCAGGTACGTGGGGAATTTTTTGCCTTTTGGGAGGTCTGAGGTCTTCTGCCAGCATTCAGTAGGTGTTCTGTAGGAGCTGTTCCATGTGTAGATGTATTCTGGTGTATCTCTGGCTTATAATAGCGGCGAGTATATGTTAAATCAATAATCAGCCCAAGTTCTTCTTTCTGTTCTTGGAGTTTGTTAAAAAAAAAGATCAAAGGGGGAAAAACATTCTTCTGGAGCAAGATTTTTTTCAAAACTCTGCAGATGAGGTAGCCAGTCCTGTTTAAACCATGGGTACAGTGGACACCAATAAGTCTGTCTCTGGCTTATAATAGAGGCGAGTATGTGTGAAGTCAATAATCAGCCCAAGTTCTTCATTCTGTTCTTGGAGTTTGTTAAAAAAGATCCAAGGGGGAAAAACATTCTTCTGGAGCAAGATTCTTTTCAAAACTCTTTTTTAAAGGAACTTTGAAAGCAATGAAAGGAGTCCCAGGCATCCGCTGTCCAACTGGGAGATAGTCTTTCCACCTTTCCGGGATGTGCTTTCCGCCCTTCCTCTTGGCCGATGAAAGTCCGGAAAAGCCGCGACCCTAACCCCAGCGCCCACGGGCATGATGCCACTGGCTCATGTGACCCCCAAGATGCCGCCCACCCAACGCCAAGAGTGCCACAGTCGCCAACCCGGCGGCCCTGGTGCCAGCACAAGGCCCCGAACCACAGGCGCCTAGGCACAAGCCCACGCAGCTCGCGGACCTCCTTCTACTGCCTGCTTGCATTTTTTAAAGAAAATTTTTGACATAAAGGTAAATTCCTTTTAACAACCCCCTTGTTCCCTTTCCAACATCCTCCACAGGGGCAACATTTTAAAATAATTTTACAACATTAAAATATGCTCTCATACTTTTAAAACATCCCGTTTGTAATAACTGTAAATCATTTATCTAACCATAAATAGTATTTTTTATAGATGTTTGCATCAAACCATATGCAATAGTTTATATCTTGGATTTTTCATTCAGCATTTTTTGGATGTATACTCATAGTGAGTATATAGAAGAATATATGTATACAATATGTTTAAATAGTATATATTCTATAATATATATAAATTCATAAAATATATATATATATACACACACACATATATATTCTATTTTTTACTTAAGTAAACTAATTCTCTGTAAGGAGGTTTATCCAAGACTAATCAGCTATAAAAAGTGAAGCTAGGATTTAAATCCAAATCTATCTCATCCCTAAGACAGGAATGCCTTACAGCAACACCACAGTCCATTTATTTTCCCTTGTCACCTAAAGTTGTATATTCAAAGAGACAATAATGTAGACACATGCTAGGAATTTTTAGTGGAACTGTATCTATCCAGAGTATATCATATCTCTTCTACTTTGAGAGCTGGAGAGTAAATGAGGGCAAGGTGAAATCAAGAAAACATGTAAAAGATGAGTTCATATGTGAAAGGGTATATAAGTGGCCAGGAAGGTTTGACATTCTCTCAAAGAATAATAAGTACTTTTACACATTTTTAAAAAGTAGAATTATTTCCAAACTACCAAGTGCTAGATACCATACTATGTGCTTGGTAAATATTATTGCTAAATATCACAGCAGCCCCAAGAGAGAAATATAGTTGCTTGCCATTCTGCAGATGAGAGACTAGAGCTAAGATCCAAATAAGTCATCTACAACCACATGCTGAATATGTGGAGAAACTTAGGATTGTAACCCTGTACCTTCCCAAACTCCTGTTGTACACCTTACACAGTACTCAGAAGCAAGGGTCTAGAATCTGGGTTTCTAAATCAGACCTTTGGCACTTTTCCTACTTCATGGCCTATGACAGATAAAACTAGACTAGTAGTGTTGATGCAGTAAAGGCTGCTTTATTGAGATAAAATCATCCATCTTTCCCCAAATCACTTAAATCAAACTTTTTGTCCCCTGTTTTTGCTAATAAAGGAAGAATTAAAGTTTTTACTTTAAAATCAAAACATCACTGTCCACAGTCTACCAGGTTTTTTTGTTGGGCAAATCTTATGTATTTCATTTTTAACCTGCAAATCATGATGTTGAACTAGCATTTATTGGGTTTTAACCTCAAAATAAGGAGAGAAAAAACAGTTCCAAGTGCAAAGCTATTTAATAAATGGTTTTGGAATTGAATTGCCTGGAATAAAGTTAAACCCTAGGTAGCTGTCACATTTTTATTTACGTTGTTAAAAAAAAAAGTTCCATATAAACACCTGAATAATCTCAAACTACAGGCTTCAATAAAATATCCTGGGAATAAAAGCCAATTACTGCACTGAAATAGTCAGGTGTTTTGTGTTTAGTCCTTCACTTTCCTGTGACTTTTGAACGTAAGAGGTGACTGATGATCTTCCATTAGGAATGGGTGATGTGCAAATCTCATGAAGTCCCTTGTGGATACCTGGGGATTCTCTGAAGGCTGCTGTCTAATGACCTGGAAAATTAGAAAGGGAAGGATGTGCCAACGTCTTGAGACTGAAAGAGCTGCAGGCCAAGAAAGCAGAGAAACTGAAGCTCTGATGGATCAGTTGAGAAGACCTGGACTGGCATCTTGGGGTCATTTCCTAGACGTTCAAACGTTTTGAAAAGAATTTTGAAAAGAATTTTAGAAATAAAAAATAAAAGAGCCCTTTTGGCTTTCTTCTTTCATAATATTACATTCAATTTTAGCTCTGAAAAACTTCAAAACAGCAACAAAGACCAAAAATAGAGGTGTTAAAAATGAGGGAAATCAGAGATTAGAAACAGTCACCAGAAAATCCCACTCTGTCTAGCAAATCCCCTGGTCCATGAGTCACAGCCCAAGGTATGTGCTCATTACACAATTTAGTGTCCCTAACTGGAAAAATGTACCTGGTTCTTCTCTATAAATGCATGTACTTCTTTAGTAGTCATTAACTGGCATTTGTCTGTCTTTAGCACTGTGCCAGATCCTATGGTGGTCAGAGATGGTGGTTAGATACACACAGATACAAATATACATAATGCATGGCTGAGAGAGTAAATGAGATTTAAGGAATAGTTTGCTTTACAGGTTCTCAAAATATAGAGCTAAAGTCTAAAATTCAACCAGAAGGAAACTGACGGACCTGGTTTCCCATCCAGAGACTGGCAAAGCTGAGACATATAAAGACAGCTAGGAACAGGATGAACAGCAGAGGTTACCAAATCAACTATGTGGCAGGAGTGACCATAGTTCCTTGTGATCTGCTCTACAGAAAACCCCAGAAGCTTATGCCACTGAAGGAACCAACAGCCAGCACAGCTACCATGGACCTCCTACAGATTTTACCTGTTTCACTCTACAGTTCTTTGCATCTGAAGATGCCAGACATCTTTAGAAATGAAAGAGAAGACGTTACAACAGTTACCACAGAAATACAAAGGAGTATATGAGACTACTATGAACAGTTATACACTAACAAATTGAAAAACGTAGAAGAAATGGAAAGATTCCTAGAAACACACAACCTGCCAGGTGTGGAGGAAGGAATAAAATAAAATCTGAGCAGACAAGTAACAAGTAGAAAGATTGAATCAGTAATCAGAAACCTCCTAACAAAGAAAAGTCCAGGACCAGACGGTATCACAGGTGAATTATACCAAATATTTAAAGAAAAACTGAACCCAAGCCTTCCCAAACTCTTCCAAAAAATAGAACACTCCTAAACTCATTTTATAGGTCAGGATTACCCTGATACTAAAGCCGGATAAGGACGCTACAAGAAAAGAAAAATATAGATCAATAGCCCTGAAGCACATACATGCAAAAAATCTTAATAAAACAATAGAGAACCAAATTCAAAAGCACATTAAAAGAATCATACACTATGATCAAGTGGGATTCATCCTTGGGAAGCAAGGATAGTTCAACATATGCAAATCAATAAATGTGATGTGCCACATTAATAGAACGAAAGACAAAAATCATGTGATAATCTCAATAGATGCAGACAAAGCATATGAAAAAATACAGCATCTTTTCCTGATAGAAACTCGCAGCAACCTAGGCGTAAAAGGAATAAACCTCAACATAATAAAGAACGTATATGACAGAACCACGGCTAACATCATACTCAATGGTGAAAGGTTAAAATCTTTTTCTGTAAGGTCACAAACAAGACAAGGGTCCCTTCACTCACCAGTGCTATTCAACATAGTTCTGTAAGTCTTAGTCAACTCTATTAGACAAGAAAAATAAAGTAATCCAAATCAGAAAGGAAAAAGTAAAACAAGTACACAGTAACTATTTGCTGAATTAAGAAAAATACCAAACTAGTTAAGTTTTTTAAAATGGAGATTTCTTTTTATGTGTTTAATATATTTTAGAATAACAGACATTGGAAATGTTTATTCTAACAACTGCAAAAATATCTCTCATATTTTCTAAGATGTAGGAAGTGTTGCCTAAAATGGTCTTTTCTCAATTTAATACTCCATCCGCAGCCCAACCACCCAAGAAAATAAATAAAAGTCTGAATATAAAGAACACATTAAGACAATATGATATTATATCTGGCTGCCAGGTTTATTAATGCTAAATTCAAATCAACTACCAGGCATAATATGAGAATGAAATTCACATGAAGAAATGTGTTGACTGATAGTTGAAAGAAAACAGAAACCATAATCAAGCCTTTATTCTTTCCTCATCTACACCTAAGTCTATGCAGCTCAGGCTTTGGCTTCCTTACAGTGTCTTAATTCACAGTCTGACATAATTCATCATATGCTTTCAAGAAAATATCTTTTTATTCTGTGCTTTGCCAGAGCTTCCTGGGGGCTGAGAACAGGAGTGTAGCTGAAGGACACTGATGGTTTGGGAAACTACCCTGTCACTCACGCCTGTCTCCTCTGCACAAGTCATCTGCCACTGCTCCTGGGCTCCGGCTCTCCATGGGAAAGATAATGTCACTTTATGAGCCTTGCAATGGCAGCTTAGACAACAGCCTCTCATCACTCTTTACCAGCAAAACTCAATTTCTTTTACACTTAGATTTTTAAACATCTGGAGAAAAATCTTATGATAGAAGTTGCTGTTCATTTTCTGTATGTGGCTTTCTTCCTGAGAATTCATGCTTTGTTGATAACTATCCTTTTCTGCCACTCTTGTGGCATAAAATATTGAGAACTGGGGCATCCACAACCTGATGCTATGCTCTCCAGCTCCGGCAGGCTTGAGGTGGGGAAGGAGCAGTGTTTTACTGCCGTACCCATTTCCACAGGTTGTAGGTGGTAGAGGAATTTTCCTACCACTGAACAGGTCTGCAGAGACCTTCACCAGGCTGACTTCTTCAATTCTTGCCTCTAAGTCTCAGACTAGAAAATTCTACGGTGTTGAAAATAATTTGAATCAGATGTCATAGACCATGACAGGTAAAGAACGTGGGCTCTGGGATTCATATGGCCTAGGTTCAAATCCTGGGTTCACCATGTATTAGTCGTGCACCTGAGCAAATGGCCTAACCTCTCTGTGCCTCAGTTCGTTCTTCTGCAAAATGGGGAATAATAATACTTGTCTCACAGGATTCTTAAAAGAAATAATGAGATAGTAGCTCTAAAGAGTTTAGAATAATGACATCATCTTTAGTCTCCAATCTTTAGTAATAGAGAGGTATTTTTCTTTTTATTGATATCAGATAAAATATATGCAGAAAACCACATACATAATAAAAGGATAGTTTGATGTTCTTAAGAACTGAATCGCAATCCTACCTTTAACCCTAACGATGACATATCCAGCCTTTAATATGGGATGTGGGCAGATTTTCTCTTGGTTAGAAGAGAGGGGAGAGACGCGGGGTATTTGGATAGTGTAAGTAAGCACACAACACAATGAGTTTTAAATGTGATTAATGTTTCAATGAAATTTTTACCATAATTACTTCAAAACAATATTTGATACAACCAGTGTTTATTTTACGAATTGATTTGTATTGTTTTCATCCAGAAAGGATTTATGATGGCTACAGTGCAACAATTGTTTCCATACCGAAGTATGCCTGCATTTTTTGTTTTTAAA
Organism: Grampus griseus; assembly: GCF_964374135.1. NCBI lineage: Eukaryota > Metazoa > Chordata > Mammalia > Artiodactyla > Delphinidae > Grampus > Grampus griseus. The sequence continues at coordinate 94,145,122 of NC_139004.1, forward strand.
ATTTTGAGTGTAGGGTTTTAAAATTATAAAGCATTCCTCCCAGTAACTGTGAATACAATATATCCACCAATGAATGTAGTAAATAGATTCCCCTTTTTTCTTTGAATCATCTCTTTTTAAGTCCTCCTCATTTCTCATCCCCCTAAATCTTGTTTATTCCCAATAAATACATTTTTTTCTAGTAATGCAAACAAATACAATTAGGTGATACAAACTAATGAGACTATCACATATGGCTAAAACATCTACTTCTGCTGAAGAAATCAAGGCTTGGATATTTTCAGAGTGCATTTTATTGAAGAATGTCTCCAGACTCTTCTGAAAAAGCAGCTCTTTGCATCAGTGGTCCTTACCCTATTTCCATGTCTTAGTTTTCTTACTGTCATTTGTAGAGTTGACATCTGGAAAATGAGGAAACACAAGGAGTAGATGGAAGTGGGCCTATGTTGTAGGAAGTCATGAAACTTCGAGTCCAGAAGCCTAGATTTTGTCTGACACCTCAGTAATACCAGCTAACATTTGTTGAGGGCACATTTGGGGCCAGGTATGCCCTATGTATTCACCACCTCATTTAGCTGAAGCAGTTTGACTCCAAAGTAATCCCTCAGGGAACATGAGGTTGAATGAATCACTTAACTGTCCTGATTTTTTATGTAATGAAATCAGGTCAAGCAACGTCTGTCAAGTGATTATTCTAATGATTAAAAGACATAATGTATATAAAACTTCTTTAAAAGCTACCATCACCGTTGTTAACACTAAGTATTTCTTTTGTGCCAGGCATAATGTTGTTCCCCTTCTTCTCATTTAACCCTTCTAAAAATCCAGTGAGGCAATTATTCTGATTCTGTTACGAAATAATAGAAATAATACTATTTCACAGATGAGGAACAGTATTGCAAGAAGAGTGAGGGACCTGCCCATGGCTTAGGGCTAGTATGACAGCGGAGCAAGCCTGGAGACTCAGATCTGTCTGGCTTGATCCAAACTCTTAACCATTACTGTTACTGGTCTCTTAAAGTAGACAGCACTCTAGAAAAGTTAGTTGTATATACAGCCAGTTTTTGGAGGGTATGCCTTACTAGATTTAATGAGGTTCCAGGGTTCAGAAGGAAATAGAACCTATCTTCTCAAATATTTTAAGTGTGTAGTATGTGCCAGACAGTTTGTATTATGGCACCAAAAATATCTCATTCCCTCCATCTAATAAGGAAGATGGGCCTATGGAGAGGATTCAGAAAGAGTCTCCCCAGAATGAGCCATTTTGGCATGTGGATTATTTTGAGCTAAAGACAATCAAAGTCACAAAAGACCTGGGCATAGCTTTTTCTCTCACTCTTAACTGCCTAAAAGAATTTAGATAAGAAGCCTGTACCAGGAAGAGAATTACCAAAGGTAACTTTTTTTACACCAGAGAGTCTTTTTCTGCATGGCATGGCAAACCTGTGTTTACCAAACATTTCCTCTTCCCATCTCCCTGTGAACTGTCTTCCTCTCCTTTGAAATCTTAGACCCCCTACTCCCCTCTTCTTAGCTCAGGATTGCATATGAGCTTCAGCTGCCTGACTCTCTGTGGGCCTCATATTCCTTTGGAGCCCCTCTACATACATAATTAAATCTGTTTTTTCCCTCCTGTTAATCTATGTCAATTGAATTCTTAGACCAGCCAGAAGAACCTAAAAGGGTAAAGAAAAACTTTTTTCCTCCACAACACTATAAAAAAAAAATGATGCAGTCAGCTAAGTGCACACACACACACTTCTTTATATTATGTATTCATATTATATATAATTATTTTTGTAATTACATATATATATTCTGGTTTTGAGAATTAGTGTTAGTTACATGTATCAGCCATATGTCTCTGCATAGCAGTTACCCCCAAATTTGGCAGCTTAGAACAACACACATTTAGCACGCACAGTCTTTCTGGTTCAGGAATCCAGGTGTAGCTTAACTGGGTCCTCTGGCTCAAGGTGTCTCACAAGGCTACAATCAAGATGCCAAGCAGGACTGTGATCCTCTTTAAGCTCAGCTGAAGTGGATCTGTTTTTAGGTTCACTCACATAGCTGGTGGCAGATTCAGTTCCTAGCAGACTCTTGGCCCTAAGTTTCTTACCACATGGGACTCTCCATGGGGCAGCTCACAGCACGGCAGCTGGACTTCATAAAAGGGAGCCGATGAGGGCGCTAGAGAGGGTGAGCAAATCAAGTGACAGTTTTTTGTATCCTAATCTCAAAAGTAACATCTTGTCACTATTTTTTTTTTTTTTTCTGTTTTTTGGCCGTGCCATGGGGCTTGCAAGATCTTAGTTCCCTGACCAGGGATCAGACCCGCGCCCCCTGCAGTGGAAGCACCGTGTCTTAACACCTAGAACACCAGGGAAGTCCCTGTCACTCTTTTTTAATTGAGAACGTGATTGACATAGGACATAGTGTAAATTTAGGGGTTTTAACATATGGATTTGATACATTAATATTGCAATATGAGTGTCATTGTAGTGTTAACTAACTGTACATGCTTGCAGCTAGTAAATAAATAAGTATTGAGTATCCAACACACAGTAGAGGTATTAAAAACATCTTGTCACTTCTGCTGTATTCTCTTCATTAGGAGTCAATCACTAGGTGCAGCCCATACTCAAGCAGCAGCATGAATACCTGGAGTTGGGGATCACATCCTACACAGCAACCTCCCACAAAGAGTCACTCATTTTCTCAGTGCTGGAGTTGTCGGGTGAAATGTGGGAGATGCTTCAGCTGGAGATGGGTGTTGAGCATTGCTAGTACAACTCAGCCTCCTACACCTAGAAAGGATTCAGTAAAGGACCTATGACCAAGATAAATTAAATCCTGAGTGCCTGTTGAGGTTTCCAGCATCCCAGCCCATTAACTCCTCAAATGGTTCATGTGCACAAGTATCTGGAATTCTGAGAGACGTGACAAGGGTTCCGAGCATTACCTTAGTATGAGGAGATCCGTAGTATGTCATTAAATGTACTCACTCAGGTTTCTCATAGAAACTTCCAAACTTGAAAAAGAAGGAAGCATTCTTAATTCCATTTAAGTAAATGTTTGCACAATGAAGGGGTGAATGAGTGAAGGAATGAAAGAGTAAAATGAAAGGACAGAGAACAAAAATTCCAAATTCACAAAATGTCCGTCAAGCTTCACTGTCTCAGAGATGGAAACCTCATTATAAATTGGTTGTATGACAAATATAAGGACTATATATATATATATATATATATATATATATTTCTATAACATATAGTTATATATAGTTCTATAACATCATATGTCTCTATAATGACCATGGAACTAGGATCAAATTCTGTGCTGAAAACCTGGGGGATACAACAGGGAAATATAAATTAGTAGCAGTTTCATTCTGAGGACCGTCAATTGGGGTAATGGGAATGAAGGAATGTACAAATAAATTCATATACTATTTTTTTAAATAATGCTGAATGGATTTAAGATGGAATCATTTGCATCCACAATTTAGAAATGCTTGAATAAAAGAAAAAATGAAATCCAGAATTTTAAGAACACTCACTTCAACAAGAATCTATTAGTTGAAAATGGCTGACTTCCTCTCTCTCTCTTTAACCCTGTCTCTATCACATTCCCTTCCTCCCTCCCATCCTCTCTTCTTCCATCATTCCCTCCCTCCCTTCCTCTCTAACTATAATTTCTTTAATGTTAGAATAAAGTAGAGTTGCAGGTTTGTAGAGTTATAGAGTTGGGGGTTGGGCAGTCCCTGCTGCCTGCTTGTTCCCTTTCTCTGCTCTCTCCTCTTTGGCTAATTTCCCCACCCTCACAGTCCTCACTACTGGGTTGGATTTCTATGTATGGCGAGCTCCCTGGCCCTTACAAAGCTGAAGGATATGGCAGCCACAGAAGTCCCTGGCAGAGGGAAGGGCACTAGTCTGGCAGGCTGTGTGTGGGAATGGTGAGCCAGAGGATGCTCTCATATTGCAAAAGACACCACGTCTGTTGATTACTGTGTTGTTGCAAAAAACTGATGCCTTTGATTCTTAATCCTTTAATACTTGTTTTTACAAATACACCATTTTTTATTGTAAACCACAATTAGTTCTCAAACCATTATTGGGGTCCCAGACAACGCAGGGTTGACAGTATAACCAAGGAAGTAAATAGAACTAAGGAGGGGTAGCACATTCTGAGATAGCTTTTACAGTGTGTAAGTGAAGTGTCAGATAATGTGTGTGAATTCTTTCCCTCCATGCACGAGTTTGTAGCTTCAATATCATCTACCCCTAGGCATATTCAAATAGCATAATCAGACCTCAGTTTAAGATTTAAACAATGTAATCTTCCACATGCTAAGGTTAATGCTAGACTCTGTTTCTTGAGTGAAGGAATTGAGCACAGTATTTGCTGTTTTATCCACATTTGTGCAAGAAGAAAAACAAACATAGCAGATTTCAAAAATGTTTTTATTTGCCTGGTTAATAAGTTACAGCTATACATTCAAATAACATGTAGACTATCAAGCATGATGCATGAAGGGGAATATTCTGTTTGAAAATTATAGGGAAAAAATACTAAGAAGGTAGTGTCTAGAACAAGGCTTATCGTTCAGAAGTTTATACAGCAACAGCTTGCAAAGGATGTTATGTGGAACATTTTCAAGATGTTCAACATACTTCATTTGGGGTGCTTTTGAAAAGCTTAAAAAATAAAATATATCATGTAACGTAATGAGAAATAACTCTAGGTGTGCTTGGACACAGATGTTGGCGCTACTTCCTTGCTGTTCTTGGGTCTGCCTTGCTTTTTGTACAGATTTTGTCCTCAGGCTGGGCCCCTTTGTGGTTGCAAGATGGCTACAACAATTAAAGTCATCACATCTAAACAGGGCAAAGTTCATAAAATAAAGGGTCCAGTTATTATTTGTAATTATTTGTAAGATTGAAGAAAAATTTCCCAAAACTCTAGCCAACTTCTATGCACATTTCATTGGGTAGAATTGTATCACATGCCCATGGTTATCTTAGTCAAATTGGACACATGCCCAGGCCTGGGATAAATTTGACTTTTCCTGAACAAGTTCATAGGAAGATGGTGGATACCTGGACAAAATTAAGGTTAGGAAGAAGGATGGTGGGGGTAGAAATGGATATTAAATAGACACCTAACAGTGTCTACTAACAGAGCAGTTAAAAAAAATAATTCTAAGCTTAGAAAATCCTGGGTTTAATTTTATTTCATACTGTCTTCATTGTAAGAATTTTAGGATACTTTTTAATGCTTGTAGGTATTACGAATCTCCAAAGTGGGGTATGATATGTCACAATTTTCTTCCTGTTCTAGTTATTTGTTTCTTTTTGTTTTGTTACATTATAACCACATGTATAATTTTGTTATTGCATTATTGTTGTAAACTCACGTAACATTAGGCTTCCACAATTTATGAAATATTACAGTAGAGCTGTAGGGTGTGGATGCTGTTCATTTTGGCCTCCCAGGATTTGAACTTTCTTCTACATATGAGAAAATCTCCAACTTCTGAGGCTTGGTAGGGGAGAATTCAGTTACAACAAGAAGAGTTGGGAATGCTACATGCCTCTTTCCCAGACTGTCCTGCAGCAAAGTCACAGCCATAGTTTTGACATTTAAGGGGTGGCCCAAAAAAGAAAACGATGAGAAAATATCTTTCCTCCTCCTTTTTCCTTCACCTCTTCCTCCTCCTCTATCCTCTCTCTCTATCTCTATCTATCTCTGTAATCTCTCTTTCTCTCTCTCTCTCTCTCGTTACAACAGTTTTCTGACCAAATGTGATCTGTAGTATGATCTAGGTGATTTTATGGCTGCTTAACCTTAAACGTACTTCTCTGGCCTTGCTAATATTTCTCTGAGCTACCCAAAGTCTATTTAATAAGTTGCTATTCTCATTATTTCAGGCAGAGCCACCTTCTGTTGATGGCAACTGAGAACCAGGGCTAACACAAGTACTGAAGCAGAGAGTATGGCCAATAAACAGTGAAGGTGACATTTTAAAATAAGAATAAAAGATATTAATAAATGTGACTACATGGGGATTAGTGACCATAGAAGTTGATGATTTATTCCAAAGAATGAGACCAGCGGGGAATAGAAATTAGTTCTGAATGGTCAAGAAAATACTCATATGTATAAAAGTGATCATGATTTCCAGTCAGTTTACGTTTTTGCACAAAACAGCTTAACCAGACATTGCCAATGAATAGCAGAATGACGGGAGAAATATTTTTAACCAAAATGTTGAAAATCACTGATAATGCTAGGTAATTTCAAATGAAGCTAAAATAACTATATAGTTCACTGGGAAAATATGATTTCATTTATAGAAATCTGTTTGGGAATGCATGAATGTTATGATTCAAAGACATTGAAATGTTTAATTTGAAAGATTATACTCAGGAGTGTCAGAATTATATTTAAATTTCCAATGCAAGTATTTTCATACTCTTTTTTTCAAGAGGTTCATTTAATTTAACCATGCAATTGTGTTTGGAAAGTTAAGAACTATTCTTCCCTTTATAGAAATTATCTTTAGCTGTCATAACACCTACTTAAATTGAACTCAGGAAGTTTTATTTTTTAAGACAAAAAATTTTTGAAGAGAACTGAAAAGCACAGTGTGCTCACAGCTTCACTATTTTACCTCGTAGCTAAAAAATTTACCATGCGTGAGCCTGTATATCAGAATTAAAAACAAAAACAAAATAAGTTTGTAGAAAATGGCAAATAATTCTTAGCATGGAATCTAATCTGTCATGGTTTGGTGAATTTCTAATAGTGAAATAACACTAAATCAAATACACAATTTTCTGTCTATTTTACTAAGATTAACCTTATGAAAACAAAGTTATAATGTTTTTCTAAGTGCTTTTCATTGGACAAAAATAAATTTTCTCTCCAGTTCCTTATTAGGTAAAATGAAAAATATTCATCCAAAACATGGGCTTGTGTGTGATTATCCAACCAAATAAAATTATTACTGGCAGGCAGGAAATAATGGCTTAGCGATAATAGCTATACTGAATCAGATGACTTATGCAAATCTCTTCTCACTGGTAACCATTTAAGTTCTGTTCTGATTTTTTTTTTTCCTTTATAGCATTGCATTAAAAGCAGCTCATTTCTCACAGGCCAGATTTGCTTTTTATTTACAAAGCTTGAAGTCCTAATCTTAACTGATTACTTAGAAACATATATCAAGAAATTACATTATAACATCAGATTTGGACACAAAATCAAGTAAATTTCAATCAGTCTTTTTCATGTTTAATTGATTTTTATATCAACATTCATAGATTTTTAAAAAATGATTTGTTTAATGTGTGTTTGTATCTTCTTAGTTGGAAATAATTCTCCCAGTACCATTTTTTTTTAACATCTTTATTGGAGTATAATTGCTTTACAATGGTGTGTTAGTTTCTGCTTTATAACAAAGTGAATCAGCTGTACACATACATATATCCCCATATGTCTTCCCTCTTGCATCTCCCTCCCACCCTCCCTATCCCACCCCTTGAGGTGGTCACAAAGCACCAAGCTGATCTCCCTGTGCTATGTGGCTGCTTCCCACTAGCTAGCTATTTTACATATGGTAGTGTATATATGTCCATGCCACTCTCTCACTTCGTCCCAGTGTACCCTTCCCCATCCCCGTGTCTTCAAGTCCATTCTCTACATCTGCGTCTTTATTCCTGTCCTGCCCCTAGGTTCTTCAAAACCATTTTTTAAAAAATTTCCATATATATGTGTTAGCATACGGTATTTGTTTTTCCCAATACCATTCTTATGTCATTTTTCAGTTTCCACCTTGCATTATTCTTAACTTTGCATATCTTAATTCTCCTACTTCACTGAAATTTACATTTTTCATTTATCATTGCAACCTCTTTCTAATGTATAATTAGCTATTGATGCAGTAAGCTGTCTGGCACATAGTAGGTGTTCAATAAATCTTTATTGGGCAAATAACTCAATAAATAATAGAATAAAGTGCCTGACTGGTTTCTGTTTCCTTTTATATCTCAAGGAAATAATCTTAGCAACAGAACTATTTTCATGGGCTTTTCTTATTGCATTAAATCTTCCTTTAAAATTGTTTCCATAATTCTAATCAAAAATATTAATGCATTTTGCTCATTTGACTTTAGCATCAGATATTGGATTCCATTTTGCTTCTCAAGTGTAGGCCTAAGGGAGAAGGAATTGACCTTTTATCTCCATATGTCTTCTCTTGAGTCTAGGATATTGTTAGAGGTTGGATTATTTGTCTCAATTTCTCCATCTCACCCCACCCTTATTGACAGTCTTTGCCACATAACTTTTCACTTTTTCCCACAAGAAAGCATACTTTCCTGTTCCGTGGTTAGCTAAGCCATATAGCTTGCTTTAGCCAAGGATATTAGTAGTCATGCTGCAAATAGGTTTTTGAAAATTGTTTGCATAGTTCGGCATATCCTCTCCTGTTTCGTCCATGAGAAGAGCATGCCCAGCTGGCCCACTGGCCAGGAGTGAGGGATTCCTGGAACAGAGCCACTGTAGCCAACTGAATTATAAATCACAGCCATGCCAGCCATGGCAGTACCCAGAAGAAACACCCCATGCAGGCTGCATTCTTGTGAGCAAGAAATGTGTCAATAGTGGCACGCCAAGAAGATTTTGTAGTTGCTTGTTATGCAGTAACAATGACTCATAGAGAAATGATTGAAAAGTACTGAGTCACATTACTCCCTCCAACTGCTCCTGAGAAAATTGGTAATAAAGACAATAAGAATTAGAATTACCACTTATTAGTGCCTATCAAAAGCCAACAGTAACTAGATGCTTTGCACATTGTAATCCCATTTCATGCTATGAAGACAATAGTTCTATGAAGTGGGTAATATTTTCCCTATTTCATTTCCAGGAAATTAGGACTTAGAAATGGTCTACAACTTGCCAGAAATCACAAAGGTAAGAAGTGACAATTCCAGGCTTACAAGTCAATGATTTTAGACTAAAAAATCTCTACCTTTTATTTAGTGTCTAGGTGGCAAATTTTGCCTTTAGTATTGTCAACTTTCCTTTTTGTTACTCCACTCTCCCCTTTCTATTTCCAATTCCCATTTCTCAGCCCTGCATTTCTTATTGAGATCAGTACCTTTGTGCTCTTTAACCCTAGCCTTTAAGGGCTCTGAATGTAGGGTGCCTTCCATGGTCTCCTACTTTTGGTAGCAGGGAATGGGTAGGGATAGAATGGGTGAGAAAATATTTTCATATATTTGTGGAGTGCTCATGGCCAAACAAACTAAATGAATAAAACAAAACAAAATAAGACATTGATCAGCCTATTTAAATAATGATAACTATGTAACATTTGTATATATTAAAATACTTTTCATTTTTAAAATATAAAGATGCCAAAAAGAATTTTATGCTTATATTTTCTTTCAGTTTCTTTCATTACCAAATGATAACATAGGGAATACCTATGATTCAGTGTTAGAGCGAGAACGTTTTAGGTCTTTGAAGGATATTAATTTAAGAAGAATATATTGACTGGGTTTTGCCCAATCTGCATGACTGTCCAAGATGCATTCCTAGTCAGAATGATTTAGTTTGTTCCAGTGTTGTATGTGACCCTGATGACATCTATCAAAGGAAATTGCTCATCCTCTTAGCTTTATTTTCATCGCTTCATTGACTGTGTTGAATGTCCAGTTTAGACAGAACAACTTGAAGTAAGGCAGAAGAAGTGGCACCTCTATCATGATGTACAGCAAAAAAACACTCACGTTTTTTGTGCCTTTGGCACATTATGATTGTTGTTCTGCTCAAAAAATGCAGGTCACTGGCCTTTCAGCAAACTCTCTTCATCAGCATTCTGAATGCTTCCTTTCGAACAAAAAAAGAAAGGCAGTTGACGATGTGTAAGTTTGGATTATAAACTGGCAGGTTATTTATTCAGACAATTGTAGAAGAGGAAGCAGTAGAATTTTTGATAAGAGAAAAGAGCCTGAAGGAAAAGGAAGTCATTTGAGGGTGAAAACCAGTGTGTAATAAGTGATGAGATCAGAAACTGTAAGGAAAGGGCAATGAGTACCAGACAAGTGTGTGGTCTCCACACAATAAGAAGTTCAGGTAAATACTGTGAAGTACAGGTGTGCAGTCTCTAGCTTGGGCTTATGATCTCAGTGCACATCTTAATTTCTCCAAAAGCTTTCTCTTTTAAACCAAAAGAAACATCTCCCGTATCCATTCTCCATCAGCACCTAGTATAGAAACATACACACACACACACACACACACACACACACACACACACACACACACACACACACACACACACACACACACACACACACACACACACACACACCATTGTAAAATCCTTGAGTACATGGGCCCTTGACTTATATTTATCTAGTAGAGTATAAAGCAGAAGGCTGGATGGTCCCATAAGAACACTTGATTCAAGTCTGCTTCTTGCATTTACTACCTTAGTATTCATGAATTGATTATTAAAAACCTGCTGAGACTTCATTTCTTCCCCTATGTAAATAGGTATTATAATTCCCACTTCAGGCCATTGTAAGGCCTAATAGGTATGTGAAATGATGAGCAAGTGTCAGACTATCTGCTGGACTCCTAGCATACACGACTGCTTTGCACATAGAAAGTGCTCAATAAATTGATTGTGGTGTTGGTGTTGGGAAGATGGCATAATCTCTGCCTCTTCCATATTGACGCTAATTCATCAAGTAGAAATTTCACCCTTCTTATATTTTTGTAGTTCTAGGTAAGACACTCCTGGAAATGAAGCTCAAACTATCCACTCTCTCTGACATTTCCTGATGTAAGGTGATTTTTCTGCTTAGGAATTTGCTAAGAGTCTGACATCCATTAAAGTAACATTTCTCTATTGGGCGAGGTTACTGCTTTAACAGCTAATACCTACATGTGCCCTGACCTACATGCAGTTATCTCTTTAAGACTGGCAACCTATGGGCTGTACAAATTCTATTCTTAGTTCTTTCTTCCTTCCTTGTGATAAACTTCTCTGGCTACTCCTTGCCCTTTCAAGAGTAAGAAAGGGGAAAGGAGACGCCACTATGCAGTTTTCTAGCTTCTCTGACTATGATTGAGAGGTAAGTTTAATTCAGAGAAAAGCATAGGGTAACAGCTATCACTGTATAAGAAACTACCTGCAATTTAAGCAACTTGAAACAACAACCACTTATCATTATTATTATTATTTATTGAAACAAGAACCACTTACTAGCCCCTTGTACCAACTTTGGTTCTGTCCCAATGGCCAAAATAAGTCACATGTCCAAGCCTAGAATCATTGTGGATGGGCACTACCACAGGATGGGATTCAGGGAGGCATGAAAAACCAGGTGCATTAAGTTAATAGAAATCAAGTTCATTGATTAGTAGGAATTACACATTGGCCACAGGTTCAAGCCATGTTTTCCCAACTAACATCACCTTCTCCAAAGCTGATATTTGCCTCTTGTCTCTAGTTTCTTTTTCCAGACTGGTTCAAAACCCTCACCCTAACAGATGATAAGCATAGGGAAGATTTGCATAACAAGGCAAAGAAATGCTTTGTGTTTTTTGTGAATTATCTGGCCAAGCTAGTTGTGCTGGTACAGTTTTCAGGGACAGATATCAATCTATCCAGATCATTTTGTTCTATTGATTAAAATCCAGGAAATCTAAAGAATTCAAAAGGTTCTGAGTGAGTAGAATTTTCCAGGCACATTTTTTCACTAGTTTGAAATTCTGAGATGGGAAAATGTTTAAATCATTAAATTAATGATTTAAGACCCACAAAATGCACATGAAGAGAGAAAACCTTTGTTGGGTCCTGATTGGGCTACACTCATGAAAGTCCCATTATCTCTCTCACCTCCACTTTCCAATTTGGAAAATTGCAGTAAAACACTTTTTTATTTTAAAGGCATCTCTAGAGGACCTCTGGTCATGAAGATGCTTTTACATTAAAAATATAAAACAAAATCTTATGCCCTCCAAACATGTCCCATTTTTATTATTGTCATAAAATTTTATTATATTGTAGGTTCAGGCCATTCAAGATGGCTGTTCTCTTGTTCTCTGCGCATCCCCTGCTGGACCAGTCCCTGCTTCACTCACATGATTATCTAGTCCTCTCAAGTATAGGGCTTAATTAGGCCCTGGTAACTGATGAGCCCACTTGAAGTCAATTCCCCCTATAAATGGTAGCCTCTTTCTCCCCCAAGTTGGGAAGATTGTTCCAATGCCTGCTTGCTTTCTGCCACGCACAATGTGATGTCACCCCAGGACCCTTTGTGTAACATCCCCTATCCAAAAACCCATTGATGTCTCTGTTGCTGTCTCTGGGCTCTTTCTTCAGTCTCAAGGCTGGGCACCTACAAGGCCTGCAGGCCTGCAGGGTGTAGTCCAACATGTATGGAGGAACTTTATAGAATAGGGTGTCAGTAATTAGCACTCTGCATGGAACAGAGCAGGTTCTAGGGCAGTTCATCCCCAACTTGGCTAATTAATGTGTACGTGATCTATCAGTCACTCTTTTGATACCAAGATAACTATCAATTTTATTTTCCCCAAAACATTTTAGAACATAATATGTTTTGGTGAAGATCCAGAGACTTCTGTGCGTACCTAAGACATATTCTGAAAAAGAAAAATAAGTTCTTAGTAAATAATAAACTATTTCCATTGGTCAGTAGTAGCAAGCCAAATTCCATTTGGGTCTTTAAACCTAGGTAGGCAAATCCAGATTTTAAATTAAAATTGCTAAGAGGAAAGTGGGATCAGGGTGAGAGAAGTGAGGGGCCAGGGAGTAAAATTTAAGGAAGTGCTCAGGTGCAGACCCTCTCCTTGCACCACAATGAGAGTTGAGTGCCTCCTTAAATTTTGCTCCCTAGGGTCTTTGCTTGTCTTGCCCTGGTCCAGCCCTAGTTAGGATACTATAAAAATGTTAGACACTCTTTCACAAGTGGAACAGGATTTTAAATCAGTGAGCAGGTAAGCACTGGATGTTGCCAAAAGAGGGGTGATTCCCCCTCTTTTACTTTTTACTTTCAAAGATTTCTAATCTAGAGTTCACTAGGATCCTTGGTCATACATTTATTATTTTTAGAACCATCTAAGACATTTGCAAAATAAAAGGGAATCTTAGGACAGGAATCCTCCTGAAAGTATTAGATAAGACATCCTAACCATTCTGACCTTGGTTAAGAACAGTTTTAGGGTCTGTTAACATGGTTTTGAATCCCATCTCCACCCTTGCTGTCTCTTTGAACTTGGGTGAGATACTTAGTTTCCTCATCTGAAAAATCAGGATGATTTTAATAGCATTTATCTCCTATGTTTTATGTGTGTGTCAGAGAACTAAATGGAGTAATGTACATAAAACTTTTAATACACTAAATGGTTCATAGAAGGAACTCAACAAATGATCGATGTCATTATTGATACTATTTTTGTTATTAATTCTGGGGCAAGGACTCGCCAAATAATCTGCCTTTGGCACTATAAATTACTCATAGGATTCAAAGTAAGTGTCCTAAATTGATTTGAAAGTTGTCTCCCTTCTCCTACATCATTCTGATGATGTTTGTGAGAAATCAAATCGAAGTTCTGAGGAACTGAAAGGAGAAAACAAAAGGAGAAAATACAGGAATGAGAAGAATTATGAGACCTGATATGAAATTTACTACAATTTAGATTTTACAGATTCTTGAAGGTTTAGAGTGAGTAATGATTATTTGTGAATGGAGACTTCAGAAATCTATTTTCTACCTCTTGAAAACCCCATTTTTTTTTCAAGAGTCATGAATGAAATGCAGCTCTCTCTGGAACTAGACAATGTTTCCTCCAAACTTTGAAAAGTGTTTTAGGATGTGGTTTGTGCTCTTACTCCAAAAAGTTTACTTTACAAATTTTCTTCCCTAAATCAGTATTTTCAGAATGATAGGTGTTTTCTCTTTAACTGGTAGATTAAAAAAATTAAATATAGATTCATAGAATAGAAATGACCTCTAAGCCTCAAGTTAATTTTCTGAAATATGTGGTAGGTCTATCAGTTAATACAGAGAAGTACAAAAATAACACAGAGCCATAGCAGTAAGCACTATGGAAGTAGATGGTAATAGAAAATAATGGGTTTGGAGAAAAATAAATGAATTAAAGAAACATAATATATATGAAAAATGAGATGGTAATGTTTTCGAAGGGTTATATCTGGTCATCTGTTGAAATAAAAGTTAATTTATGTATTTGTTCATTCATTTATAAATGTGGTTCAGACAAATCAATTGTCAAGGACATACATTATCAATTCACTAATTTTGGCCCCAATCCCTCAACATGCAAAACATGCAAGAATAAATAGTACATTTTCCTATTGAATTTCTTGAAAATTTGTGGAACTATGGGGCCAAATGTTTCAAAAAGAAAACATTAGAAAATTGCTAATAGGATGAATCATATTATTTGAATACATATTATTTGCTTACATAGTATTTGAGTAGGTGGCAGTGAACATGGCATATAGGACTTCTTATGGAATGTGTTCGGCACCTCACAGTCAAAATTGCACATTTTGGCATTTTTCCTCATGTCAATTCTATGAACGTAAGTTTTCTCTCCTAAAGAACAAAGGATAATATTTAGTTCATAAAACTTCTTTGAGGATGGAATTAGAAAAAAATTATAGAGTGTTTGGCAAAGTACTGGCACAAATTAGGTGCTCAACTTGTTGTAGTTGCTAGAATTATTCTTATATTATTATTTAGTTAATAATAAGAAACCTAATATCTGTCAGGCATTAAGATACATCTCCAAACCACACAGATAGATAAGGCAGGGTATCTACTTTCAGGGAGCTCTTAGTAGAATAGTGAGAAGTCAGAAGAGAAAAATGAATGGACATTGACGAGTGTCTTGGGAATATGAAGGAGGAATAACAGCCCTGGGTTCTCCTTCATCTAAGATGAAAGCCTTCCTCTAAGCAAAATCCTGAAGAATGAGCAAATATTACTTTAAGAAAGGAAATGGGGAAATACTGTGAATGGCAGAGGAAACAGTATATGCATATACTTACTGGTTGTAGAGCTGACTGGCTGAAGCAGAAGGTAAGAAATGAAGGAGAAACAAGAGGAGAGGCTAAAGGGGTAAAGGGGCCAGATTCTTTTTCCATATAATTTATCACAAAATATTGAGTATAGTTCCCTGTGCTGTACAACAGGTCCTTGTTGATTATCTATTTTATATATAGTAGTGTGTATATGTCAATCCCAGTCTTCCAATTTATCGCCCCTTCCTTTACTCCCTGGTAACCATAAATTTGTTTTCCATGTCTGTGAGTCTGTTTCTGTTTTGTAAATAAGTTCATTTGTATCATCTTTTTAGATTCCACATGTAAGCGATAACATACATTTGTCTTGCTCTATCTGACTTCACTTAGTATGCTAATCTCTAGGTCCATCCATGTAGCTGCAAATGGCATTATTTCATTCTTTTTATGGTTGAGTAATATTCCATTGTATATATTGTATATATACCACATCTTCTTTATCTGTTCATCTGTCGATGGACATTTTGGTTGCTTCCATGTCCTGACTGTTATAAATGGTACTGCTATGAACATTGGGGTGAATGTATCTTTTTGAATTATGATTTTCTCCAGATATATGCCCAAGAATGGGATTGCTGGATCATATGGTAGCTCTATTTTTAGTGTTTTGTGGGGTTTTTTGAATTTTATTTTATTTACTTTTTTATACAGCAGGTTCTTATTAGTCATCAATTTTATACACATCAGTATATATATGTCAATCCCAATCGCCCAATTCATCACAGCACTACCCCCACCCTATTTTTAGTTTTTTAAGGAACCTCCATACTGTTCTCCATAGTGGTTGGAAGAAACGCGCTCAAACTGATTCAAAAAGGATTTTAGGGCTTCCCTGGTGGTGCAGTGGTTGAGAGTCTGCCTGCGGATGCAGGGGACACGGGTTCGTGCCCCGGTCCGGGAAGATCCCACATGCCGCGGAGCGGCTGGGCCCGTGAGCCATGGCCGCTGAGCCTGCACGTCCGGAGCCTGTGCTCGGCAACGGGAGAGGCCACAACAGTGAGAGGCCCGCGTACCGCAAAAGAAAAAAAAAAAAAAAAAGGATTTTAAAGGCAAGCCAGGGAGTTTGAACTATATCCCAATGGCAATAGAAAGAGCCATTGAAGAATTTTAAGGCAGAAAGTGAGACGATTCGATTTTCACTTTAGAAAGGTCACTAGAAATTAGAGACTTTAGAGCAGTTAGGGGACCATGACATTTGTCCCAATTATGACATGAAAGTACCATGGAAGGAGGTATTGATAATGGGTACAAGGAAGTGGATGGATTTCAAGAATGGTGAAAAAATGAGTCCTTGTTAAGACTTAATAAATGAATGTGAAATGCAATTCACCAAGATTATAATCTGATAATGCCGATCAAGGAACCGCACCAACAGGGTGGCTGACACTGGTTATTTTGGCTTTGATCCTGAATGTATCTCTTTTGTCAATCAGAAGTTGAAAGAAAAGGAAATTAATCTTTTCAGTCTTGCTCTTCGTCTTTGAGTTTTCACATGAAATAAATTTTGAATTTGCTCTCGATACATAATTTTCACCATTTTCTTCCAGTTAATTTCCATGAATAAGCAAATTAATTCTACCTCATTTCTTTATGTCAGCCGCATTGGCATGGTTCACAGGTCTGTATGGTGTCAACTTTGCCTTCCAACATCATTGAGAATATTGGATTTGTAAATGTTAGCATGATGTTAGCAGGAGGATACAATTTTCTTTTATTATTTTTTTAAACTTAAAGAACTCTCACTGACATAATTTCCTTCATGTTTCCCACTTTCATTTGGAATTTTATTATGTCTACCATGCCATGCAATAAGCATCATTATAATGAATAACTGATTAATTGGGACCATTTAAACTGAATGTTAGCATAATTTCACTTCTATTTTATTGAGTCATTCAGGATCTGACCTCTGCTTACCTCTCAACCTCTCCCTTAACTCTCCATTGGATTTAGTCCAACCCACGATTCCCATTCTCAAAATACTTACTTACGTGCAGCCTTTGTGTATTATCTAATGTTTCCTCACCAATAACGTCTCCTTCTACCCTATCCTCATTTAGTTAATTGTCATTTATTCTTCTTATCTCCCCTAAAACATCTATTAAGAAAAGCTTCATGAACACACATGATTGCTGTTTATGGAGGACATCTTTATACAGGTATATAAGGGATACAAAGTTGAGCAAAACAAATGTGACCATGTGGAATTAAAAATATAGTTGGTAAGACTGACACTAATACACACATATGCACACACACATACATATATTTGCATATATGTAGAGGATATACAGGAAGAGCTAGAAAAATATTATCTCTGGAGAAAGGAAATGGTACTAGGGTGACAGAGCTGAAAAGAAGACTTTGGGAGAAGAAATTTACTTTGGAATTATTTAAATATACACGAGATACCTAGAGTCCCAGAATCAATTAATTAAAATTTTCAAAAATGTGGTAAGTGCTGTGAAGGAATAGTACATAGTGCCATTGGAGTGGATACCAGAAGAGCCCGATTTAATTTGGAGAATTAATTTGAGTCTTCTCTAAAGGAGTGATCTTTTTTGGAATAGAAAAGAATGTTCCAGACAGAGCAATCGGCCTAAGGAAAGACGAATGTTAGAAAAAAAATGCTAACCTTGCAAGAAAAGAAAGTTGGCATGTTGAGAAGAAAGGAAAAGTTGCTGAGAGGCGAGCCTGGAGAGAATGAGAGGAGCTGTGTTATGCAAGAGCTTGTAGATCATGTTGTGGGTTTCACCTTCTATTTTAAGAGCAAATGGAAGCTCTTAAAATAGAAGCATATAAGTACTTTGATCAGAGAAAGGACAAGATCTGTTTTCCATTTCTGGAAGAGTTTCCTGGATGCTTAGTAGAGAATGTATTGGAGAGAGAGCAAAGTTTAAGTAAGGAAGACTTTTTTTTTTTTTTTTTTTTTTTTGGTGTGCCGGCCTCTCACTGCTGTGGCCTCTCCCGTTGCAGAGCACAGGCTCCGGACACACAGGCTCAGCGGCCATGGCTCACGGGCCCAGCCGCTCAGCGGCATGTGGGATCTTCCCGGACCGGGGCACGAACCCGTGTCCCCTGCATCGGCAGGCGGACTCTCAACAACTGTGCCACCAGGGAAGCCCAAGGAAGACTTTTAAGACTCTTAGAACAATGTTGTATTAGTACACATGAGATGTGCCAGTGGTTTGGACTATGGTAGGAAGTAGCACAAGTAAAGAGATTCAGTAAATATTTTGGAGGTATCCTAGGTAGAACAAATAACGCATTTTATGTTGATGATGAGGAAGAGTTATAGCTAAATATGATTCCAAAGTTTCTTCACCCAGCACTTGGGAGGACAATAAATTTATTTACTCAAAGGAAGATTGATTTGAAAAGGCTACATAATGTATCCACCTACACGACATTCTGGAAAAGGCAAAACTATGGACACAGTAAAAAGATCAGTGGTTGCCAGAGGTTCAGGGGGAAGGAGAGATAAATAGGTGGAGCACAGAATTTGTTTATCTTTAGCATAGTGAAACTCTTCTGTGTGATACTGAAATGGGTGCATGACATCACATATTGTACGCAGACCTGTACAACAGGAAGAGAGAACCTAATGTAAACTATGGACTTTACTGAATAATAATAATGTATTAATATTGATTCATCAGTGTGACACATGTACCACAGCAATGCAAAATGTTAATAATAGGGAAAAATGTGTACAGGGAAATGGAGTATTTGAGAACTCTCCATGCTATCTGTTCATTTTTCTGTAAACCTAAAACTTCTCCAAAAATAAAGTCTATTAATAATTTTCTTCAAAAACCATAATGAAAGAACCCAGAGTTTTAGTAGGAAAGGCAGGAATGAGAAATGTCATGGCAAAAAGAATATGGATATTCCATGAAGGAATTAGTGATCAAATATATCAAATGCTGCTGAAATATTAAATGAGATGAAGGGAAGAAATTCCATTGGGTTTGACAGTATGACGTTTATTTTTGATTTTGACAGGAGTATTTTCAATGGTATAATTGGAGGCAAAAGTCAGATGTGCATGAAATAAAGAGAAAATGGGTACCATCAGAGAATTTAGGATTTAAAACTTTAAATAATCAATCATTAAAATTACACTGTCTGGAATAAATAATATGTGGGGGAAAATAATTAAAGAGTTTAAAAATCTTGGACCTGTTGGCAGCTAAAGACAAAGCTCCACAATATGCAAAGTGTGTGTGTGCATTTTTAATGTATATTATTGATATATTGTAAGTATTATGCAAGAGATATCTCAAGACAGATCTAGTTTGACTAACCAGCTGGAAAATGTCTTTATCAAGCTATGTAGGTTTTTTACCTGATCGGTTGAAAAAACTGGGATATTATTAACAATGCCTACATTGACCAACAGAGAAATTTCCCTCATGGCTAATCATAAACCCATAGATCCGTCCATCCCTGTATATAAAAATGTACATGATATATTTTCCTCCAATATATGTGGGAACATTTATACAAATTTAACCATATTTAATATCACTAAGGAAATGACAATCAATCAATGGTTATGGAATAAATTTAACAAAACCTTTTATTGAATATTATCTACAACTTGATGCCTGTAAGAGTAAATATTAGGTGAACTGGATAATATTTCGAGTGTAAAATACACTCAAGGGGAAGTGAGACAGACGGACTTCTGCTTCTGACCAAGATGGAATAACAGTGAAGAGATTTATCCTTTCACCTGAAACTACAAAAAGAAAAAAAATATATAAAACAGTTTTTGAAACATTTGATAGCTTGCATGAAAGCTAGTGATTTATTTTTTTAATATTTTTATTTATTTATCTTTGGCTGTGTTGGGTCTTTGTTGCTGCGCGTGGGCTTTCTCTAGTGGCGAAAGGGGGCTACTCATCATTGCAGTGCATGGGCTTCTCATTGCGGTGGCTTCTCTTGTTGAGAAGCATGGGGTCTGGGCACGTGGGCTTTGGTAGTTGTGGCACACGGGCTTAGTTGCTGTGCGGCATGTGGGATCTTCCCGGACCAGGGTTTGAACCCGTGTCCCCTGCATTGACAGGCAGATTCTTAACCACTGCACCACCAGGGAAGCCCAAAGCTAGTGATCTCTAAGTGATGGGAAGTGAAGGAGGTGAGCTGCACAATTATCCTAACTTACTACCTAGAAAGAGTTCATAGGATGCAGTTCAGGGTAAGAAGAATATAGGCAGAGTCCAGCCATCTCCCTAAGTTGAAAAGGCAGACGTGGTAGTCTGCAGAGGCCAAAGTGGCTGGAATTCACAAGGCAGAGTACTGGAGAAGAAAGAGCTACAGAGGGAGAACTCTGGATACTGCCAGAGGGGCCCACTGTACTCTCCAGCAGAGAGTACTGTTAACACATGCATATGAGAAAACTACCCAAAGCCAGGAAAAGACCTGCCTGAAGGATTAGAGGGAACAATCCTTAAAGTGCAAATAGGCTGAAAATAGTTTCTGTTTCCACCAGCCAGATTGGAAAATGTATAAATCATGAGATATTGGTAGATTATTCAGAAGGATTTGCCTCAGTTGTGGAAAAGAATTAACTCTAGACAAATGTTGTTCTTGTATTGCCAGGATCAACCTGTTTCCAAGTAATTTAAAAACTACCCAGGATGAAACTTAAAAACATTTACAGGGATACAAAAATATCTAGCACCCATAAAGGTAAAATTCATGTTTTTTTGACATCCAATAAATTATCATGCATGCAAAAAGTAAAAAAATATAACCCATAATGAGGAGAAATATTAAAACATCGAACCCAACCCAACATGTCACATATGATAGAATTACTAGACAAGGACATTTAAATGATTACTAAAACTTTATTCCATATGTTCAAGAAAGTCAAGAAGATTAAAGACATTAAGTTATGGAAGATATAAAAACAGATATACGTTAAACTTCCAGAGATGCAAACTACCATATCTTAGATGAAAAATACCCTTGAAAGGCATTAAAGGCATATTAAGTGTTGCAGAGAAATGATTAGTGATCTTGAAGGCATAACAATAGAAATCATCCAAAATGAAACATCAAGAGAAAAGACTAAAAGTAAATTTGTAATATGTGGGACAACTTTAAGCACCCTAATATATTTACAGTTGGAGTCTTTGAATGTAGAAGAGAGAGAGGGATACAGAAAAAGATTGAAGAAATAGGGGTTGAAATTTTTCTAAATTTGATGAAAACTATAGCCCACATATTCAAGAACCCCAATGAACTCCAAGCACAAGAAATGTGAAGGAAACAACACCAAGTCACACCATGATCAAATTGCTAAAAATTAATGATAAAGAGAAAAGTCTTAAAAGCAGCTATTGAAAAAAGGCACATCATGTGTAGAAGAGAAGACAAGGTAGCAGCAAGTTTTTTTGTTGTACACAATAAGTCAGAAGATAGTGGAGCTACATCTTTATTCAAAGGAGATAATTCATCTAGAATTCTATATCCAGAAAAGTATCTTTCAAAAACAAAAGTGAAATAGACTTTTTCCAAAATTCAGAAGTGGAAAGACTATATCACCAGAATACCTGTATTATAAGAAAAATTAAAGAAATACTTTAGGCAGATGGAAAATAATACCTGATGGAAAGGTGAATCTACACAAAGAAATGAAGAGCACTAAAAATAGTGACCACATGAATAAATACAAAAGGTTATTTTTATTACTTAAATTTCCTTAACATTGACTCTTTAAAGCAAAAAAAATGATAACAATCTATTGTGGAGTTGTAACATATGTATAAGTAAAACATATGAAAACAATAACAAAAAGACCAGGGGGGAAGAAATGAAATTATACTGTTATAAGATTTTTATAGTATCTCCAAAGTGATATCAATTAAAAATAGACTGCGAGGACATTTTTCGTGTGGTGAAACTATGCTGTATGATATTAGAATGGTGGATGTGTATTATGCATTTGTCAAAACCCATAGAGCTGTACAACACAAAGAGCAAATCCTAATGTATACTATGGGGTTTAGTTAATGACAATGTGGCAGTGTCGGTTCATCAATTGTAACAAATGTTCCAAAATAATACAAAATATTAATAATAGGAGCAACTGTGTATATGGGGGTGAGAGGGCTGGAGAGATGATATATGGGAACTGTCTATACTTTATGCATATTTATATGAACCTTAGACTGTTCTAAAATATAAAGCCTGTTCTAAAGTAAATAAAATTTTTTCTAAAAAACTCTTCTGAAAATGGTCTATTTTTAAAAAGTAGACTGTGATTTAAAAAAGGATAATTTGTGATGGTCAAACTGGAAACACACCTAAAGGTCCATCAACAGGTACATGGATAAAAAAAATATGATAAAATGTACACAGCAATAAAAAAGAATGAACTTTAAATGCATGCAAAAGATCAGTGGTCAGGTAAGGTGGAGGAAGGTTTATCAAGGAGCTTGAGGAAACCTTCTGAGGGTGATGAATATATTCATTATCTTGATTTTGATGGTGGTTCACTGGTGGATATATATTTCAATACGTATCAAACTGTACACTTTCAAGTTCAAACTGCATCCAGAAATATGTAAAAAGATAATATATCATGGACAATTGAGAATTGTCACAGGCATTAAAGTATAGTTCAACATTCAAAAATCAATCAATGTAATTTAGCACTTTAACAGGAAAGGAGAAAATCAAATGACCATGCCATTAGGTTCAGAAAAAACATTTGACAAAATTCACCACTCATTCTTGAAAAAAAAAAAAAACCTCTCAACTACTGAAGAGTAGAAGTAAAATTTGTCAACCAGATAAAAGGTACCCATGTAAAATGGAAAGCTACATGATACTTAATTTTTAAAAACTAAATCTTTCTCTAATAATTGGGGCAATAATAAGCATATCTGCTCTTACAACTTCTATTTAGCATTATACTGGAGGCCACAGCCAGTGCAATAAGGCAAGAAAAACAAATGAAAAACATGCAGGTTGAAAAGGATTAAATATATCTGTCTTTATTTGGAAATAATTGTGTACGAGGATAATCTTAAAGAATCTACAAGATGCTCTTAGAACTAACAAGTGAATTTAGTAGGGTGATAAGATGCAAAGTCCATTTTTAGAATTCACCTATTTTCCAAATACTAGAAACACACAATTGGAAAACAAAATTTCTAACAATACCATTTATGATAACTTCAAAAAGTAAAATACAGTAGTCACACTTGTATTATAGAAAATAAATATTCTTGGTATCCTTTTGTGAGATAAGATTAGTTGTCTCCTGAAGGAATCTTTTACTTTTTCATACTTTTAAAGCATATTATTGTTCTTTCTAAATTTATTTTTAGTACTTGGTTTAAGCTTAATTTATATCTTTTGAAATCTTAACAGGATTAAGTGACTAAGAGTGCAAATATGCAAATAATTGTGTCCTTTTAAAATTCTTTTTGGATTATATTTTTCTCTTTCTCTTGGTGTTGTAGAATGTGAACTATTTATCTTTTTATTCTTTACCTTTGAATCCTGGAACATAGTAGGTTTTTAGTCAATAGTTGTTAAATGATTATGTAATAAATACTGTTCTAGGTGGTCAATAAAACTCAACTGTAATGGCTTTTAGTTCTGCTAACTGAGGAATTAATAACCTAGAGTTTCAGGTAACATATTAAACCTGAAGTAAACCTTGAAACAAAACCTGTACCATTTTATTAATTCACAAAGAGTACTTTGTATAGATAACATGATACCATTAATGCAAAAAAGTGCTTTTTCTTTTTAAAAAATTAATTAATTAGTTTTTATTGATGTGTAGTTGGTTTACAGTACTGTGTTAGTTTCAGGTGTCCAGCAAAGTGTTTCAGTTACACATATACATATATATATACATGTATATATGTATATGTATATGTACATCTATCCTTTTTCAGATTCTTTTTCCATATAGGTTATTACAAAATATTGAGTCTAGTTCCCTGTGCTGTATAGTAGGTCCTTGTTGGTTATCTCTTTTATATATAGTAGTGTGTATACCTTACTCCCAATTTCCTAATTTATCCCTCCCCCATATCTTTTCCCTTTGGTAACAGTAAATTTGTTTTCTTTGTCTGTATGTTTCTGTTTTGTAAATAAGTTTATTTGTATCAGTTTTTTAGATTCCACATAGAAATAATATATGATATTTGTCTTTCTCTGTCTGACTTACTTCACTTAGTATGATAATTTCCAATCCATCCATGTAGCTGCAAATGGCATTATTTCATTCTTTTTTATGGCTGAGTAGTATTCCATTGTGTATATAGTTTTATATATATATATATATATATATATATATATATATATATATCTCTTCATCATCTATTCATCTGTCGATGGACATTTAGGTTGCTTCCATGTCTTGGCTATTGTAAATAGTGCTGCAATGAACATTGGGGTGCATGTACTTTTTCAAATTATAGTTTTCTCCAGATATGTGCCCAGGAGTGGGATTGCAGCTCATATGGTAGTTCTTTTCTAGATTTTGGAGTTAATTTTCAGATTAGTGACTATTTTGCTTTCTTATTTTCAAATGTGTTTCATAAGTAACTACAGCTTATAGAATAGAAGACCATGCTAGCTTCTTTAGTTTTTTCCTCTAGATTTTGCTGAAATACATACGTATTTGTTTTCTCTTGTCTCCCTTTGTCTTTAATCATTAAGTTTCTAACTCTGTCTCAGATACAATAAAGTTCTTATTTTCCTATTTTAAATGTAATGGTTCATTGTGGTAGGTTTGATGGTGGTATTGTTGTTTCTCTTTCCAGTATTATGAAATGATTTTATTTTTAATACAGCTTCCAGCTCCGTTCAGCATTTTCAACCATGGAAATTTGACAATCTCCTTATCTGTTTTCTTCTGCAAATAAGAAAATAATTTTCTTCTTTGTTCTGTGACTTACCATTTGCTATTGGTCATTAGCCCTGTTATTTACATATGTTTATTACAGTTGTATCAGTTTTTGGTCATTTTGCTAAAAATTAATTTTCTTTTTTAGATATGTTAGCAAATCATTATTTTCATAAACAATAAAACAGGAAACCTACAGAGATGTAAAAATAAAATTACTTCATGACAATTTCATCTTACTACAATACAACATTTTATATCAACCAGTCAAGTAACTTTTAGTGATGAATATTGAACTCTCTGTAACTTTGTAGATCTTATTTATACAAAGAAAAGTAAGTTTTTCCAGTATCATATCATTTTTAAAAGTCAAATATATTTTCATCAAATTTAGAATTGTGTATGTGTTTATATTTGTGGTTTTTATTTATTTAAATAAATTTTCTATTTTTTGTAATCTGGGTTAAAATATAGGCCATGTGATATAGTGTTAATCAGAGTATATCCTGTGGACTGTGCCTAGTAAGCAAATTCTTTGTTACTGGCCCTTAATGAGATAAATACAAAATTTGGGGCTAAAGTTTTAGAAGTTTTCATAGCAATGCAATATTGCTACAATACTCAAGCACTTGATCAATTGACTCAAGTCAGTGAATAGAGTACATGATGAGCCATATGTGGGTATGGTGAGCTGGGTTATAGTCACACACACAGAAGATTACATAATGGTTTGTAAAGAATTGTAAATAAGAAAAAATGATCCTTAAAGACAATATGGTACATATATACAATGGAATACTACTCAGCCATAAAAACAATGAAACAATGCCATTTGGAGCAACATGGATGGACCTAGAGATTATCATGCTGAGTGAAGCAAGTCAGAAAGAGACAAATACCACATGATATCACTTATATTTGGAATCTAAACTATGACACAAATGAACTTATCTACAAAACAGAAGCAGACTCACAGACATAGAGAACAGACTTGTGGTTGCCAAGGGGGAGGTGGATGTGTGTATACACACACACACACACACACACACACACAACTGAATCACTTTGCTATACAGTAGAAATTAACACATTGTAAATCAACTGTACTTCAATAAAATAAATTTTTAAAAAAAGAAGAAAAAAATGATCCTTGACTACAGATGGTTTGTGAAGCACTGATGCAACTTATAAAATTCACTTGGTGAAGTGTTGGGAATAGGAATATTGAAAGATATACATAGTCATTTGCATGCATACTGAAGCTCAAGTACAACTAACAGTCTATGTGACTGTTAGAAAGGAACAATAGCATCATCCAAACATGTTACAAGCAGAATAAAGCAATCAGTGGTTTCAAATATGGGCTTCAAATAAAAATTACCAAGGTTAGCAGTTGAATTGCAGGCATTGATTTCTTACAAAGTTGCTTCATGCACGGGCAACTCTAGGTAGCAAGTTCCAGGGTTAGAAGAGCATCAGACACTACTCATGCTGCAGGTATCATTCTGTAGATGTGTCTCTGTGTTTTATTTTCTTTCTTGTATATTCACTCACCAGTAGTGTTCTCAGACTCCACTGCAGAATTATACTTTTGTTCTACAATTGTCACTGGTTTAGCAACACAAATGTGTTTAGGGTCATGTCCTTGCATCACTACTCTGAAAACTAACTTAACATTTCATATTTTTCTTCTTATTCTTTCCCCCAAAATAAAACACAGAAGCTCTGAATGTCAAAAAAAAAAAAAAATGAGCGCCTCCAAAGTTAATTATCAATTAATGAGTTACTAAACATGAACAGGCAGGATGGTGGCTGCCTGGTACTGTCATCTTTATTCTTCATTCTCTTCCACAGTTACATGTTTTTTCACAGTAAGAGAAGAGAAAGATCTCCCCTGCTGAAATCTCCATTTCAGAAATCACAATACACTCTGCTATGTGATTATATCAGGTCAACTGAATGCAGTGGAAGGATGAGGGATGTAGTAACTAAGTCAGGAATGCCAGGTTACTCTTTGTTGGCCAGTGAAACAATTTTATTGTTTTGTTAATGGGATAGTTATTTTCCTTTCCCCAAAGTCAATTAAATACAACTGGAGTGTGGATTGGATGTTTTCTTTCGAAACCAGATTAATTTATCTGTAATGGTTGTTCTCTCCTGGGAATGGGAACAGACCAGCACTTTTATTCTATTTATGTATTTATTTTTTAAAACAGTGCAAGAGACCTAATAGTTTCTTAATTTAAAGTGATATTCTCTTAACTTTGAACTCTTTCTGTTTCTTCTCCTTTTATTGGATTATCAGAAGCATTCCAGTTGATAAAGTTTCTTTTACAATATTTACAGTATGAAACACACCAGAAAATTTGGTGATGTCCCAGCTGTGCATATCTTTTTGAAGGAGTAGCAAGTTTGATACAAAATACCTCACATTGTCCACCTTTCTTTATGAATAGAGAGTTTAACATGAGATTTGTTTTCTGCAACAATTAAGGAGTGTGAACAAATAAGATGCATGGTTTTATTCCATGTTTTCAAAAGCAAGATAGGGAATCAGGGAGGGAGGGAAAGCAGTGAGTTTTTTTTCTGCACATTCTCAAACAGGGATTTCTTCAAAATACTTTTTAAAATTAATATGCTGAAATTATCATTCTAAGAACTACAACAAAAATATATTTGATGAACTAACAACTGTTGTTCTATATTTGATATTTAGCTGAATGGTCTGCCTCTGAAAGCACTTCTAAGAAACACGTTTCTAAGAAATTCACAGCAAGTTTTGAACAAACAGATGTCTGTACAGTAAGGCAAGCTTTTCCCTCAGTGTTGAAATTCCTGAGGATAACCTTCAGCTTTCTAGGTGTTTTGGTTAAGTGGGGTTAGACAAAGCAAATAGTGCAGTAATTATTTTCTATATCTGGAGAAACACCTTTCTAACTGACATTATGTCACCTTCAATTTTGTACTCACTGCTTTCTTTTTTTAAAACATCTTTATTGGAGTATAATTGCTTTACAATGGTGTGTTAGTTTCTGATTTATAACAGAGTTAATCAGTTATACATATACATATGTCCCCATATCTCTTCCCTCTTGTGTCCCCCTCCCTCCCAACCTCCGTATCCCACCCCTCTAGGTGGTCACAAAGCACCTAGCTGATCTTCCTGTGCTTTGTGGCTGCTTCCCACTAGCTATCTGTTTTACGTTTGGTAGTGTATATATGTCCATGCAACTCTCTCACTCTGTCCCAGCTTACCCTTCTCCCTCCCCGTATCCTCAACTCCATTCTTTAGTAGGTCTGTGTCTTTATTCCCATCTTGCCCATAGGTTTTCATGACCATTTTTTTTTTTTTTTAGATTCCATATATATGTGTTAGCATACGATATTTGTTTTTCTCTTTCTGACTTACTTCACTCTGTATGACAGACTCTTCACTCTGTATGACATTCAGTTGACTCAGGTCAACTGAATGCAGTGGAAGGATGAGGGATATAGTAACTAAGTCAGGAATGCCAGGTTACTCGCTGCCAGGTTACTCCATCCACCTCACTACAGATAACTCAATTTCGTTTCTTTTTATGTCTGAGTAATATTCCATTGTATATATGTGCCACATCTTCTTTATCCCTTCATTTGTTGGTGGGAATGTAGGTTGCTTCCATGTCCTGGCTATTGTAAATCTAGCTGCAATGAATATTTTGGTACATGACTCTTTTTGAATTATGGTTTTCTCAGGGTATATGCCCAGTAGTGGGATTGCTGGGTCATATGGTAGTTCTTAGTTTTTAAAGAACTTCCATACTGTTCTCTATAGTGGCCGTATCAATTTACATTCCCACCAGCAGTGCAAGAGGGTTCTCTTTTCTCCACACCTTCTCCAGCATTTATTGTTTGTAGATTTTTTGATGATGGCCATTCTGACTGGTGTGAGATGATATCTCATTGTAGTTTTGATTTGCATTCCTCTAATGATTAATGATGTTGAGCATTCTTTCATGTGTTTGTTGGCAATCTGTATATCTTCTTTGGAGAAATGTCTATTTAGGTCTTCTGCCCATTTTTGGATTGGGTTGTTGGGTTTTTGATATTGAGCTGTGTGAGCTGCTTGTAAATTTTGGAGTGATCTCTTGGTTATTAAGTAGTGTATTGTTTAGCGTCCATGTGTATTTATTTTTTACAGATTTTTTCCTGTAACTGATATCTAGTCTCATAGCATTTTTTCCTGTAACTGATATCTAGTCTCATAGCATTGTTGTCAGAAAAGATACTTCATATGATTTCAATTTTCTTAAATTAACCAAGGCTTGATTTGTGACCCAAGATATGATCTCTCCTGGAGAATGTTCCATGAGCACTTGAGAAGAATGTGTATTCTGTTGTTTATGGATGGAATGTCCTAAAAATATCAATTAAGTCCATCTTGTTTAATATCTCATTTAAAGCTTGTTTCCTTATTTATTTTCATTTTGGATGATCTGCTGGTGAACGTGGGCTGTTAAAGAACCCTACTATGATTGTGTTACTGTCAATTTCCCCTTTTATGGCTGTTAGTATTTGCCTTATGTATTGAGGTGCTCCTGTGTTGGGTGCATAAATATTTACAATTGTTATATCCTCCACTTGGATTGACCCCTTGATCATTATGTAATGTCCTTTTTTGTCTCTTATAATACTCTTTGTTTTAAAGTCTATTTTGTCTGATAAGAGAATTGCTACTCCAGCTTTCTTCTGATTTCTATTTGTGTGGAATAACTTTTTCCATCCCCTCATTTTCAGTCTGTACGAGTCACTAGGTCTGAAGTGGGTTTCTTATAGACAGCATATATAGGGGTCTTGTTTTGTATCCATTCAGCCAGTCTATGTCTTTTGGTTGGAGCATTTAATCCATTTACATTTAAGGTAATTATCGATATGTATGTTCCTATTACCGTTTTCTTAATTGTTTTGGGTTTGTTATTGTAGATCTTTTCCTTCGCCTGTGTTTCCTGCCTAGAGAAGTTACTTTAGCATTTGTTGTAAAGCTGGTTTTGTGGTGCTGAATTCTCTTAGCTTTTGCTTGTCTGTAAAGGTTTTAATTTCTCTGTCAAATCTGAATGAGATCCTTGCTGGGTACAGTAGTCTTGGTTGTAGGTTTTTCCCTTTCATCACTTTAGATATGTCCTGCCACTCCCTTCTGGCTTTCAGAGTTTCTGCTGAATGATCAGCTGTTAACCTTATGGGGATTCCCTTGTGTGTTATTTGTTGTTTTTCCCTTGCTGATTTTAATATGTTTTCTTTGTATTTCATTTTTGACAGTTTGATTAATATGTATCTTGGCGTGTTTCTCTTTGGATTTAGCCTG
The DNA here is from genome assembly GCF_964374135.1 of Grampus griseus. NCBI lineage: Eukaryota > Metazoa > Chordata > Mammalia > Artiodactyla > Delphinidae > Grampus > Grampus griseus. The sequence goes on from NC_139004.1 coordinate 94,175,500, forward strand.
TATGGGACTCTCTGTGTTTCCTGGACTTGATTAACTATTTCCTTTAACTTATTAGGGAAGTTTTCAACTATAATCTCTTCAAATATTTTCTCAGTCTCTTTCTTTTTCTCTTCTTCTTCTGGGACCACTATAATTCGAATGTTGGTGCGTTTAATGTTGTCCCAGAGGTCTCTGAGACTGTCCTCAGTTCTTTTCATTCTTTTTTCTTTATTGTGCTCTGCAGTAGTTATTTCCACTATTTTATCTTCCAGGTCACTTATCCGTTCTTCTGCCTCAGTTATTCTGCTATTGATCCCTTCTAGAGTATTTTTAATTTCATTTATTGTTTTGTTCATCACTGTTTGTTTCCTCTTTAGTTCTTCTAGGTCCTTGTTAAACATTTCTTGTATTTTCTCCATTCTATTTCCAAGATTTTGGATCATCTTTACTATCATTATTCTGAATTCTTTTTCAGGTAGACTGCCTTCATTTGTTAGGTCTGGTGGGTTTTTGCCTTTCTCCTTCATCTGCTGTTTGTTTCTCTGTCTTCTCATTTTGCTTATCTTACTGTGTTTGGGGTCTCCTTTTCACAGGCTGCATGTTCGTAGTTTCCATTGTTTTGGGTGTCTGTGCCCAGTGGCTAAGGTTGGTTCAGTGGGTGGTGTTGGCTTCCTGGTGGAGGAGACTAATGCCTGTTTTCTGGTGGATGAGGCTGGATCTTGTCTTTCTGGTGGGCAGGTCCACGTGTATTGGTGTGTTTTGGGGTGTGTGTGGACTTATTATGATTTTAGGCAGCCTCTCTGCTAATGGGTGGGGTTGTGTTCCTATCTTGCTAGTTGTTTGGCATAGGGTGTCCAGCACTGTAGCTTCCTCGTCATTGAGTGGAGCTTGATCTTGGCATTGAGATGGAGATCTCTGGTAGATTTCCACCGTTTGATATTATGTGGAGCTGGGAGGTCTCTTGTGGACCAGTGTCCTGAACTTGTCCCACCTCAGAGGCACAGCCCTGACACCTGGCTGGAGCACCAAGAGCCTGTCATGCACACGGCTCAGAATAAAAGGGAGAAAAAAAGAGAAGAAAGGAGAAGATAAAATAAAATAAAAAGTTATTAAAATAAAAAATAATTATTAAAATAAATTTTCGTAAGTAATTAAAAAATAACGAAAGAAAGAAAGAAGAGAGCAACCAAAGCAGAAAACAAATCCACCTATGGTAACAAGTACTAAAAACTATACTGAAAAAAAAAAAAAAATGGACAGGCAGAACTCTAGGACGAATGGTAAAAGCAAAGCTATACAGACAAAATCACACACAGAAGCATACACATACACACACAAAAAGAGAGAAAAAAAATATATATATATATCGTTTCTCCTAAAGTCCTCCTCCTCAATTTGGGATGATTCGTTGTCTATTCATGTATTCCACAGATGCAGGGTACATCACGTTGACTGTGGAGATTTAATCCGCTGCTCCTGAGACTGCTGTGAGAGATTTCCCTTTCTCTTCTTTCTTTGCACAGCTGCTGGGGTTCAGCTTTGAATTTGGACCGGCCTCTGCGTGTAGGTCCACTGAGGGCTTCTGTTCTTCACTCAGACTGGAACGGGTTAAAGGAGCAGTTGCTTTGGGGGTTCAGGCTCACTCAGGCCGGGAGGAGGGAGGAGTACACATGCGGGGCAAGCCTGTGGCGGCAGAGGCCCACAGGACGTTGCACCAGCCTGAGACGCACCGTGCGTTCTCCCGGGGAAGTTGTCCCTGGATCACGGGACCCTGGCAGTGGCGGGCTGCACAGGCTCCCAGGAGGGAGGTGTGGATAGTGACCTGTGCTCGCACACAGGCTTCTTGGTGGCTGCTGCAGAAGCCTTAGCGTCTCATGCCCGTCTCTGGGGTCTGTGCTGATAGCCGCGGCTCGCGCCCGTCTGTGGAGCTCCTTTAAGCAGCACTCTTAATCCCCTCTCCTCGTGCACCAGGAAACAAAGAGGGAAGAAAAAGTCTCTTGCCTCTTCGGCAGGTCCAGACCTTTTCCCGGACTCCCTCCTGGCCAGCTGTGGCGCACTAGCCCCCTTCAGGCTGTGTTCACGCAGCCAACCCCAATCCTCTCCCTGGGATCTGACCTCCGAAGCCCAAGCCTCAGCTCCCAACCCCGCCCGCCCTGGCGGGTGAGCAGACAAGCTTCTTGGGCTAGTGAGTGCTGGTCGGCACCGATCCTCTGTGCGGGAATCTCTCCGCTTTGCCCTCCACTCCCCTGTTGCTCCGCTCTCCTCCATGGCTCTGAAGCTTCCCTGCCTCCCCACCATCTCTGCCCTTGAAGGGGCTTCCTAGTGTGTGGAAACTTTTCCTCCTTTATAGCTCCCTCCCAGAGGTACAGGTCCCTATTCTTTTGTCTCTGTTTTTTCTTTCTTCTTTTGCCCTACCCAGGTACATGGGGAGTTTCTTGCCTTTTGGGAGGTCTGAGGTCTTCTGCCAGCGTCCAGTAGGTGTTCTGTAGGAGATGTTCCACATGTAGATGTATTTCTGATGTAATTGTGGGGCGGAAGGTGATCTCCACATCTTACTCTTATGCCATCTTCCTAAGTCTCTTCTGTACTCACTGCTTTCTAAAGGCAATTGTTTCTCCACTGTGGGGTGTAACTGGATATTAGATTTATGTTCAGAGTGAGCATTAATTACCTATAAAATATTTGGGAAAGCCAATTCATTTAAAAAGTCTGAAAGAGAATAAAATATACTGAAGAGAAACAAAGAGGATTCTTAGACACATCAAGCCTAGATAGGTTTCCGGTAACAATTTGGGTTCATTTGCTCTTTCAACCATTAGCATCCCATTCACTGCTTTATACCTATATGCAGTTGTGAAAGTCTTTGTCTAAGCAGTGGCCCCATTACTTGAGAAAGCAGGAACATAAAGTTGTACGTTTACTAGTACAATGTTACTTCTTACAAAATGTTCTCAGTGAACACAAGGTTTTGTGTGAAGAGCTGGGTTGATGAGATTTGGGGAATCATTACTGAGACTCTGTGGTGAGTCGTGTAGAAGTTGGGACCTACAGGAGAAGTTAAAATTTCCTTGGAATTAACCTTCATTTTTAGATATTTAAAGATAAGTTGTTGGAGCATTGTTTTCTTGTTAAGTATCAATCTTTCTTTACCTTTCTTCCAAAGAAGGCAGTCAATGGTGGAGTTAATCAAAAATGGCAGTTGCAGCTCTGAAAAATTTTTCTCTCACAGGAATAATTTCTATACCCTATGATCTGTCTGAAATACGAGGAGTTTAGAAATAATGTGAGTTCAAAATAAAAGTTGTTTGATTACCCCATTCAGGGCCTCTGTCATAAGAATTTTGCTCCCTATAAGCCACTGCTATCCTGTGTGAGAATTAATGATCAATTTTAGATTATTAAGAGCTGACAGCTTTCCAGTTAGGGTTTTATCCCTTTAATTTCTTGCTAACCTCTGATCATCAAAACTCAACAACCTGGAATATTTCTTCCCACTTACCAGTACTTTAAAATGAAAAGTCCCTTTAGTTATTTTGTTAAGGGCACACACACATTGCTTTCTGAGTTGGTCAGCAGTACCGGGGACCATCTTCCATTGACGGAATTAATAATTAGTACTGGGTACAATAAAAATGGATTGTATCAGTGAGAAGTATCTTGAGGGTTTAAAAAAGAGTACTAAGTAGGGTTTCTCAGCCTTGGCAGTATTGACATTTTGGGCAAGATAATTTGTTGTTGTGGGGATCTGTCCTGTGCATTGTAGGATGTTTAACCGTATGATGGTTTCTGCCCACTGCATGTCAGTAGTAGGGCTTCCTACAGTTGTGACAACCAACAATTTCTCCAGATATTGACAAATGTCTTCACGATAGACACTATTTCCCTCTCACCCCATTATGAACCACTGAGTAAAAACCAACAGGAATAATAAAAATTGTTCCCTTAAGAATCTCAGTCTTCAAATAATTGGAGTAGACTACTTCTTGATAGGTAAGTTTAATGGATTTACATCTAATATATTTTCCCAAGCACTGTTCTCCTAGACTTTTCCCTACTTTTTCAGGTGTATTATGAATTGTTTAGCACACATAGAAGAACTATGTTTTGTAAACCAGTGCTGTGGAATGGAACTGGTATTAAGTTGATGGGTTGGGATTGTAAAATCCTAGTACTTCACTAAACTAGGGATTTAGTAGGTATATAATGATTTGCATAGCCCATGTAATACTACATGCCTTAGACCTTGATAGAAAATCTGATTTAGTAAATATGTAGCAACATCCATGTGCCCGTGATGATCCAAGGACGGTCGACATCACATAGAAGAAGTTCTGCTAGTATCACCCCTATCCTCTGTTTTCCTTACTCAACTGCAGGATTGGAAGCAGGAGGTTCAGAATAAAGAGGACAGAAGCCTGGGATGTAAAATCTGGAAGCATTCTTAGAGATAGTAGTGAACTGTAGCTGCTTTTGCCTCCTGAGCTTTCCTTCTTACAACAATGAGCCCGCGTCTTCTACTAATAAATCATCTTTTCATCACTCTCAGTCAGTATGTTGAGAGCAAATCCTTGCCCCATCTGGGCCCAAGGGTATACAGGTTAAAGCCATTAGACTATAGCATCTCCATGGTTACTGACACCAGTGCAGATACAGGTGCATGTCTCAAGAAATGTTAAATGAGAAACAACCTCATGTATTTTGTGGGATCATTTGGAAACGGAAGCTCTGTTTTTAGTGGGATTTGAAAGACAAAAGGATGACATTTGAAGGGACTAGAAACCAAGGGAGAGAGATGGAGCAGATTCTTCACGAAATTATTCAAGGCTGTGGAGCCAGCTGATTCAGAAAGTAGCTGGACCCTTGGATTTGCTGTTCAAAAGTAATTAATTCCCTTTTGAAAATAAAGCAATGCAAGTTTGATTTATTATGTTGTTTGCAACCCAGAGTCTTAACTAATAACAATATATCTGTTCTCATTCCCATCATCCAGTTCTACAGATGATGTGACTGAATCCTAATGAGTATAAATGATTTTCCTGAGATCATACTTCTCTAAACACAATCTTCTATAACTTAAGCTCAATCTATGCTTTAATTTGTTTTCTTTCTACACTGCTTACCTGCAAAGTGAATCAGCTTATTCTTTGGTTTACATAATACCCAACAGCTAGTGTTAATTATTTTCTATTTACTAATTAATTAAATTGATGAGATGTAAAGACCCTCTTGAAACTCTTGCCTGCATTATTCATGCATCGCTTCACTTAGAATGAATTTTTATGTTTGCATATAAATATGCAAAATAGAGGCATATCTAAAGTATAAATTATTTATCCCAGGTCTTCTTATTGACTCATGATATTAAATTTCATGCTAATCATCCTATTTATTGAGCTATTTAAATGGTTATTGTAATTCTAAGAGCTTTGTCAAGAGGATAGAGGTATAGTCACATTCATTTTCTTAAGTAATTCACAGGAAAATCTGTGATTCTTAATTTTTAACTTAATTGCCTTTTCCATTCTATTTTTCCATGAACACTATAAATCAAAGTTTATAGGACTTTCATCATTTTTCTGATGACAAATGCAAAGTACAATTATAATCAGAATATAATAGCCTCAATATGTTTATACAGATGTTAAGTAAATTCATCAACATTCATTCCATATGTCTGCAATCTAGCTTTCTCTTCTACTGTCAAATCGAAGAATTTTAAACTACTGTATTTCCACCAGTACCATTTATTTTTCTATATGCTGATATGTAAGTCAATGACATATCTTGTCACTGAAATTGATGGTTATAAAGTTAAACTTTTGGTTACTGTGTGTTGCTAACAATGACAGAAAGTTGGAACACAGTCTGAATTGTCTTGCTTTATAAATTGTCATAGGCAATAGTTGTACTGATCAGTAGTGGGAATAAGTTCATGTGATTCTACTGAGTTTATGTGGACTTCTGATCCAAAACATGCATCTCCAAAGCTAGAGCAATTCTTTTGGGAAACACTGAAAGCTAAAACCAAATGAATGTATGTGTGCCCATGCCTTACACACATCATTTACACATCATTTTTGATGGCTTGAGAAAACTTGAATAAGTAAAAGAGAAAATAGTTTTACTGAAGTGAGGGCAGATCAACTTTGGGGAACTTTAGGATTTGACTTAGCATTTATATTAGCCTTTCTGGACATTCCCAAACTGAAAGGTTCTACGAATCATTGGGTCTCTGATGGCAAATGAGTTTTACACCGTAACAAAAATCATCTTCTGGCCTTTGGAAATAGCAAATATAATCAGAAATCCTGGATATCATCCAAGATTGTGTTAGTTGGCTTTGTTCTTCAAGATTTCCTGGGCTAGAAGCAAGAAGAACTACAATACTTCAGCCTGTGGAGCAAAAACCACATTCACAGAAAGATAGACAAGATGAAAAGGCAGAGGGCTATGTACCAGATGAAGGAACAAGATAAAACCCCAGAAAAACAACTAAGTGAAGTGAGGATAGGCAACCTTCCAGAAAAAGAATTCAAAATAATGATAGTGAAGATGATCCAGGACCTCGGAAAAGAATGGAGGCAAAGATCAAGAAGATGCAAGAAATGTTTAAAAAGACCTAGAAGAATTAAAGAACAAACAAACAGAGATGAACAATACAATAACTGAAATGAAAACTACACTGGAAGGAATCAATAGCAGAATAACTGAAGCAGAAGAACACATAAGTGACCTGGAAGACAGAATGGTGGAATTCACTGCTTCAGAACAGAATAAAGAAAAAAGAATGAAAAGAAATGAAGACAGCCTAAGAGCCCTCTGGGACAATATTAAATGCAACAACATTCGCATTACAGGGGTCCCAGAAGGAGAAAACAGAGAGAAAGGACCCAAGAAAATATTTGAAGAGATTATAGTCGAAAACTTCCCTAACATGGGAAAGGAAATAGCCACCCAAGTCCAGGAAGCACAGAGAGTCCCATATAGGATAAATCCAAGGAGAAACACATAGTAATCAAATTGGCAAAAATTAAAAACAAAAATTATTGAAAGCAGCAAGGGAAATACAACAAATAACGTACAAGGGAATCCCCGTAAGGTTAACAGCTGATTTCTCAGCAGAAACTCTACAAGCCAGAAGGGAGTGGCATGATATACTTAAAGTGATGAAAGGGAAGAACCTACAACCAAGATAACTCTACCCAGCAAGGATCTCATTCAGATTCGAAAGAGAAATCAGAAGCTTTACAGACAAGCAAAAGCTAAGAGAATTCAGCGCCACCAAACCAGCTCTACAACAAATGCTAAAGGAACTTCTCTAAGTGGGAAACACAAGAGAAGAAAAGGACTTACCAAAACAAACCCAAAATAGTTAACAAAATGGTCATAGGAACATACATATCGATAACTACCTTAAATGTAAATGGATTAAGGGATCCAACCAAAAGACATAGACTGGCTGAATGGATACAAAAACAAAACCCGTATATATGCTGTCTACAAGAGACCCACTTCAGACGTAGGGACACACACAGACTGAAAGTGAGGGGATGGAAAAAGATATTCCATACAAATGGAAATCAAAAGAAAGCTGGAGTAGCAATACTCATATCAGATAAAATAGACTTTAAAGTAAAGAATGTTACAAGAGACAAGGAAGAACACTACATTATGATCAAGCGATCAATCCAAGAACAAGATATAACAATTATAAATATATATGCACCCAACATAGGAGCACCGCAATACATAAGGCAACTGCTAACAGCTATAAAAGAGAAAATTGACAGTAACACAATAATAGTGGGGGACTTTAACACCTCACGTACACCAATGGACAGGTCATCCAAAATGAAAATAAATAAAGAAACACAAGCTTTAAATGACACAATAGACCAGATAGATTTAATTGATATTTATAAGACATTCCATCCAAAAACAGCAGAATACACTTTCCTCTCAAGTACGCATGGAACATTCTCCAGGATAGATCACATCTTGGGTCACAAATCAAGCCTCAGCAAATTGAAGATAAGTGAAATCATATCAAAGATCTTTTCTGACCACAACACTATGAGATTAGAAATGAATTACAGGGGAAAAAACGTAAAAAACACAAACACATGGAGGCTAAACAATACGCTACTAAATAGCCAAGAGATCACTGAAGAAATCAAAGAGGAAATCAAAAAATACCTAGAGACAAATGATAATGAAAACACGACGACCCCAAACCTATGGGATGCAGCAAAAGCAGTTCTAAGAGGGAAGTTTATAGCAATACAGTCCTACCTCAAGAGACAAGAAACATCTGAAATAAACAACCTAACCTTACACCTAAAGGAATTAGGGAAAGAAGAAAAAAACCCAAAGTTAGCAGAAGGAAAGAAATTATAAAGATCAGATCAGAAATAAATGAAAAAGAAATGAAAGAAGCAATAGCAAAGATCAATAAAACTAAAAGCTGGTTCTTTGAGAAGATAAACAAAATTGATAAACCATTAGCCAGACTCATCAAGAAAAAAAGGGAGAAGACTCAAATCAATAGAATTGGAAATGAAAAAGGAGAAGTAACAACTGACACTGCAGAAATACAAAGGATCAGGAGAGAATACTACAAGCAAGTATATGCCAATAAAAAGGACAACCTGGAAGAAATGGACAAATTCTTAGAAAAGCACAACCTTCTGAGACTGAACCAGGAAGAAATACAAAGTATAAACAGGCCAATCACAAGCACTGAGATTGAGACTGTGATTAAGAATCTTCCAACAAAGGTCCAAGACCAGATGGCTTCACAGGTGAATTCTAGCAAACATTTGGAGAGGTGTTAACACCTATCCTTCTCAAACTCTTCCAAAATATAGCAGAGGGAGGAACATTCCCAAACTCATTCTACGAGGCCACCAGCACCCTGCTACCAAAACCAGACAAAGATGTCACAGAGAAAGAAAACTACAGGCCAGTATCACTGATGAACACAGATGCAAAAATCCTCAACAAAATACTAGCAAACAAAATCCAACAGCACATTTAAAGGATCATACACCATGATCAAGTGGGGTTTATCCCAGGAAGGCAAGGATTCTTCAATATATGCAAATCAATCAATGTGATACACCATATTAACAAATTGAAGGAGAAAAACCATATGATCATCTCAATAGATGCAGAAAAAGGTTTCGACAAAATTCAACACCAATTTATGATAAAAACACTCGAGAAGGTAGACATGGAGGGGACTTACCTCAACATAATAAAGGCCATATGTGACAAACCCACAGCCAACATCATTCTCAATGTTGAAAAACTGAAACCGTTTCCACTAAGATCAGGAACAAGACAAGGTTGCCCACTCTCACCACTAATATTCAACTTAGTTTTGGAAGTTTTAGCCACATCAATCAGAGAAGAAAAAGAAATAAAAGGGATCCAAATCAGAAAAGAAGAAGTAAATCTTTCACTGTTTGCAGATGACACGATACTATACATAGGGAATCCTAAAGATGCTACCAGAAAACTACTAGAGCAAATCAATGAATTTGGTAAAGTAGCAGGTTACAAAATTAATGCATAGAAATCTCTTGCATTCCTATACACTAACGATGAAAAATCCGAAAGAGAAATTAAGGAAACACTTCCATTTTCCATTGCAACAAAAAGAATAAAATACGTAGGAATAAACCTACCTAAGGAGAGAGAAGACTTGGAAAGAAATCTAGAAGATAAAAGACTTTTTTTCCTTCTCTTCTAATAAATCACTAAGAAAGCAGCTGTCAGTTATTTATAAATAATTTTTTCGTTTTTATTTCTGGACCAGAATATGTGTAGAATTTCTTTATATTCAGCAGTGCTTTGGGAGATATATAAGATGTATACTTTATTAGGTGACTTTCAAAATAATCAGATTTAGATACTTTTAAATGTTTCTGAACTTTGTTTTTTCCTTTTTCTGCTTTAAAGTTTTGCAAAGTATTCATTTTAAAATGAAGAATCCATCATTTAGACAGTATTCCCTTCTATGCCAATAAGTTTATTTGCAATGTAAATACAACAGTTAATTTGAGCAATTTATTAACTAACTATTTTAAGGAGGGTACAACAGTCTGATTATTTATTTGAAGATAGGTAGGGCAAATGCTTCACTGGGTCATTGGATATTTCATTATTATTCATATGACATAAACACTTCTTATTTGATGAGAAAAAATAACTTTAAAAAAACATTTACTGTGGTGACAATGAATAACTTACTTTTTAGCTTTTTATAACTTTTTATATTGGACAGATGCATAATACATCATTTGTCAACATACCCAAGAAGTCCTCCACAGAATAATATCTGTGACATATAGAGGCTGTTACAAAGATGGCTTTTATTTTATAAGGTAAAATAATTTGACTATGTCTGTAGGCTGGAAGGAGCATACATGGCATGCAAGTTTTGGAAATTATTGGTTTAATTTGTATTTCTACTTTTTTCCTCTGATTTTACACAGCTTGTTATTCCAAACCACTTAGTTAATTCATGAAATGATTAGCAAAATCACCAGAAGGCATCCAGATAGAGTAGAAGTAAGAAAACAACACAGTCATGTAACTCAGTGATGTCAAAGCTTAGAGCATTAAACAAATGTTTTCTAAGTATAATTTTGGCTTATAGACTTAACTCCTCTTATAAACTGGAAGGAAAAGATTTTTCCAAAGGGTCCAGATTTAATCCTGTGGTAAAGTGATCTATGTGAACTCCCATCTGACTAGCTAGCTGGTCCTACGTAGAATCCTGGAGCCTTTAGTGTAGAAAATAACAGCCGGAATTTGGTGAATTGCAGCCTGAATTATATGGATATAATTTCTCCAGAATGAAGGTTTTTCTTACTTTTTATATGAAAAGTGAGTTTATGAACTATCTTGAAGAATCAGACACTCTAAAAACACTTAGCTGAAACACAGCAGGACACTTCTCTCTCCTATACGATGACAGGGGCTTTCTAAGTTTCTCCAGTTCAGTCAGATCTCCTTCACGTTGTGATCTTCCTGGTTTGATACTCCTTGTTAAAAAAATCCTCATCACTTTATTTCTTTCCAGCTTATTTAAGAAATCATTGATTTATAACATTGTGTAATTTTAAGAGGTACAGTGTGATGATTTGTTACACATATCTATTGCAAAATGTTTACCACAATAAGGATAGTTAATATATCTGTCACCTCACAGAGTTACCATTTGTGCGTGTGTGCGTGTGTGTTTGTGTGTGTGTGTGTGTGTGTGTGTGTGTGTGTGTGTGTGTGGTAAGAACTTTTGAGATCTATTTTCTTACTAACTTTCAGGTATAATATACAATGTTGTTAAATTAATTATTGTCATCACAATGTACCTTGGATTCCTAAAACTTACTCATTTTATAAATGGAAGTTTCTACCCTTTGACCTTCATCATTTACCCCACCCCCACCTGAGGCAAGTTCCGTTCTACTCTGTTCTGGGATCACATTTGTCTTCTATTGTCTGAATTATTTCACTTAGCATAATGCCCTCACAATCCATCATGTTGTTGCTAATGGCAGAATTTCCTTTTTTCTCATGGCTGAATAATGTTCCATTGTGTGTGTGTGTGTGTGTGTGTGTGTGTGTGTGTGTGTGTGTATCACATCTTTTTTATCCATTTATTAAACACTTAGGTTGTTTCCATGTCTTGGCTTTTATGAATAATGCTACAGTGAACATGAGGGCACAACTATCTGTTTGAGACAGTGATTTCATCTCTTGGATATATTACCCAGAAGTGGGATTGCTGGATCATCTCATAGTTCTACTTTTAGTTTTGAGGAACCTCTATATTATATTCCAAAGTGGTTGCACCAATTTACATTCCTACCAATAGTGCACAAGGGTTCCCTTTTCTCCACACCTTCACCAGTACTTCTTATCTCTTATCTTTTTAATAATAGTCATTCTAACAGGTGTGAGGTGATATCTCACTGTGGTTTTAATTTTCATTTCCCTGATGATTAGTGATGTTGAGCATCTTTTCATGTACCTGTTGGCCTTTTGTATGTCTTCCTTGGAAAAATGCCTATTCAGGTTCTTTGTTCATTTTTAATTGGGATATACATAACTATACACGTATATTTATGTAAACATATATGTATTTTTATTGAGATGTATGACTTCATATATATTTTGGATGCCAACCCTTTATCAGATATATAGTTTGCAAATATTTTCTCCTGTTTTGGAGGTTGCCTTTTCATTTTGTTAATTATTTCTTTTGCTGTGCATATGCTTTTTAGTTTGATATAGATTCATTTATTTATTTTTGCTTTTCTTGCTTGTACTTTTGGTGTCACATCCAAAGAAATATCATTGTGAAATCAATGTCAAAGAACTTTTCTCCAATGTCCTTTTCTAAGAGTCTTGTGGCTTCAGGTCTCATATTTGTCTTTAATCTACTTTGAGTTAATTTTTTCAAGCAGTGTAAGATAGAAGTCCAGCTTCATAGTTTTGCATATGAGTATCCAGTTTACCCAACAGCATTTATTGAAAACACTATCATTTCCCCCACTGAGTGTTCTCAGCTACCTTGTCAAATATTAGTTCATAGTATAAGCATGGGCTTATCTTTGGGCTCTCACTTCTGTTCCATTTTTCTGTATCTGTTTTTATGTCATTTCCAACAAAACAATGCTGTTTTAATTACTAAGACTTTGTTACATAGTTTGAAATTAGGAAATGTGATATCTCTGCCTTTGTTTTTCTCAAGATTGCTTTGGCTATTCTAGGGCTTCCAGGGCTTCTGTGGTTTTATATGAATTTGAGGATTGTTTCTTGTATTTCTGTGAGAAATGCCACTGGAATTATGATAGGGATTCCCTTGAATCTATAGATCACTTTGGGTAGTACAGACAGTTTAATAATATTAATTCTTCCAATCCGTGAACATGGATATCGTTCCATTTATTTACGTCTTTGTCAGTTTCTTTCCTCAATGTCTTATAGTGGTTGGTGTATAGGTCTTTCACCTTCTTTGTTAAATTTATTTTAAGTATTTTATTGGTTTTGATGCTATTGTGAATGAGATTGTTTTTTCTTTTTCAGATAGTTTGTTGTTAGTGTATGAAAATACAACTGATTTCTCTACATTGATTTCATATCCTGCAAATTTACTGAATTCATTAATAAGTTCTAACTTTTCTTAGTGGAGTCTTTAAGTTTCTATATATAAGATCTTATTATCTGCAAACAGACAATTTTACTCCATCTTTCTGATTTGGATGCCTTTTGTTTCTTTTTCTTTTTTTTTTCTTTTTAACGTGACTGCTCTAGCTAAGACATCAGTATTATGCTGAATAAGGGTGGTGAACATGGGAACTCTTGTTTGTGATCTTAGAAGAAAAGCTTTCAACCTTTTACCAGTGGGTATGATGTTAGCTGTGTGTTTGTCATAATGGGCTTCATTATGCTAAGTTATGTTTTTCTATACACAATTCATTGAGAGTTTTTAATCATGAAAAGATGTTGAATTTTGTCCAATGCTTTTTCTGCATCTATTCAAATGATCATATGATTTTATTATTGTTACTACTATTAGCTATTTACATGAAATCTATGAGTCTAGGGTCATCTTCATGTGTAAGAGAATTTCAGGAGAAAATCTTATTTGTGGTAGTATTCTGAACAAGTGTTGATTTTTACTTTGATAAAAATGCTATCTGTTATATAGCTTTAAAACTCTTTTGACAATAGTGTCAGGAAAATTGCTTTATAGGTACTTAGAGCATAATAAATTTCAGAAGTCTGAAAAAGTTATGTGATACTATAAAACAATAAATGCCCAATAAAATTTTAAAGGATGAAATACATATTTCTGTTCTGTAACTAATGCACATATCATCTGAAAATTGTCAAATTTTGATTATTAAAAACTATAAGTGAAAAGTGGTTCTGAAGATGAATGTAGGATATTATGAAATCTCATCATCCCTGAGGCCACATCATTAAAGTTTTAAGACGCCACTGAGATAATGTGGTAAGTAGAAAGTTCCTACTGCTCCTTTGCTCAGGGGAAAAAAAGTCTTTAAGAAAAGGTAGAAGAAAAATATAAATAAAGAATACAATTATTTGATTGTGAAAAACAAAACACAAATGATTTAACAATGTAGGGCCATTATACTAACCCCATTTTCCACAGATCAGAAGTTGGTTAGAGCAGCAGGTAGTGGTGCCTATGGTAGTCACAATCCAAATTTTTCGACTGTAATGTCCCAGACCACTTTTTAATATCAAGTAATTTCATAGATACATTTTGATTATAATTATTTATTTCAAAAGACATTTTAATTAATTATTATAAAAATTATATATATGTAAGTAGAATATACAACTTATTTTTCTTATAGATTTTACTTGGTAAGCAAGTAGATTCACAAACTACTTGCCCTAATTCCACAAGCCACCAGGAGTTTGTGTCTGAGGGGTTGGCAGTCACTGGTGTGGAGTAAAGACCAGGTAACTTGGCAGGAAGAAAACTGAGTGCTTGTAAACCAGGATCATTCACAATACTGAGCAGGTGACTTAGATTGAGATTACAGAGTTTGGTTTTCACCATTTAAATATTTTTTTCAGTAATTTTCTGGGATACTACCCCAATCCAGAAGAGTAGAACTTTTTTGTTGAAAAAGGAACCAGTCTATTGCTTTGGTGTAAGAATGAATCATAATCTAAAATGAGGTATTATTCTATAAATTAGAATATTAGCTACACAGAGTAAAAATTCTCTCTCTCTTTCATTCTCTGATTCTCTCTGGGATTCTGGGATTAAATATACGTTTTATCAGCTTTTTGCAGTGTGAGTGGGAGAGGATAAATATTTAATTTGCAAATTCATTTAACCTATGTAGCCATTGCTCCAGTGAACAGGCCCTTCAACATAAAAATACATCTATACGGAATATTTTCATTTTTCATTAATTTTCAGAGTGATCCTTGCTTATACGGAACTTTACAAATCACAAAACCTTTTCAGTGGTTTTTAGATATTGAAGCTTAGACTTCTTTAGGCTTCGACAATATTCCCCCAATAAACAGGTATATATTTCAGAGGAATTGTTCTGAAACCCTGAACATGCAATTGGACATATATGTGCTTGGCCATGATTTAATAGTCAAATGATTTATAATAAACATGAAAGCAAATTCTAGAAGGAGGTAGGAAGAGATAGGCCCCAGAAAGATTGTCAGTCTCTTTCTAGAGTGTGAAGCCTTTCAACTCATGAGGTTAAGGATGGGAAGGAATGACTCTACATGAGGTGCTAACCTTTCACACGTCAGATTTAAGCTTGCCCTTCCCCCTACCCTGTGCCTCCCTTCAGTTGGATGATTGTACACTTTAAAAATGACACCTGCAATTTAAAGAGCATTTTAAAAAATTTGTCTTGCTTTTCTATCCCAAGTTAAGTAAAAACCATGGCATTTAGAAACCTAGCCATCACTTTATCCCTTATACAAATTCAGATAAATTTTGTGATTTTTGCATAAGGTAGAAAAAAGAAAAATCAGGATAAAACCTAAGATTATTGCTTTCCTCATTTTTTTTTCCAACGTATTGCTGGAAAAAAAATTACTGGTCAGAATAACTCATACCTTGGGTTTCATGGTGCTCTTTAGTGTTGTCTATTGAAAACTGTTTTTATAGTGTTGTTGAACTTACTTCAATTTTTCCATCAGTAAATCCATATTACATACATACAATGAATGTTAACGGGGTAAAAGTCAAATATATAAAATGAATGAAGTTTATATCACACATCATGTGATATTGGGCAGGTGTCAAAATCTCTTAGCCTCAGTTTTCTCATCTATAAAATGGGGATAAAGTCTGCCCCTGTTATCTCACATTGAGAAAATTAAATTAGAAAACACTTTATTGGCTACAAAGCACTGTAAAAGCATAAACTATTCATGGCATTGTAATGGTGGTAAAGACATACAAAGTGCTGTGGAATGCAGAGATACATTAAGCATGGTCTGTGTCCATCCAGAAGTTTACAGTCCAGTAAGAGAGGTACCTAAATAACCACAAAGCCGCGCTGTATGTGATGCACATCAGATGACCAGTAGAGGTGATTACAGAAGTAAAGGCCTTCAGAGGAAGAGATTACTTCTGTTTGGGAAGCTTATGACAGCTTTATTGAAGATAGGGATGGTAAACAGCACCAAGGCTATCAACAAATATTAACTGCTTACTATGTACTCACAGTACTTATCCTAGTACTTTCTAAGATCTTTACACGGATTGCCTCATTTCATTATTAAAAATATAATGAGGCTAGCACTATTTTTATCTCCACGTTACAAATAGAAAGCTGATTCAGGGCGGTGAAGTGACTTGCCAAACTAACATAGTTATTCAGTTGCTGATTTGGGATTTGAAGCCAGATGTATCCGCCTCCAAATGTCATGATTCCAGTCACCGTGATAGGTTAGGAGTACACTAAAACTAGTGCTTTGAAAGGGCTCAGAAAGATGGTAGTCCCTGTCCCAGTTTTTCTCTCTTCCACGTATACAATCCATCATTTTTGCTATGTGTCTTTACAGTTTCTCCCACATAAAAGGCAGGTTATCCACCCCTGGCTCTTGACTGTGATTATGGTCATGTGGCTTCCTTGGGTCAATAGCAATGGGACAAACGTTGTACCCCTTCTGAGGCTAGGCATCAGAAAGCCTTCCATGTTTCTGTTGGCTCTCTTGTGCTTCTGCCACTGCCATGAGGAGGACTGCCTGGGCTATCCCACTTGTCCCAAGGAGATGAGAGACACGCAGAGCAGAGCTGCCCCACAACCAGGCCAACCCTGGGACAGAAGCCTCAGCCAGCCCACAGATGCATGCGTCAGCTAAGGTCAGACAGCATATCCATGAGCTATGATAATAAATGGTTTTTGTTTTAAGTCACTGATTTTGGGATAGTGTGTTAGGCAGCAATAGCTAACCAACACACACACACACACACACACACATATATATCTAATTATATATATTATATGTAATATGTAATTATATGTATGGTATATTTTATATACTATGTAATTATATATTTTACATATATTTTAAATATATAGTATATAATTTACATATGTATTTTTTCATATTATAAAAAGGATTATGCATTCACTTTTTTCATTGGAAAGAGCAAAAGTATGTATTAAGAAGAGAAAAAATAAACCACCAAATCCCACCACCTTGAAGTAAACACTGTGATATAAAATTGTAATGCTTATTACATGTAATACTATTTTCTGTGTATGAGGCATTCTTCAGAAAACTTTACATGCCTTAAATAATTTAATACTCAAACAGCCCTGTACAGATTATTACCTAGATTTCAACTGTGGGAAATTGAATCGTAAAAGGTTGTAGTAACACAGCTAGTATGTGTCAGAACTCGGAATTGAATCCAGAAAGGGTGGCTCCAGCTGCACTGCCTCCAAGCCTTCCATTATATGGCCTCTCTGACCAGCTCAGACACTGTATTTCTCTGTAGTCTCTATTATTGCCCCTTGACCTCCACGTATCACTGTACCATGCAGAATGTGGGTTCGCGAAGATGGAGGAACTGTATTCCAGAGAGAGACAGCAAAAGGACTAAAGCAGGGCTAGAGACTCGGTTGTGCAAAGAAAGAATTTACCACTTTGGCAGGAGGCAAGCTGATGAACTCATCCAGTTACCGCTGGGAAAGGATGACCTCACCATTAAAAATAAATATACATTTGTGGTTTAATTGTCATTTCAACTTTTGCACAGTATCTCAGCTTCTTTAAGCCCAGGCTTCTTTTCAATTAAAAAGTTAAAAAATGACAACAACACTGTCTCTGGTGGCCAAGACAAATATAGCTTAGAAGGGCAACCATGGAACTGGAGACACCTGTCACTCAAGGGTTCATGCATTTCCCCACACAGCTTGCTAAACATGGTTCAGGAACAGCCTGTTGTGCAGGTGGCAACGTTAGGACAGCATCTCATTCCTGACACTCGTGTTAGAATGAAATATTTGGATACCCTGTTCTGTATTACATTGCTCTGAGCCAGAAAAAGGCAAGCAGCAAGGATCCAGATTCTGGGATGATTATCGTTTGTAGTGTGGGAGAATAATTCACTGCCACTCACAGGTGTCTCTAATGGCCATATTCTCCTTGGCTTCCTTGTGCTGTGGACTACAATTTTTATACTTTTGTGAAAAGGGGAGCTGACTCCTTATGCTTAAAATCCAACCTTGCTCTTTTGAGCTACACAAGGATGCCCATGGACATCCTAATATAAAATAGCTTTTCACTGTCCCTCCTGGGTCTCATGCAGGCTAGTGTATGCCTTCAAATATAACAAATTAAAATAATAAAAAGTCATCTCTTGTAAAAGCACCAGAGGAAGAAGAGGCAGCTGTCTGCATCCAGACTTGGCTTTAACTGCTACTTCTCACCTAATCACTTTTGTCAGCTTGTCCCCTGAGCGAAGGTAAGATCTGTGTGTGAACACGTAGATTGGCCTTGCACATAATATCACAGTCTCTAGAACTTAACCAGTTGCCCCCCACCAAAGGTCCACAGGCAGTCCAATGTAGTCAGTCATACGGCTAGTCCGTTTCTCATCTGGGAACCTCAAAGTTCCATTTTCTGACATGGTCCACCTGTTTAACACACTACCACTTAGAAACAGGCTCTCTGTAATATTCAACGATGTGAATTCAAATGAACAGTTATGAAATACCTACTCTGGGGTAGATAGTTTTCTAGCTTTTTGGAAGAAGTCAGGGTGAGTTGAAAATTCAGATGCACCAGCCAAAGTACATACACCGCAGTAATTATGATGGGACCACGGGTTACAGGAGCCCATGATAGAGTCTTGTAACTCAAAGCATCCATGATCCATGGACCTGCAGTATTAGCATCACTAGGAGATGGTTAGAAATGCCACTAACCAAATCAGGATCCTCAGGTGATTAACCAGATCCCCAGGTGATGTGTGTGCACATTAAAGTTTGAAAAACACTGCTTTAGAGCCATATTTCTCCAACTTGCTCGTATCAGAATCACCTGGAAACTTAAAAATCCTGACGTCTAGGCTGTGCCTAAATGCTGTGAACTCAGATTTCCTGCAAGTGGGTCCCAGCCTCAGTATTTATTTTTAACCACCTCCTCCACCCGGGAGATTCCACCACTGGTGCTGCTAATAACTCTGAGAGCCATTCCTCTTGCAAGGAATTTCCTAGTTAGTATCTATACCTATTTTCTAGGAACACATGTTATTCAATTGAAGACACTGTTGCCTACCCAGGCAACCAATCTTCCCATGTCCTTGGTAATAGTCAGAAAGCTTTCCAATGTCCTGTTTTCCAGGAATCAGAGGCCTACAGGCTGGATCTTCATTCACATTCTAAGCCAATCCCTTGTAATTTCATTCCTCTGCCAGTGACTGGTTTAAAAATGGGCACATGGTATCCTTCTGACCAAAATGAAGGAAGGGGTATGGGTTTAGGACCTCTGGGAAAGCTTTCCTCACTCTTAAAGGGGACCATCAGGAAAGGCTGTATTCTTTGTGGTTTTTTCCAGCCTTTAAATTTTCCATGTGCGATACCTGAAACCACTGCGGGTAGCACATGACCTTGAGTACTGAGGTCACACTCAATGGAAGAGAGATTTAGGGAAGAAACTCGAAAAGAAACTGTTATGGTTGGCCTGCTGAATTACACCCTAATAACTACCTCTGATCTCTTATCTAAAATACTAAATTTTCTTATTTGTTAAGACAATTTTAGCTGAGTCTTTTCTTACTTTTGATTGAAAGCATCCTAGTAGATAATCTTTATCTCATAGGTGGGGAATAATAATATACAGTATGAAAAATCCTAGGATAACAACTTGAATCATAGACTTGCAATACGGAAAGGGACCCGAAACAGCGTCCACTACAACTGCTCAAGCTGTCTCTGGGCAGCACGGAAATATGTATTGCCTCCAGCAGAAGAATGACCGAAAATTTAGAAAACGTGCTCATTTGGTAGTTTTGCAAGTCTTCTTCTCACTTTCTGTCTCTGACATGACAGATGAGGAACATGCAGAGAAATAGACTGTTTCTGCCTGAAGTGGCACCAAATGCACTGCCCAGAGACACGTATTCTTATGTGCAAGACACGTATGTGCCTGAGAAGAGCATTGCTTGTTTGAAAATAGAACAAGCTGTCCATGAAAAGTTATCCTTGAGTTTTCCTTTGGCTGACTGTCCTTTAGTTGGAATCCAAACATAGAATTACACTTAGGAGAATCTAGTAAATTTAAATTTAACAATACTGATACCCTTTCCAGTTGCTTGTAATTAAATTAGAAAAAAATGCTTTTAGTCTGGTTCCAAAGTTACTTGTGATTGTGTCTCATGAGGGCAGAAATTTTGGTCTGTCTCATTCACTGCAGTATCCCCGGTGCCTATAAGATTACCTGACATGCAATAAGCACTTAACAAATATTAGTTGACGAAATGAATGAATGAATTACTTTCCTAGTCAGTATTGGATCTCAGTTTCTAGCTTAGCATCTGAGAGTATATGCTTAATAATTGCTAAATAAGGAATAAATGAACATAGATTGTATTTTTTTACATTTTATGGTAAGTGTATATTTACTCTCTTTTTTCATTTTTATAGGAGTATAGTTGATTTACAGTGATGTGTTAGTTTCAGGTGTACAGCAAAGTGAATCAGTTATACATATATCCACTCTTGTAGTTTTTTTCCCTATATAGGTCATTACAGGGTATTGAGTAGAGTTCCCTGTGCTATACAGTAGGTCCTTATTAGTTTTCTGTTTTATATATAGTAGTGTGTATATGTCAATCCCAATCTCCCAATTTATCCCTCCCCCTGCTTCCCCGTTGGTAACTTTAAAATAAGTTTGTATTTTAAAACAGATATTAGGATGGTAATGGTACATTGTCTTAGAAGGCAGCAAGTTTGCTCACGGAGAGATCCTGAAATATTTTCCTTGACTCTGGAATCCAAAGTTGAGGTTATCATATTTCACACCACCGACATATCACATTTGACTTTTCGATGAAAATTACTATTTTTCACTTTAGGCATAATATTCATGCTCACACTATGTTGTATTACTTTCTTTACACTTAGACTTATATCATTTCCTAAGTTCAAATAATGTTTATTTAGTGTCGACTTCAAAGAGACATTGGGCTCAGTGTTAGAGTGTAAATAAAGATTAGAAAGACCCAGTTCCTGAATTTGAACTCAGGGATAGGCATGTGGTTCTTGTAGTCAGTAATGGTGGCATCCCCTAAACATTAGCTACGTGAATAGCAAAGAGTGCTCAACATAGGTTTGTTGAATTGAAAACTAACCTAGATTACAGGTCACAGTACAGTCCCTAAGAGATACGCAGACTGCTGTGTGAGATTTCCAAAGGGATCATTCTCATCTAGTTGTGACCCCGGGGAGACCTTTCTGGAGAAGGTGAATGTAGAAAGACAGAATGCCAATAGGTGCATGTGGCAGGAGGACCGGACCTACATGGAAAGATCAGCTTAATCAGCACAATGACAGGAGACATCCGCAAAGAAATGTGAGTAGTTCAGTTTGTCCGGCATTTGGATCGTTTGGAAGATAAGTCTTCAAAGATCAGTGAGAGATACCAAGTGGAATATCTTGAATGCGCAAGTGAAAACGTTTTACTTAAATCATAGGTTAAAGTCAGTGTTTCCTAAGCTTTACCGCACATTATAGTCACCTGATAATCATTAAACAGAACAAATGCCTAGTTAGCACTCTCAGATATTCTGATTCAGTTGGTGTGGGATATGCCAAGGGCATTAAGAGTGTTAAAACTTCCCAGGTGACTGTAATATGCAGCAAAGTTTAGGAACGATGTTCCAAGTAGTCAAGAGCAGTATGATGATAAGGGAAGAGCAGGTTGGAGCTGTACTTCGTGTATAAAGAGTCATTTTGGGCTTAGGAGTTCAAGGTCTGAAAGGAAAGTCTTGAAGGCAGTTCATCATGTAGATCTGAAATCCAAGAGCAAAGTCACCATTTCTTATGCAGATTTGAAAGTCAACCAACTTCACTGAATGAACTGTTCATTTTTCAAATTTCAGTTCAAATTTCTCTTCCTTGGAGAAACTCACCTGAACTGTTGACAAGGTCAGATACCTGTATTTGATGCTTGCAATGCCATCTGAATTTCTTTGCCATGTTACTGTTTACAGTTTATAGTATGCACACTGCCCTGTTACAAGTGTTTCTTTATGCAAATGAGCTCACCTGTGATTGGTAGATAAGGGATTCATGTAACTGTACACGAAGTACAGTAACTCAGCTAAATGTAGCAAGCTTGGAGGAATAGTATTTCACAGGATGACCGCATGCTCTCCTCCACCATTTGGCTCAGATTGGCCAGATGTTCTGTCTTGGAAGACTTTATTGCATTGTTCTCCCTATCTTTGGGCAGTTTGTCCTATCTTCATAACTCAGTTTGAAGAGAATCAAGAGGTATTACGGTTCTCTAAGAAATAAAACCAATTTAATACGAATGAGAGAGAGAGAGATTTTGACTTTAAGGAGTTGGCTCACGCAGTTGTAGCAGATGGGAAGTTAAAAATCTGTAGGGCAGGATGGAAATTCAGGCAAGAATTGTTGTTACAGTCTTGAGTTTGAAAGTTGGAAACTCGGGCAGAATTTCTATGTTGCAGTCTTAAGGCAAAATTCCTTCTTTTTCCAGAAACCTAACTCTTCATTCCTAAGGGCTTCAGCTGTTGGGATGAGACCCACGTTATGGAAGGTAATGTGCTTTAAAGTTAACTGATCGTAGATGTGAATCATATCTAGAAAATACTTTCACAGGAAAATATAGTGTTTGACCAAACAACTGGGCACCATAGCCTAGTCAAGTTGACACATAAAATTATGTGTCTTTATACTGATGGGAGAATAAGTAAAAATAGGTTTGACATTTACTACTCTTCTGAGCTATAAAACTATTTGGGGTCCAGGGACAAGTAACAACAAATCTGCTAATATATTTTACTTGATTTTCATAATCAGCTTCATATTGAACCCTCTAGTCTGGGTTCAGTCTGGGTTCACCCAAGGAAATAAGAACTTCCTAATAATTTCTCTCATTAGGTAGCCATTTGCAGTCTGGCTTTATTAAAGCTTATACAGTTACCAGGTAGACAATAACCACCTTTTCTCCTTCCATCAAGTCATGATCAGCCTGTTTGTTCCTGGTCTTTCTCTGACCTTTAGATTTCTATTCCCAGTAGGGGCAGAGAAGCCAAACAAGAAAAGTAAGAAACAGGTAATCATCATACCCAACTTACTCGACTAGGTAAATAAACAAAGTGGCTTTGCCAGGCTCATTTCTGAGAGGATACAGTAGACAAGAAGGAATATTCCCAGCTGCCCTACTCAAAATAAGCCCAGTGTCGGACTTTTTCTGATTGTGGTGAGGAATTGCTTGTGCATTGCCCTGTGACCTGCATCATGACTTGGGTTTATCAGGGCTCCTGTCTCATTCCCTCACCTCATCCAATAGGCTGCATTGGGTGGGAGTTTGGCAGATTGCCTCTGGCCCAGAAGAGTCTCTCAAACCCAGCCTGATCCTTTCAAACGTTTGAGTGGCATTTTATTGAAGGCTCACAGGATGAGGACCATTTCAAATTTAAACTAAAGAATATTTCATTTTTTCTTCAAGAAACTTGAAACCTAAGTTTAGGACAATAACCCATGAAGCAAACATTCAAAAACTATTTTAAAGAATAAAATCTATTTTTCCCACTTTAAGTTTCTTCAGTATTTTCTGACGAAATTTCGTGTGCTTTTTTATGGAGTTTCCCTCTCTGTCCAGTCTTTGAATTTCATGACTTATTCAGTTTTCTATTTTCTTTATTTTTATGAGTTGTCCTCTTTTTAAAAGTTAATACTGATCCATGTTTCTTAAGCTGTCGTCAGTATTTATTTTGAAGATTCTTCTCTTCTAGAGCTTATGATATAGATCGGGCATCAGCTTAAACTTTGGCTTAAAGGGTCAGATTGTAAATACTTTAGACTTTGTAGGCCAAGATGCAATATTGAGGCTATTGTGTAGCTATTGATGTAACTTTAAAAAATGTAAAAACCTTTCTTAGTTTACTGGCCAACACACTTTAGGCTGGATTTGGCTCCTGGACCTGTAATTTGCTAGTTAGATATATGGAAAGAGTGATGAACTTAAACAAGGTAGTGAATGTCATCTGTATAGATGCCTGTGATAGTGTGTCATGGTTCTCTCTTATAAAATGGAGCTGTTTTTATAAAACAGTCTGCTTACCTCACAGGATTAACCTGGAGATAAATCTGGTTTCAGGATTAAATAAAAAAAAACCTCATAAACTCTGAAGAGCACACATGCTAGTGAAGGGTGTATAACAGCAAACACTGTTAATTATGGTGTAAACCTAGTGAACTCTGGAAGAAAGGAAGAGGCCTACTGCTTGGGGCAGATGGTAAAACTGTAACAGAAAACAAAGAGAAAGCAGGGTTGTTGCACTTGTTTTATGTCCTATCTTCTCTGTTCAGACTGTCACATGGGAAAAGAGAGAATGGACTTTGTTGAGAAAGAATAGATATTGAAGATAGAGAAGAAAATTATGGGAGTCCTCCCCATTGACCTATAAAATTAATTTGCCTAAATCTTTCATTATCTTTTGGGACAAAGTTGAATAAATATATGTAGGTATTTCAAAAACTTCCTAAATGACCAAATCTAAAAAATAAATCTGAGCTTCCCTGGTGGCTCAGTGGTTAAGAATCCACCTGCCAATGTAGGGGACACAGGTTCGAGCCCTGGTCCGGGAAGATCCCACATGCCGCGGAGCACCTAAGCCCGTGCACCACAACTACTGAGCCCGCAAGCCACAACTACTGAGCCTGCCTGTCACAACTACTGAAGCCCGTGCGACTAGAGCCCGTGCTCCGCAACAAGAGAAGCCACTGCAATGAGAAGCCCACTCGCTGCAACTAGAGAAGGCCCGTGTGCAGCAACGGCACAATGCAGCCATAAATAAATTAATTAATTAAATTAAATAAATTAAAAAATAAATCTGCAGTGTGAAGGACAGAGGTCTATAATTATAGGCCCCAGGGCTCTGCCTTCCACCCAGTCCTTTTCAAAATATTTATTTGAAATTTAAAGAAGGCCTCAGTTAAAAGTTTTTCTATTTTACAGATACCCTGAAAGTTGGAGTAACTAAATGACCTGTAAGATTCTTCCAGTTCTAAAATTCAGTACTTTAAAAATTGTTAAGAGGGACTTCCCTGATGGCACAGTGGTTAAGAATCTGCCTGCCAATGCAGGGGACAAGCGTTCGATCCCTGGTCCAGGAAGCTTCCACATGCTGCGGAGCAACTAAGCCCATGTGGCACAACTACTGAGCCTGCGCTCTAGAGCCCGTGAGCCACAACTACTGAAGCCCACGTGCCACAACTACTGAGCCCGTGTGGTACAACTACTGAGCCTGCATGCTGCAACTACTGAAGCCCACATGCCTAGAGCCCATGCTCTGCAACCAGAGAAGCCACCACAATGAGAAGCCCACGTACCACACGAAAAGTAGCCCCTGCTCGGCGCAACTAGAGAAAGCCCCGTGCACAGCAACGAAGACCCAATGCAGCCAAAAAATAATAATAAAATAAAAAATAAAAAAATAAAAATTAAGGAAAAAGAACAACTTCCTTGTATCTGAGCGAAAATCTAAAGTATCTGAGCTAAACATCTGAAATAGATGTTTAAGTATTTGTAAATAGCCATGATCTGCCATGTGATTTATTGTGTATAAGTTAACATTCATAATAAAAAATTAAGATGTCTCCTGTCCTAAACTTAAACAGACTTTGTTCATAGTACTCAATCCTAAGAAATTACATTGCTCCTACTTAAATTTCATCTCCTTAATTTCTAGCATTATGTAAGCAGACCAGTCAAAACTATTTTGTATCATAATTCTTTTTTTAATAGAGGAGCCAGAGAAGTGGATGATTATCTAAGATAAGAAAAATGATTTAATGATAGAGGGAAACATAGTACTAGAAGTTACTTCCAAAAAAATTAGCCTGTTAGGGCTACTCGTGAGCAAAGATATATAATCAATGGGCAGAAATTGAGGTATTTGGGAATCAATTTTAACTCAATACAAGGAGGTTGTTCTCTTTTTTTTGTTTGTTTTTTTATGAATGGGTACTTTCCAGGGAAAGATAAAATACCACATACGGTTCTTCTCTAATGTAGTAAAAATGAGCTTGGTTGTGCCATAGAACATTTAGCTTCTGATATCAACTCTGAAAAACCTGGATCTTCTTTATTTGTACCTAGAAGAGAAGTTAATAGAGTCGAGAGTCTCCTAACTCACTGAATGCTGTGTTCAACATTGCTTTTCCCTGGAGAGTTCAGTGACTAGGGGCCCATTGAAGGTCCAGCTCACTGCCTTGGCCAAAGAGTTTACTGCTAGGATTCATTCTAAGTTCACTTCTTGGCCCAGGGGCAAAACCCTTTGCTCTTTTCACAAACACATACAACTGCACTTTGTTTAAAGGCTGGTGACTATTAATATATTAACTAAACACTTTGCCCAAAGGAGAAAAATCCCCTTAAGAAAGAAACGGAAAAAGCGAATGACAAGCTGGTAGCATTAGAATAGAGGAAACATTTGTTCTTCCACCCCTAATTAAGAAAAGGTAAAGTAGGCCAGCATTACATTTGCATGAGAAAGCAAGCAATGCAAACAGAAATTGGCTCCAAATTAATCTCTTTTTGAGTTTCAAAGTTTAAAGGAGAGTATAAAGCAAGGCAAATCTTAAGCTTTCCTTTGCAGGATTCTATGGTCTTCAAGGCTAGATTCTCCAGGCGAAAGAGGTTTGCTTATCATTCATGCCTGCAGGACTTCAAGGGGCAACATCATTCATTTATCTTTGCTCCCACTTGTGTAAACCATCTTCTTTTTTACTCTGACTTCGCAGTTTAAAACTAAAGAATATGTTGCTGCTGATACGTGAGCTAATTTCTACTCGCCATAGGCTTCCAAAGTGACTGTCTGTGCCAATAGTGAAATTCAGAGACAATATAATGATCCTAGCATACCGAGTTAGTGTTTGCAGAAGCTGGAGGTTAACGTCATACAGCCGATCATTTTGTCTTAGGGAGCATCACTTCATTATCATCTGGTGAATCTTACACCGTTTCTACTCAAAGTATAGTCTGAGAACCAGTGCTGGTTCCCAAGTTGTTTGCAAGTGGTTTACAGCAAGAGAAGTTAAGAAATTGAGAGCAAAGATTTAGATATTTATAGGAAACCGACAGGTGTTTTAGGTCTAATGAATAAATTTTAAAATGAGTATTCGTTTTTATGTCTTTGGTTTTAATCTCGTTTTCCTGGTAATTTATTTTTATTGTTTTGTACAAAATTGCCAAAGATGGAGTAGAATTCTTTAAAAATGATCTTTGACTACAGAGCCTTTGATATTCCCTGCCTTAACTATCACAGAACTTAACTTCAGTCTCTCCTTGTTTACCCAACTAATTCTTAGCAAAGATTTATTCATTCAAACCATAAGTATATACATATTTGATAGATTGGTCTGTAATTTGCATTGGAAAAATAACAAAAGTAATAGTAACAACAACAGTTACAATCATAATTGTTGCTATTGATATTACAATTTTTATTGTTTTATAACATTTAATGAGCACGAACTACTGGATTGGGATCTTCTTTCATTTAATCATCCTAGGCAGTCTGAGGAAGTTATTATTTATATCTTACAAGGAGGAACTGATTCCGAAGGTTAAATAATGTCAATGTACAATTTTCAAAAAGTTAAAAACTCATGTTTCTAATACAGATATGATTACCTGGTAAAGATTTTTTTTTTAACTCATTAATAACAGAACCAATAGGAGGATAATGCTTGTTCGAAGGAGGAATCATGAGACCAAAGTTATTACAATCAGTTTAACTGTCAAAATAAGACTGTAAAAATAGTTACAAAACTAGTGAATGTCCTACAAGACTGTAGGATAAGACTGTAACATTTAGGGAGTCTTTTCTAGCACACAAAAATCATTTCCTTTTCCCTTGGATAAAAATTATTTGCAACATGTTGACCTTCTACAAATTTAAATCTACTTTCAGAATATGAGCTGCAGTGGATACTAAATAGGAACCCAAAGAGAGAACCCTTATGTAGGTCAACTGGGTGTAGAGGTGGAAAAGTATTCCCTTCTTCCAAGTTCTTTGCCTAGTCTAACAATTAAATTGGCGTAAGACAGATTAATAGGAGAAAAAAAAATAATTTTGTATGTATGCTATCCCCATAAAATATGAGACTCAAAGAAGTGATCAAAGCAGGCAGATTTTATACCTTTTAGACAAGGAAGCAATACATTTGTGATGAATTGACAAGACAAAGGGGTTTGGATTTAGGGTAGTAAATTAGTGGAGAAATAGCAAGTTTTTTGTTGTTGCTGTTGTTTTTTAAACAACCTAAATTCACAATTTCTGGTGATAAGGGTGCCTTCTAACCTCCTGGTACAGGGAAGGTACTCTTCATATGGGAGATGTATTTTCTGTTTTCAGGGGGACAAAGGAAGGTCAGAATGTCCTTGATGCACCAGCTGTTTCTTAAATAACTTTTAAAAAGTGGCGTTTTGAGGGGTGGCATATTATGCTCTCCATTATGGGCAGTGCTCCAGTATGAACTTAAAAGTATGGGCACTCATCTTCTTCCTTTATTTCCAAGTTTTGGGTACTTTATTGCCATAAAAAACTTTATTTAAAATTTTTCTAGTTAGTCGCAGGTTTGAATTCATGTTCCTTTTCCTCCACACTCTTTCTTTAAATTGTCTGTCAGCTCACAGAGAGGGGGCTGCTGTGAAACTGGCCAGAGGGTCTGCTGTTCTTCTTTTTGGTAGTATATATAAGACAGTATTGCTACTGGATATCCTCACATCAAATGCTAGTACCCATGCCATGAATGTTCAGTTATGAGAGCATTTATTTTCATGTCCATCTCTACAGAACCTATAGTGTTGATTATACACAAAACAATAGACGTGTGGATGGATGGATGGATGCTTCCTCAGGATCCTACTTCCTATCATTCTGCAAATTCTCAGGCTTTGGATGCTACTTTGGGTTCTGAATTGAAAGTCCAGCTCCATTATTCACTAGCAGCATGACTTGGGGCAAATTCTTTAACTTCTCTAAACCTCATTTTTCTAATTAGTAAATGAGATACTGTTAAGCACCTCATGGTGCTTGGTGAGGATTGCATATGAGAAGGGTGTAAAAGCTTAGCACAGTGTCTAGAATGCTTCTTCCCCACTGCCCTTGTTTCCTTCCTGTGGCATGTCTCCTTAGTGTAAAACTCCTGGCTTGGCTTTGCCCTCTTACATAGTAAGAGGACCGTACAGGCAGTAAGTAGAGAGATACATATATGAACTGTGACTTCAAAAGGAGAGACTGGGCATACAGATGCTAGCCTCTTTCTTTTTGGTGAGCAAGCTGCCTGCAGGTGTCCCATATTGTGAACATTTTTGAGGGGCCAATTTGCCTGATGATATAGACCAGCTTCTTGGGCAGTCGTTTCACCGATATTAACATTAATACATGCTATTTTGACCCTTTTTTCTGAAGAGTGTTATTCTCCCTCGAACCTTATCATGGCCGATAGAAAACGCTAAAAAGTTAGCTCGTATGGCTTTTTAGTTTTGGGGTTTTTTAAAATAAGTGACTTATCCTTCCTGAGCTTTATTTCTAAATGGTATAACTTTATTGACGTCTGTGGGTTATTGTGAGGCTGTAAAAACATTTTGTATGTAAACTATCTGACCTGACTCCAGCCACCATTCTGTCTTGGGGCCAGAATTCATGTCCCAAGTTTTGGTCCTGAGAGTATATTATTGTATTTATAAGGCCAGTGAAACATTAACTAAATGGCCATTTTTCATGGAAAATACCAATTTTTGGAGAGATAAAAATGGATCCCAAAAGAAAACTTTTATTGCTTTTGAGTAATTAGGCTAGTAATTGACAGTCACTGCTTTGTCTTTGTAAGAAATTTGAAAAGTACATTTGGTTTCAGAGTTCTTTCCTGATGTCTAATATTAATGGAGATGCATTTAACCCAATCAAATCTTCAAATTAAAAATCCTGTGCTAACATTAGGGATATGAAAAACAAATTGTTCTTAAAGTACCAACTGGAAAAAGATATTATCATTGTGAAAAGACTCCTTCAAAAAGGGACTTTGATCAAACAGCTGTAATTTATTCTTATGGTAAACATCCATTAGAAACAAAATAGATGACTTTTAAAAAACACATAAGTATCTTTCATTATGGAAAAATTTTAAATAAGTTTTGGAGAATTTTATTTTAGGGTGTTGCTGATTTCTAATTAAATTTCTAATTAAATCCAATTTGAATCAATTCACTTTTCACATGCAGTTTGTTTCTGTACCATCTTGATTTCGAAGCATTTTTATGTCCATAATTCTAAACTCTGTGGACTATAAAGATGCATACTGTGAAATCTGTAAGGCTGATACTTAGATTATTTTTAGTGAGAGAAAAGAACAAGGGAAAGGGATTCTTTTTTTTTTTTTTTCCCCTATGAGCTGATGAGTGTTATATATGAAGAATGGATATGTATTAACAGTTCTGTCAGTAACTCTGTTCCTGTGCCTTCCAAGCAGATACCATTTCCTTGAATTTCTGGGAAGCTATATTTTTTGTTCGCTTTCTTTTGACAATGGTTTTGTTAAACCTGGGTCATTAATAACTCCCTAAAGCAAGTTAGTTTGCTGAGCAATACAGTTTGACAAATGCTTGTTAGTAAAAGCTATACTCTCAAGATTTACTTGACTGAACTGTCCCATTGATTGTCATTAATTATCATGTTTATTCACAAACAAGTTTCTCTGTTCACTTGTCACTTCAGCATTTTAGATATTGATTGGATCCATTTGGACGTGTAATACCCAACTTGAGGCTCTCTTGAAAACTTGTCAAAAGGTACAAAAGATTATACTGACAGTCAACAGAACAGAACACAACAACGTTTTATTTAAGTAGTTAATCATTCCTGGAGGAGAGAATGCAGCGGTTTCCAAAAGGAACAAGCCAGAAGAATCCAAGGCAGTTGCCAGTGGAAGGCATTAGGATGCATTCTTGAGATTTCAAGTAGGCACACTGGTAGTAAGTTAATAGCATTTTGTTGTAAATTCACCTCACCTAAAACCTCAAAGAACAATAAGTATACCTACACCTGTCAGGCCTCAGGCATGGGTTGCAGGCCCTATAGAGTAATACCCTGTCAGCATTAGCTTTTAGCAATAACTTGGCTTCTGGCAAGAATCATTTATCAAATGGCATCACTCACTACAGTGGGGAGATGGAAGAAGCATTGGTTGAAAGTCACAAATCCCATGTCATGCTCCAGCCTCTGTCACTTAGCTGTGCTCCTACTAGGACCTTTGGCAAGATATTTAGTGAATTTTATCTCACCAAAGATACCTTTGAATGTAAGATGTGCCATTATATCATGTGCCACTAAGAAAAAAAACCATACAAACCATGGCATATCATCAGTTGTAAGGTGAAATTTCTGAGATGCTAAGGGTATAAAAAAAAAAGTGTCTTAAAAATCAAGGAAATGTGGTTATTCCTTTAAGCCTTAATTTACTTATTTATCTGTAAATGGAGAAGACTGAGTTAGATCAGTGACCATTTAACATGAATTTCTTGGGATGTTAATAAATACAGTGTCAAAATAGTTTTGTAACAAATAAGATACACAATAATATATAGCTGTGCATTTTATATACAATAATAATAATTTATTACTTTATAAAAATAGTATAAGCAAGATTAATTAAGTCTATAATACCTGATTTACTCTTTTTGAGTGTGTTTGGGGATGTATGCACAATTTCATGGTTCTGATGTGGCTGCTAATTATAGTCTCTACGCTATCCATTCCCCACTGACTCCCCTTCACACTGTGCCGCCGGAAGAGGGGAAATATGTCAGGCTGCTGAGTCAGAGTCCACCTGTTCCTGTCCACAGTGATGATCCAGAGATGGGCTTATGAATCAAGCAAGTCTGATTAGTTCCTTTCCTGAGATTGCATATGAATTCCAGGAGAGAGAAAGCCTCTTTATGACTGGGTTTCTCAACTGGGAGGATGTTTATCTGGTGGTGCTCTCACAGCCATTGTACATAACAGTTGGAAAAAGCCTGATGGGAAATGAAGCCATTTAGGTATAAGAAGTGTGAAGACGAAGCAATTGCCTTGAAGGCATTGTTTACAACTTGGATCTTGCCTAAACTAAGGCTAGACCAACACTGGCCAATGAATTGTGTGAATCAATAAATTTCCTTTTTGTTTAAATATTTTTGACTTTGTGTCTTTCATTTACAGTTAAAGCATTAGGACTAATATGGGAGTCAAATACAGAAGTGCATTCAGTAAACTCTTTCATGGTGAAGGTCAACTACACTTTCAATGAAACTAGTTTTCCAACTTGTCTCTCATACACAGACATTGCCTACTAAATTCTGAGTATATTGAAAGTGGTGATAACTAGTTATCTGTTTTTATATATGCAGTGCTCAACATGCAAAGAGCCTGGCATATAGTCATTACTCCATAACTCTTTTGATGAACAAATTAATTGCATGAGCTTCGAAAGTTTGAGTAGTAAAGAGATGGATCAATGAAGAGGGTGTAAGATGGTGTGATTTCATTTTATTTGAAGAAATGGAGGCATAACTAAACATAATATGTTAGCCAACATTTTCCAAAGTGCATTCCTAGGATCTCTAATTCATTTGGAGGCTAATAGGTGTTTTTCCAAAACAAACGATGCAGGTACATTGCCTAGCATAATACCCAGCGTGCAGTAAATGATCAGAATTTAACTTACATGGTTGAGCTCCCAAACGCAGATTCTTCTTGAATTGCTTCCTTGAGAGTAAAAAGAGGTCAATGGCTAGACTTATTTTATCCCATACTGTTTGTTTTGTACCATTCCTGAAGTCTTCATCAGTTACTATGTGGAACATTTATCCTCAATCTATTCTCTTCTCTGACTTCTGCCTAAATAATAATCTAGTGCTTTGCTTTCAAAGTGCTGATCCCCGAACTGTCACTGGCCCTCCACCGGATAAAGAACTTGTGTCAAGATATAAATTAGTGCACCTCTAGCTTCATCAGGAAACATTCCAGTTGCACTAAGCAGTGTGCTCAGTGATGTCGTTGATTTATCTTCTCAGCTGGAGCTACTTCTTGTCAAAGAACAGTAACAAGTGACTGGTGAAACTGTATCCAAGTAGCACTGATCCATAGAACAATATCCAGTTATTATCGAGAGCAACTCAGAATGGCCTGAGGACTTGAGGCTGAGGCTCTTTGAGATCTTTACCTTGCAAAGCTTCTCAGTGCTCAGAACCTCAAGAGAAAATCTATAGAGTATGGGTATGGGTGTTAAATTGCCCTCTCAAAGCTGCAGGTCCCAGTCACCCAGAATCTAGGGTCCCTCTGTACATTTGCCATCCTTTCATTGCCTGGAGTGAATTTGTTCACATTAGTTTCACACATACATGACAGTTCCTCCATGGGTCATGTCTCAGTCACATGCACCCTAAATTATATTATCTAAACTTCTTACAGAAGGACATATTCACTCCTGTGGGGTTCTCTTAACATATATTGAAGTGGACTCATTTATACTATTTGTTCAAACTTTCTTTGTTCAGAGTGAATTAATTTTTCCAGAGACAATGTTGTTAGATAGGTCTTCTGCCTCAAACCAGGCAGGATCTTTAGAAATTAATGAGGTCTGTGCCCTTTGTGGCTCCCCACAGTAGATGACTGGTCAATTCTTGTTTAAAGAGAGAAAGGGTCTTCTTCAGCTAGAGTAAGAGGAGATATCCATATGGATTTAGCCCTCTGTGCTTAGGAGGAAGTTTTAAACTGCAAGTATTGTCATTTTATCTCAATTAGTAATTTTGTCCTATACACATTGTCCTCATACCATCTCTAGATGTGATTTCTCAGTCTCATTTATCTAAAAGTGGAAAAGACTGTCCTTCTATCTGTACTCCCCTTCCACATTCAGTCTTTCAGATCTGAATATTCATTGATGTGCTTAATTTTCAATCTTTGTTCACTTATTTTGCGCTGATCTAAAGGCAAACATTTACCTTCAAATTCTCTCAGGTAGTCAGAAAGTTTACAATGTTTTATGAAATAGTAAAGGAGAGAAACGGTCTTATGGTTCTGAATTATTTTTATATATATATATATATATATATATATATTTTTTAAAGCCAAGCCTGAAAAAGAATATTTTTCTTTGGCAAGAGGTAATAGGAATTGTAATGATCATTTATTAAGTGGTTTCTCTATACCAGTACCATGCTGAGCACATGACTTACATCATGCAATTTGATATTCACAATAACCCTATGATGTGGGTTTTATTGTCCTTATTTTATAGATGAGAAATCTGAGATTCATAGGTTAAATAACTTGCCTAGTTTACTCAGCCAGCACAAGACAAAGCTGGGGTTTTAGCGCATGTCTTTTAAGGGTTCCAGGTCAATATTCTTAAATATTAACCTGTAGTATCTACCAATATGTAAAAAATTAAGAAAGAGAGACCAAAATTAAATAGAGTTGGAAGACCAGAAGGGGGAACTCTCATGCACTACAGGAAGAAGGAAGACTCCTCTTTCCTGGCCAGGACTCAGCCAATGAAAAGCTATGAACTCTTTGTTTACTATCCCCCTCCTGACTTCCTTTTCCCCTCTGTAAAAGCATTCTCCTTCTCTTGCTGTGCAAGGAATTTGCACGTGGCTGGCCATAGTTGCAGACCTCAGATAGCAATTCTTTGCTAATCCTGAATAAACCCATCTTTGCTGGAGAAATATCTATTTGTTTTAGGTCAACAAATGATATCAAATAAATAAATGAGAAATGTATTTCCTTAGCCATCTTTATAAATGCAATCTTCTCTAATTTCTTCTGGATTCACAGCCAGATATTTCTTGAAGAAGCCTCTATTTAGGAAATATAACGCGTGTTTCTAAATGTGTCTTCATCCTAATGATCTAATGTTTCAGATCACTCCTATGGACTCAGGGTAAACAGCCTCATATATGATTCAATCATTGTAATCAGCAAATGAGAACAAATCTGTATTAACTCTAAAGAATATTCATTAAGTATTCGACTTTATTATTTATTTGGTAGTATAATGGGAAATAATCAATACGTCACATTTGCAGGATTTTTCAAAACTGGGTGATTTTTGAAATACAAAACCTTGTAGGGATTATACTTTTCCTATACACTACTAGTTAACTATTTACAAATAAATACCAGCTTTGGGTTGGTGGGGGGATTTCAGGGTGGAAGTCTGCTATCAAGCACACACAGAACTTCCTTTTCTCATCTTCCTTCCAGGCCTTGGTGCCATATTGAGAACTTATAATTAGGTTCTAACACCAAGCCTGCCAAGAATTTATTTTCAATTTCTGAGCTTTGCTATCTCAGCTGTTTCAACTTGCATATATCCAAGCTTTAGGAAAAGTGTTATCCTACATGTTCTGGGGATTGATTTTTTCCCAGTTATTTCCAGCCTTTGGTTCAGGCATTATGAAAGTTAACTGAAAGCAAGGAGAGAGCTTGGAGAATCCCATCCGTGATTGTGGCCATTCGTCAAGCTTTTATTATAAGTTGGCACTATTACTAGACATTTTTAGTATTTGCCTCTTCGAATCGTCACAGTAATTCTACAATTTAGGTAATATTGACTTACTTTTGGGGATGAAGAAACTAGCCTAGGGATACTATATAAATTACTAGTTATTCTACCTTGTGACTTGGTTCGTCTGACTCCAAACCCTAGCTTTTAAGTACTGTAGTATGTTTTTGCAAAATATATTTCAGTCATATGTCATTACTTCTTGTCATTACTTCTTTTATTTCTGGAGGGAGTTAGTATTATCCCTGTTTTGTGAGTGGAGATTCTCAAATTTTGCAAGATTTTGTGACCTGCTCAAGATATATTTGAGATACGAAAAAATTGGATCTTAATTCCTCTCTACTTTTTAAACACTTGTATATGATGTAGTAGCTTGTTGATTATTACATTCTTTGAAGAAGAAATTAGTCTATATTTGAAAAGCATGTCAAATGCACATATCTGATTTGTAATCCTGTAAAATATGGACTTATATATATTGGTCTCAGTGTATGAAACCAGCACACATGCATACCAGTAGAATGATCCAGTAGCGCAGGTAATACTAAAGCAAAAATTAAACAAGTTTTGTTTTCTTTGTGCTAGAAATGCAGGGTATAATGTAATATGGCCAGTTTATTTTGAAAAGCAAGTGAGTTTCCTTACCTCCCTACAAGGATGCATAGAGCCTATGGATCTGGGTTCCCACTGGGGTAAAGCTGATGTGCAAACCCGGCCCTGTGTGTAACAACAACCCTTCTTCCTCAGCACCTAATACCAGGCCTCTCTCCGGGGGTGTTGAGAGTTCCTGGGATTGGCGCTGGGGATACACAGCTGCCGAGTGATTAAGGGAATGTAGGTTGTGTGGAAGGTCAGCATACAGAGGCTTCAGGGGTCCCTGCCTACGTCCAAGAATGGCCATTGATTCCCTCGATCTTTCTTTCTCCTTCTCCTCCCTTTTTTCTATCTCATCTTCTCTGTTTTTGCTTTCCTACAAAGGATGACAAAAAAGAGAGTGTGTTTAAAAAAGCCCTTTTAGTAACAAGGGGAAATGTTGCTTTTT
Source organism: Grampus griseus (assembly GCF_964374135.1). Taxonomy (NCBI): domain Eukaryota; kingdom Metazoa; phylum Chordata; class Mammalia; order Artiodactyla; family Delphinidae; genus Grampus; species Grampus griseus. The sequence continues at coordinate 94,212,376 of NC_139004.1, forward strand.
CTCTCTTGCTAAAATTCTTCTCAATCACCACTTTGTACTGGAACTCTGCAATTTTCTACTCGCTTTCCTATAATTTCTGTCTCTTAATACCCTCCCTTGTGCCTACAATAAGGGGCATCCTGCAACACATCAAAATGGGAGGATGTTATTTAGTGTTCCTGTATAGTTCTCCTTTGTTTCTTCCTCTCTCCATGCTAACAAATGAAAGCCAGCCACCAAAATTACTTCGCACTTCATCAATTATGTCAGGATAAAATTTTCTGTTCCATTATCACCAAAAACACTACTAACAATGGTTTTTATCACCAAAAACACTACTAACAATGGTTTAAACATTAATACAACGTACCATTCCACAAGTGCAAAGGAGGAGTGAACTCTACGTGCAGTACCATCAGAGATCAAGCTCCATTTCTCTTTGATTTTTCTCAGGTCTGTTCTTTTCAACAAATTAACTTTGACTTTAGCATGACTTCTCTCAGGTATCAAGATGATTCTAGTAGCAACTAAGGCAGCCCTCTGTATTTGTATATCCTGTTTCTGATTCTGTAGCTCTAGCCATGTGTACTTAGATGCACATATGAATAGATAATGTGGACATAGATATAATTAGACCATAGAAAGATCATAGAGAATTGGACATATAGAGACATAAGTAAATAGATGATAGATATATAGGTACATAGGTAGATAAAGTGATAGATGGAGTTATTTTTACATCTGTATATCCAATACCTATCCCAGTGCATCACACATAGTGGGTCTCAATACATTCTTACTGCATGAATGGACAAAGAGGGCCATATTAGACCCCTAATCACAGAAGGGCCACTTGTAATTCCCTGACCGCTGAATGAAATTTGAGTCCAAGCTTGGAATCAAAACCTTTCCAGATTAAAGAAACATACCTGGCCCTGCTGATTCACTTTGCCTTTACCACATTCCAGTTTTAAGAGCTCATCAATCCACACTACTGTGTGTGTGTGTGTGTGTGTGTGTGTGTGTGTGTGTGTGTGTGTTTGTGTGTGTGTGTGTTAGGGGAAAAGAGAGGGATATATATATATATATATATTTTTAATTTTATTGGAGTATAGTTGATTTACAATGTTGTGTTACTTTTAGGTGTACAACAAAGTGATTCAGTTCTACATATACATATACTCATTCTTTTTCAGGTTCTTTTCTCATATAAGTTATCACAGAATATTGAGTACAGTTCCCTCTGCTAGTCCTTGTTGGTTATCTATCATATACAGTAGTGTGTGTGTGTTCATCCCAAGATCCTGATTTATCCCTCCCTGCCACATTTCCCCTTTGGTATCCATGTTTGTTTTTGATATCTGTAAGTCTGTTTCTGTTTTGTAAATAAGTTCATTTGTATCATTTTTAATTAGGCTCCACATATGAGTGATATCATATGACATTTGTCTTTCTCTGTCTGACTTATCTCACTTAGTATGATAATCTCTACGTCCCTCCATGTTGCTGCAAATGGCATTTTGTTCTTCTTTATGGCTGAGTAATAGGAATAGATATTTTAATACTAAATTCAAACAATCTTGTGTTGGAAGGCCTACAGAAAACATGCACCCTTTATAACTTCAAGTGAACAGTGACTCTGTGTTGGCTTTCTCCTAATGAAGGAAACTGACCAGCTCACATATCTTTGACAAAATCCAAATAGTGGAAATTTCTTCCAAATATTGAGTTCAGAACTATCTTCTTGTAATGTGTATCCATTTATTCTGCTTTTATGCTAATTCATCACTTTTCCTCCAGAGTGGGAAGAGATAAATGCTAATTGAAGGATTTTTATCCACACTGAACAGGGGAAGTGTCTACCTTTGGACCCACATTTAAAGCATCTTTGCAATTCTTCATTAACCTTCAACAATGATTCCTGGGAGACAGACCATTTAAAAGCAGCAACTCTAAAACAGAAGTTGCCCAAAATATTCTACCACAAGGACTTTCATCATTTTATTTTGGAGAAATGCTTTTATTCCCTCTCTAGCTGGGTAAAATTTAGTGGGACCTCAATGCCCTGCACGATGACAATACCCAACTTTGCTCTGAAGAAGGCGATCCGTATCCCCTGCCTTTAAATGTCTGACGTTGTAATGGGGGAATTGCAGTTTCTGTCTTTCTCTCTGTGTTTAGTTTCTGCCAGGGTTGGGGACATGGCAAGGAGACTGCAATCAAAACCTAGCAATGGAGGCAAAAGATGCAAACTGTTAATGAAATTTGCTGCACACTCGTGGACTGTCAGCGGAGTTTCATAAACATTTATTTCCCCAAACATAAGAGCATCATAAAGTCCCTGCTCACTAAACTGAGCAGCACTCATCTAATTTCATTACTTGCCATGGAATAATGGGGCTAAGAGGCTATTAAGGTTGCCCAAGCATGATAATTTCTCATGACAAATAGCCAGGAAACAGGGCGCGCTGCTCAGGGACTTGGGAAAGGGAGACAAGGGCCATGGGGTGGTAGGGCTGTCGCAACCTGTAAGCAGTCATCTTAGAGCAACCCATCCACTTCCTCAAGCGTCATTGAAGGGTTCCACACAAGAACTCCAAAAGCACATGCTAGCTTCAGAGCCACGTTTATTTTTATTAAGAGCAGATGGAGACAGAAGTCCTCTGAGCACTTTATTAGCGTGCTGCCATTCACTGAACAGCAGCCAGTGCAGCATAGAAAAGAAATGCTGTCCGTCTGTTCACCCGCTTCTCCCTCCAGTCTTCCACAGCAGAGCAGGCAATTACAGCTTTAGTGTCAATGAGTCTAATTCAAGGTCTGAAACGTTTTGTAGTATTGTACTCTCATATAGACTGCATAATGCCATTGAGAGTAATTTCTGTCACATCTAAATGCGTTTAATATATATAGTATTTTCTTGTACAGGATACTTTTAATTTGTTTATCACCTGTAGCTAAGTGCATATCTCAAAATACATTTCTTTTGCTTTTTCTCTTTTATGTTCTCTATATATTTCACATAGGTACTTTCAGTCCATGGGCATTTTATAAGCTTGGTATGTTGTTTATTCAACTGAATAAAAAGTCCAGTGGATGGAATATATTTTTCATCTTCATCAGGTCTTCTTTGAATTTTCTGATGTGTCTCTGTGACCACCCAGCTATATTTATATTTCAGGGTAGAATTTCTCTTATTTTTATATAGTTAATTCCTTGGCTACACACTTAAAATGATTTCATTGCCCAAAGAAAAAGAATTAACTTTGGGACTTGTGTTTCTGACCAAAGACTCAACATCAAATATCTTACAGATCTGTCAAAAAATATATCACAACGAGACACAAAATGTAAGGTTGTTTGATCACCTAGGATAACTAAACAACATTTTGGTACTTAAAATACAAACAGAAATGTGTTACAAAGGTCTACGTCGTACAATAGCCTGTTCAGCTCATAAAAATGTCTTCTGTATATGATAACAACAATTTGTATATGTCAACAAATTGCTTCTCACTTTGTGGGTAGATGAGTAGGCCATGAAAACTCATGCTCTGGAATAGTTTTTTCAAACACTTTTGTAGTTAAGTGGCTGAAATAATGTAGGTATTTTTGGTCTCAGGCATGATCCTTATTCATTTAAGTATTGGGTGGATTAATGACTTTTCACACCTAAGGTGACTACACACAAGCAGCCGTGACTTTGAGGAGAAATTCTGTATTCTTCTTCAGGTGACCATAAATACTATCTGATCATCAAATAAGATTAAATCTTCCTATTGAGGAGGTTGGGAGCAGGGAAGAGTATAGATTTTGTCTGAGTTTTGAAAAATGTACTCAGGTAGGCTGTGGGCTCTCAAGCGTTTTTTGGAAGGCATTGTCACTTCCTTTACTTGGGTTGACTTCTTCAACTTTAAGAAGAGCTTCACTTCATAAAATAACTGGTATTAGACTGCAAGCCAGCCAGTCTTCCAGGAGTCTGACAATCTGTCTTGAATTTTGAGAGTTCAGCAACTGAGAGACAGACATCACACTATCTAAAATAAAATAACAGACTGAAAGACTGTCGAAACTGTGTAATTTGGACACTTGGCTTCTGGTCTCTGTGCTCACTTGGATGAAACAAGGACTGAGCATGTATAGTGAGATAGGGAAAAAGTGTCCGGTAATCCTAGCAACATATCATTTTCAATATTAACATAATTCTGTTGTGTTTTCTAGGATCAGAATTGATCCTAGGCAGCATTAACTTCATTGCTAATATTTATTGAATTCTTATGATGTTCCAAGTAATATTCTGTGGGAGATAGGTATACACACTTCTGTATATACATATATACACATATATATTATGTATGTGTGTACGTTATAGGTACTTATCACTACCCTTTAGCCCCTGGGTGCCAGCCCCACCAATAAACAGGCGTATAGTTACGGTAAAATCATATATGATCACAAAATAGAAAACATGATTAAATAAAATGGTGCCTTTTGAAAATATAAAAATTTCAATTTTCCCTATAGCCTGAAATGGTTAAAAGTAGACTTATGCATCTGACCTATCAGTCCACTTAGTGCCCCATAAAGCTTTAGGAGGCTTTTTAAGAAAGGGAGCTTGGAATTCTCAGTGGTGAAACTGTCTGTGGATTATCGCTTTGAGTGGTGCCCTTCCTTCCTTTATCACCCTCATGAGCTACCAGATGAAGAAAATTCTTTGCCGCAGACTCCTTTCTGGGAGAGCGTTGCAGTAGAAATTATGAATGAACTTCCCGGAGGAGAAGCTGAGAGACTCAGGAAACCAGAGAGTGTTGTAACTTACTTGTGTGAAACAGAGGGATCTGTTCTTGGCTTTACTTCCAGGACAGAGGAAGAGTAAAACATGCAGAGCAAGGGGTTGGGGCCAGAGGCTGGGGGAAGTTGGTGGACTCTGAAATCTAGTCTAAACCAACTTAAGTGATTAAGAGTATGAGATGAGTGAGCGGTGTTGTCTGAAATAATCTAAAAACTAAGGTGGTACACACAGATGCTCTTGTAAAACAGATGAGAGATGATTAAGGAAATCAGCCCTGGGGCTTTCAGACCAAATTATCTGAGATATCAAATGAATCTGGATGTATGTCATGGAGTCCCTTTGTGCTCATCATGTTAGTAGAGCACCACAAACTATTGTTCTGCTTGTCCTACCGCAAACATGCTTGCCTCATGGTGCGCCATCTCTCCTAAGCACAAAATCATCCACTCATTTGCCAACATTAGAAACCTTAGAGCTCTCTCCATCCCTGCTGGGTGCAGTCATTCCACACGTGCAGGCTCCCGCCATCATGTCCCCTTCATGGGACCTTCCTTTCATCCCCATCACTCCAGCCCATGCTCTCATCAGCTCTTCCTGGAGCTTGCAGCTAGCTTGTCTTCCCATCCCAGTTCCTTCCTTTTCTTCCCATCCCAGTTCCTTCCTTTTCTTCGTTCCTTCCAAAGGTTGCTGAGGTGATCTATATAAAACATACCTCTGGGCATATCTCTCTACTTCTTACAAATTTTCTATGGCTCCCTTTGACCCTTGAGAACTCCATCAAAAGACATTGAATGTTCTTCACAGACTGGCCCCAGTGCACCCTTTGTGCACCCTGAACTTTTGCCGCCACACTTCACAAAGTCTGGGTCCCAGCCAAACGGAAAGTTTTGCTACGTCTTATAAAGGTTCTGTCCTTTCCCGACTCTCTTTTGAATTCCTTGCCTGAAATGCCTCTTATCCTATCTCTACAGACCTATATTCCTGTCCTCCTTTAAAGGCTGGCTCAAATGCCATCTTACCCATGTAAGCGGGCCGTGACTTACCCTTTTTCTGAACTTCTGTTATGATTCACACTGAGCATTTTTCAAGACTTCAGGGCCTGATATAAATTGTGGCCTGCAGTCTTTCTCAGCACTTCTCACTGTGCGCCACCACCCCATCTTCTGTCAAACTGATCACTCTGTCTTTGGTGCTGCCATGATAGTTTGGTATACTCCTCTGTGGGAGCCTGTAACACTTGGCAGTATAATTACTTGTCTCTCTGGTGGTTGTACCAGTCAAACTATTGCTCTTGAACACAAGTCCCTGGCCTTATTCTTGCTTCCATCTCCAGAGCCTATCACAGTTCCCGGCACACTGCAAATGCTTAGCTGCTTCATAAGTGCATTGGATACCCAAAGAAATGAATAGAATGATGTCAGAAAAGAAGAGAGAAAGGGAAAAACAAAACAAAACAAAACATAACAGAAGTGTCATTCTATATTCTTCAATTAGCCAGACTATATTGCAGCATTTTCAATGCCAACGTGTAGAAATTTTCCATTATTCCTTCCCAGGCTTGAGAAGGACAGTTTCTCTGTTGTTTAATATGCTCATCAGCTACTAGCTTTGAGACACAGCATTAACAAACTGCAATTAATTAACTGCAGGTAATTCTACTGGCGAATCATCTTTAAAATCCTGCTCTTCCGGTAACTTTTAACTTTTTTGAAGACTGGGACAACGTGTTATGCAATTTTTATAGCCTCCTATCTTGCCACATCCCCCAGCATAAAACTCGGAAAACAAATGACTGATCTGTTGTCATTAGAATGGAATCTATTCCACCGCGATAGGGCAGGGTGATATTTGACATCCTTTTCTGGCTATTTCTTGGCCTTTTACTATGTAATGTCAGCATGTAGAAATAGAGCTGTCTCCAAAACATTGAATATATCATCTGTGTTTTGCAGACTTGTAGCAAAGTTGTAAGCAGCCTATCACCAGAAGAAGCTATTTGACTTAATTTGGATTCAAATGCAAAGAACAATCGAAAGATCTATTTCAGCAAGGATAACCTATTGACATGTAAGAAAGGATGATAAATCAGTTCCGAAAAAGCTTAGGATTCTTTTTCCTGTGAAGAACGTTAAGTGAGAAAAGCTGAGAAAGAACTGATGTGCCCATATGGGTTCCAGTGTCATTGTCATTATCATGCAGGATGTAGAAAATATCATGTAAATTTGTTAACTGAACTGTGCAGTCAAAAATGAGCACACCAGAGGAAACACATATCCACAATTCTTCTATTGTATGGTACTTTGGGGTTTGTGGTTTCAAGAATTTCTGTTATGATTTATAGTGTTTCAGAAGCCTGTTGCTTGATTTATTTAATTTTCATTCTTCTTTTATCCACAATTTGCATTTGTTCTTTCAGTCAAGATTTGCTGAGTGTCAGATATTATTCACTCTAATTTTTTTAATTTAGAGTCTCATCAAAATCATGACATTATATTATGGTGAAAAGTGACCTATTCAAGTGAATGTTTAGCATAATGAGGATATTTATTAATTGTAACTCTTTGTATTGCAAACTACAGAAACCAAACTTAAACCGAAATGAGAATTGTGTGTTTCATATAACTAGACAGTTCAAGGAATAACTCCCATTCAGGCAATACCAAATCCATGATCTGTATCATCGTGTGTCATCAACAGGCTTTTATCTCTGGTTCTTGCCTGTGCTTTCCACTCTGTTGGCTTTTTATTCCCAGAAAAACTCTTTAGACATATTCCAGCTCTAAGGAAAAGAGACCAGTGTCCCCCCAAACTTCTAGCAAATTTCATGGGCTCAACTCCAATTAGATCTCTCTTGGGGCTTAAATGTTCTTCTGAGCTCAAATACCAAGATCAGGAGGGTGGAATAGTCCAATGGGCCAGGTTGGGATTATATGTCTAACAGTTGAACCCTAGAGTAAAATTAGCTCCATCTAAACCACATGGGTATAGAGGGGGGTAGAGGTGGTTCTATAAAAAGATGCTAGGTAAAAGGAAAAAAAATCTGTCTCTTCTAGAAATTTGACCTATAGCTACTTCATTTTGTAAATTGTCCTCCAGTATCAGAAAAATAGAACACATTTAAATGACGTGAACTATTTCAAGTTAGCCTATTTCATGTTTTGAAATAGCGTTTAGTTCATTATTTTAGATTTGAAACAGTAAAAGATTCAAAGGCACTCACCCTGCAATTTGTGTAACGTGAAAGGCCTTAAACCAAACAACAAAAAGAGAGCATGATCATTTTGCAACTGTGTGAAATACAGTTCCGTAAAAGCTCTCTGAAATTGTAGTTTTCATTTTCTGTTCGCCCTAACTAGATGTCAGTTTTTCTACCTTTGAACTCTCTTGGCACTTTGATTAAAGATTGTGTGTGGCACTTACCACATTCTACCTTGAATTAGAAATACTTGTATATTTAGTCTAGTGCCCTAGGAGATGATACACTACCTGAAGATGGGAAGAGGATTTTCTTCACTTATTCCATGTATCCTCGTTTTATATTTGATACTGGGCTTTATATAACGTTAGGTATCAAAATAGTATGTTAAATATAATTCATTCTTTTTCTTTCCAGTGAATCACTAGCATTATAAATGCTAGGTGTATTTCTTTACTAACAGAAAACCTAAAAGCTTTAGCAAATTCTTATTGACTGTGTACTATATGCCAGATATGGGTGGGATAGGTATGTTTTAATTATCAACTGTGATTCCCTGGGCTGTAAGTCTCATCATGGTGGACGTCTGTCTGTGTATGCTCACCAGTGCTGTCTCAGGGCCAAATACATAATAGACTCTCATTGGTAAGGAGACACATTGTACAAGCACTCCTAACAACCCTTTAGAATAGTAATTCTCAACCATGGGCCATTTTGCCCCCCTGAAGACATTTGGCAATGTCTGGAGACATTTTTCATTGTCATAGCTGTGGGAAATGCTACTGGCATTTAGTGGGTAGAGGCTAGGGATGCTGCTAATCATGTTACAATGCACAAGTCAGCTCCCCACAATCAAGAATTATCTGGCCTAAAGTGCCAATAGTGCCAAGGATGAGAAGCCCTGTTTTAGGATAGTCATATTTTCACAGTATACACAAAAGAAAACTAACACTCAGATGGGATATAAATTCGCCTCAACTCATACTGGTAATAAATTACAAAACATAAAGTTTAGCCAATTTTTCTGATTTCCTGTTGCAGAATTAGATGTGAGCTTGCATAATTATATAAAAATCTGAGCTAGCATTGCCAGGCATAATTTAGAAAACTAAATAGAATGTCACCCAGCTGATTACCACCAGTTTAATAAGGTGATGTGCTATTTTGGTTTGCTCTATGACAAACCAATTACTATGTTTTAAAATCAAGCTAGTGGGCAGGATTATGGAAACGGTTTTACACTAAAAGTCTGTTTGAGTTTTATCTTTGATCTAAAAGCCAAATAGGCCTGGAAAAGGCAGTATCTCTTTTTAGAGTTTTATCATACTCTTTCCTTTGAGGACTGGATTTACTGGAGTCAGGCTGTACTGTTATATCAAAGTTCCTATCAGATTTCCTGAAGGGTTTATGAAGCCAGGGATAAAGTCCTAAAATTCAGCTTTACCAATCAAATTAAAGGAACCATTTCTCACCTCTCCAAAAGAGGTACCATTATAGGGCACATTGGGCATATTCACAGTTCTAGGGCAAGAAATATCATGGAGGTAAGAGTTATTCATTAAAGAAATTGAGTGTTTAGGACAGTTCATATCTTAGTCACTACTAAATAGGAAGGAAAGATTTCGACATCTCTTTTTGATATGTGTTTTTCCACTGTCAATAATCCAGAAATATCAAAATCACCAAATCAATAAATAGCATTTGGTAGGAGTTTACTGTGCATATAAAAACAGTTTATGAGCTAGGATCTTCCAAATCCAAAGAGTGGTGTGAAGCTCAAGGCATGAAGTTACAGGATGGCTTAAAAAGTGCAAGTGAGGAATCAAAGCACCTAACTCCTCTCCCTCATTGGGGAGTGTGGTGGACCTTTCAACACTCCAGTAATCCTTTCAGAGAAGAACTTCAGTTTTCCTCTATGATTACTGATGCTGAGATTAGGCTGACAAAAACCAGGCTCTGGACAGGTCCCACGTGGATGGTCTTGCATCTTCTCACTTCAAGATGTGGATATACTTGGCCTCTGGTGTTGTGGCCAGAAGTGAGGCAGCAAGAGTCCCATGTGTAACAAGCTTACTACTTTAGCAAGGGGGAGACTGGCAAGCAAGCAGGGACCAGATCATGCTAGGTCTTGTAACCATGAAGTAAATAAATAATTTATTAAAATGAGGATATATTGAAGTCTTTAAAATGTTAATACATATTAGCTTCTACACTGAAATTCAGTGTTTTCCCAAATGTTTTTGACAGTTCTAGTGCCACTTAATTAACTGTGCTATATTACATTTTCATGATTAGTATTGCCATGTTACCAAAAAATGTTAAATCTAGAAAATATCTTGAAACATCAATGTGGGTATAATTCACCCAGACTTATTATCTTTTATTTACAACACTAACCAAAATAAAATGACTCTACCTAAAACTTTGAAAGTTTGGTAATTAATATGAGAATAAATATAAACTAAGCCAGTTTGCTAAACGATGCTTATAGATTTAAAGCATCTTCAGTGAGCCAACATTATCTTATGTCTGTTAATCTAGCATCTAAGCTTCTTGATGGAAGAGTCTCTACTAGCTATAATTTCAGACGTACACTATATATTAAAATTTAGATTTTAGCAGCAAAAATGGCTATAGTGTATAAAACTTGTTTTCAGGAAATTTAGGGCTATTTCCAATTCAGCTATTGTCCATGCCATCATAGGTTACTTCTTTAATCTTGATAACCTCCATTATAGGTAATGGATAATGGAGCTTTTTTTTTTTTTTTTTTTTTTGCGGTACGCGGGCCTCTCACTGTTGTGGCCTCTCCCGTTGCGGAGCACAGGCTCCGGACGCGCAGGCTCAGCGGCCATGGCCCACGGGCCCAGCCACTCCGCGGCATGTGGGATCTTCCCGGACCGGGGCACGAACCCGTGTCCCCTGCATCGGCAGGCCGACTCTCACCCACTGCACCACCAGGGAAGCCCAATGGAGCATTTTTTATGCCTACTTTAAAAAGTTGTTGCTGTGAATAAATGGTATGTTTTCATGAACACATTTCAAATCATGAACACATGTAAATGAGCATCAAGTAAGTGGGAAACACTTCTATCATAACCTTTCCAACATTAGTCCTATATTTATACCCTGTTCTACTTTATTTTAATTATAAGGCGTTTAATTTTACATGCATAGAAGGCAAGTTCCTACACTGGATTTGTCAAGGACCTAATATGACACCCACAGCTAAAGCACTGAATGAGCTACTATTTTCTGAATGAATATGAATATTTCCTTCTTCAGTGACAGAAATTAGATTTTAGTTGTGATTACCATGACGTTTTTACTTAAATATATTCTAAACTAATTTGTTAGATATAGAGCTAGAAATTCTGTCTTCATTATGTGAATTAAAGTTGGGATCAGTGAAGTATAATTAAAGAGTAAATCATAGAACAAAGAAGTTAGTATCATTAGATCTGTGTGTGTTACAAGAGGTTGAGGGAAAATCTAGAGATATTAATTGTCAAAGTGTATGTCAATTAAAAGCAATAATTTCTTGAGCACTTGCCAGCTAGAAGGGGTATGAGAGGACTTTGAATTCAGCTCTTTTATTGTTTAAGAGGAAACTGAGATTCAGAGAAGACAAGTCTTTTCTTCAAATCAGAAAAGTATGTTGAGGGCAGACCTGGTGCCAAAAAGTGACTCTCAATTCTATTGACGGCTGATCAGTATTTACTGAAAAATTTTAAAAGGAGAAGACTGAAACTCCACCTTGGAAAATAACATCTATTAATTGTCATTGTTTTGTGCTTCTAACAATGGCTGGCCTAAATGCTTGAAGCCAAGTTTTACAAGGTTCACAATAGTTTAGATCAGCAGTTCTCGAACTTTTTGTCCACAGGATCTCTTTGAGCAATGAAAAAATTTGCAATGTAAAATTCAGTGTTTTTTTAATTTATTCACAAATATGGAAATCCACCACTGCAGTCAATTTTAGAAGATTTTCATCATCTCAAAGAGAAATCCCATAATCTCTCACTACTGCGCTTCTGTCCCTTCACCATCACCAACAGCAGCCCCAGCCCTAAGCGACCACTAGGCTATTTGGTGTCTATATGGATAGATTTCCCTATCGTGGACTTCAACATGAATTGAATCATATAGTATATGGTCTTTTGTGACTAGCTTCTTTCACTTAGCATATTATTATTGAAGTTCGTTCATGTTGTAGTATGTATTATTACATCAGTTCTTTTTATGGTCAATTAATATATCCATTTGTCTGTCTGGTGATAGGCATTTAGGGTGTTTCTACCTTTTGGCTTTTATGAATAATACTGCTATAAACATGCATCAACAAGCTTTTGTGTAGGTATTATGTTTTCATTTCATACCTAGGAGTAGAATTTTTGGGTTAAAATGGAAACTCTATCATTTGAGGAACTGCCAGATTGTTTTGCAAAGCCTGCTGCACCACTGTACACTCCCACCAGCAGTGTATGAAGTCTGATTTCTCCAGGTCCTCAGCAACACTTTTTTTTTTAAACATCTTTATTGGAGTATAATTGCTTTACATTGTTGTGTTAGTTTCTGCTGTATAGCAGAGTGAATCAGCTATACATATACATATATCCCCATATCCCCTCCCTCTTGCGTCTCCCTCCCTCCCTCCCTATCCCACCCCTCTAGGTGGTCACAAAGCACCCAGCTGATCTCCCACAACACTTGTTTTTATCTCACTTTTTGAATCCAGACATGCATTATGCATGAAGCCATATCTCACGTGGGTTTTTTTTGTTTTGTTTTGTATTTCACTGATGACTAATAATGTAGAGAATCTTTTCATATATTTCACTATATTTTTGAGTATATAGTTTTAGTCATTGTTCTCGGGTTTACAAAATACATCTTAACTTATAAGAATCAGTTTCAGATTTATACTAGTTTAATTTCAGTTATTTATAGAAATGTTACTCCTATATAGCTCTAGTGCCCTTTTCCCCTTTTGTGGTATTATTTTTGTAAATATTACATCTATTGCTGTTAAAAACCCAATAGCACATTATTATAACTATTACTTTGCCATCTGTCATTATTTCCTTAGCCCATCACAGCTTTGCTCCTACCCATGTACTTTGTGCCATTATTGACAAATGTATTACACATATGTTACATTTCTATATGTTTAGACCCAACAGCACAACACATTATGTACATATAATTTTATACAATTATTTTTAAATAAGTTAAGAGAAGAAAGGAGAAAATATGTATTTATGGTGTCTTTTATAATTACATAATTACCTTTACCAATGTTCTTTGTTGTTTGTTCATGTAGATTGAAATTCTCTTCTGCGGTCACTTGCTTTTAGACTGAAGAAATCTCTGTAGTTTTTCTTGTAAGGTAAGTCTGCTGGGAGCAAATTCTCTCATTTTTTTTAATTTTTCTATCTGAGGAAATCTTTATTTGGCCTTCATCTTTGAAAGATAATACTGATGAATATAGAATTCTTGTTTGACAGGTTGTTGTTTTGTTTTGTTTTTGTTTCTGTTTTCCCCACTTGAACACTTTCAATATGTTATCCCACTGCCTTCTGGTTTCCATCATATCTGCTGAGAAGTCAGTTGTTAATCATATTGGAGTTCCCTTGTTAGTGAAGAATCATTTTTCTCTTGTTACTTTAAATATTTTCTCCTCATCAGTGAGTTTCATCAGTCTTACTATGATGTGTACGTTTTGAGGTCCCTTTGTTATCCTCCTTGAAGTTCATCGAGCCTACTGGACTTGTACGTTATTGTTTTTCAATAAATCTGGGAAACTTTCAGCCATTAGTTTTGAATAGCTTTTTTTTTCTCCTTTCTTTCTCTCTTCTCCCTCTGGAGCTCCAATTATGCAAATATTAGTGTACTTAGTGGTGTCCTACATTTCCCCAAGGCTTTTCCTGTTCTTCCATATCCCTAAAGTTGTTTGCTATAAACTGGGCATTTTCAGTAACATATAATAATAACTCTGGTTACTGGTCTCACCCCATCGCTAGGTTTATTATTATTATTTTTTGTTTGTTTTTTGTTTTTAACATCTTTATTGGAGTATAATTGCTTTACAATGGTGTGTTAGTTGCTGCTGTATCACAAAGTGAATCAGCTATATGTATACATATATCTCCATATCCCCTCCCTCTTGTGTCTCCCTCCCACCCTCCCTATCCCACCCCTCTAGGTGGACACAAAGCACCAAGCTGATCCCCCTGTGTTATGCGGCTGCTTCCCACTAGCTATCTATTTCACATTTGGTAGGGTATATATGTGCTAGGTTTATTATTATTATTTACTTGTTTATTTGTTTAGTGACTGACTGGATGCTTTTAGTAAGGTTGATTGCCCACCTCACCCCCACAGTCTTAATTAAGTCTGTGATACTGCTCCTCAGGGAGTTGCAGTTTATGGTCTGCATGTTGTCACCCTGGGAAAATAGTGGTAATGATAAATCTCTCTAGCTTCCCTGAATACACCCAGTTGTTAAAATTCACTAATTGCCTGAGATTGCTATTATTTTCAACATTAATAAATTGTTGGAACATAAATTCCTCTCTACATAAATCCAATCAAATTATGACCCTTCAAAGGAATAGCTTCAGACTTCAGTGTTACTTGTTCTGAGGCCAGGAACACTCCTCCAATCTGTCTTCTTCCTTGATTCTCCTGCAAACTAGTCAACCGACAGTTTAGGCTATAAATTCATTAGATCCACATTTGCTTTTCAACACAACCTCCACTGTTGTTGAATGGAGTTTAAACTTCTCCACAATCTGTTGCAAATGAAGCCAGTTCCTTTGGGAAGAGATTGAGAACTATCTATTTTGAGGCTTATTTCTCCCTGATATAAAACCTCTGAGCCAGGTTCTGAAGCTGGGAGTGGGAATAATTGCAAGCTTCTCTCTTAGTGACACTCCTACTCAGGAGCTGAGTGATAGGATGGGGATGCAGAAGACTGAGGTCCTCTCACCTTGCCTCTCCTGCTAAGGAACCACTTCCTCAGTAGCCAGGGGAAGAGCTAGCAGGGTCCTAGTATTCTCAGTGGTACTGTGTCCAAGGTGGAACCTCCATTCCATGAGTGGCGTTTGGGTAGAAGAAGGGGCTCTTCACCTTTTCTTTGCAATCATGTGGAACTTATGATGATGATTCGAGCATCAGGCACCTGTGGGCAGGATGAGGAATGCTAAAGTCCTGCTCATGCCAGAAAGGAAGCCCTCTGGCTGGGAACTGGAGGGAGAGGGTGCCCTGTGTTTTTGGCTACAGCAGTCTGAAGTGGAGTTTCAACCTCCCTGAGCTGGAGAGGTGGCAGAGATGAGACAGGGAGCAGTCTTGGTTCAAATACCACAAACTCTAACTTTATTACTAATTTTTCATAGTTTTTCATGAATAGATATTTCTTCATTTGCTGTTTGCTCTTAGGACTATTTCCAGAGGCTTCCAGTGGTTGTGTTGTTACTGTTGTTGTTGTTTTGTAATTTTCAGTTTCAGTGTAGAGCAAGGAAGAGGAAGGAGCTCCTCATAGTGTCACCCCAGGCATGGATCTCTTCCTCCTTCGTTAGAAATTAAAATTTTCAAAACTCAAATATGTATACCTTCAGGTATCAAAGTGATAATATTATCATACGTTATGCGGCCTCTGTATGTTGTCTTCCTATACTCACAGCCTCCTCTGTACACTCCTGAGACAATGAGAGTGAAGAAAGTAAATAGCATTTTAGTACTGTCATAAAAAATAACCCTGACCTTCCAGCCTACCTGCAAGTGTCTTGGGGACTCTTGCCAGAAGGTGCATCACACTTTGAAAAAAACTAGACTTTTCATCTTTGAAATATGTACATTTTATTTTATTTTTATTGAAGTGTAGTTAATATACAATATTATATAAGCTATGGGTGTACAATATAGTGATTCACAATATTTAAAGGTTATTCTCCATTTATAGTTATTATAAAATATTGGCAGTATTCCAATATATTTATTATTATGAAATATTGGCTGTATTATGTGCTTATTTTATATATAATAGTTTGTACCTCTTAATCCCCTACCCCTATCTTGCCCCTCCCTCCTTTCCTCTCACCACTGGTAACCACTTACTTGTTCTTTATATCTGTGAGTCTGTTTTTTTTGTTACATTCACTAGTTTGTAGTATTTTTTAGATTCCACGCATAGGTGATATCATACAGTATTTGTATGTCTCTGTCTGACTTACTTCACTAAGCATAATACCCTCCAAGTTCATCCATGTTGTTACAAATGGCAAAATTTCATTCTTTTTTTATGGCTGAGTAGTATTCTATTGTGTGTGTGTGTGTGTGTGTGTGTGTGTGCGCGTGTGTGTGTGTGTATGCCGCACTTTCTTTATCCATTCGTCTGTTGATGGACACCTCCGTTGCTTCCATACCTTTACAATTGTAAATAATGCTGCTATGAACATTGGGGTGCAGAAACACATACATTTTAATAATAAACAAACCCAGGGTATTATTGACTAAGGCTGATATCCAAGTTTCTTGATTCCATTTCTGGGACCATTCCACCAACATGTTGTATAGCATACTTTGGACATTGATTCATTTCATTAGTACGGTTTTGAGTTGAGCACAGAAAATCAACCAAAGCCATTTTACCAAGAGCTCACTGAAATCAATTATATGTAAAATAAAATATAAGAATAAAAAATAAAATTCTTAGCAAGATGATCATAATGTATTTCATTTTCAAAATCTAGCTTAAAATTCCCAAAATATTATTTAATTATCAACAGTAGTTTGTTAATTGAATCACTAACTCAGTCTTTCATTGGCAAACTGATAAGGAAAATAAATGGATTTGAACTTAATAGCATGTTTAATAACATTGACATACAAAAATGAGACCCAATCATGGAAACCTACTTTAATTTTCAATGAAGATATAAGCAGAATTATTTATGTAGAGAAAGTAGGGCAAAAGGACATTTGGATACTGAATTTATATTTGATGAGATGAATCAAGCAGCTGCCCTTAGCATCAATTTGTAAGCAGAACATGAGTTTAACCAAGGAGAAAAGCTCTTGAAGCCAGTGTATATTACTTAATGGCCAAAGACTTTGGATCTACAAAAACTTCAGAGTTGAGAACGTAACAACTCAGGGGACGATGGAGCTAAGAGAGTGCTAATTAATGGCTCTGGAAAAAGAACCAACAAGGGAGAAGAAAGCATGCCCTGAGACCATTGGCTTAGATTCCAGCTCATCAGAAAACTGGCAGAAAGAAGAGTTGCCAATTATTTCCTTTACTTCCTAGAACGCAGTCAGAATGAACTTTATTACTAGAGTTCGGAAGCATTAGACCAAAGTTAATAGGCTGAAAAGAAAGGTAATGTTTGCCAATGAGAAGACAGGTAGCTAAATTGTTCACTGAAGTAGAAATGGCTGCTTAGCCAGACACAGAATCCAATGTTGCTCTAAAAGCAAAGCTGGGAGGATATGTTTTGAGTGCAAGAAAGAGTTCACATGTAAAGAGCTACAAATATACAGAAATATTAGATAACTGTAGGGTTTGGGAGACTCTAAAAATCATAGATCTCTAGTGTCTTTTTAAATTTTTTTTAATTAAATTTTGTTAATCAAACAGAGGGAATTTAGATCAAGGACCCTCAGAATTCAGTGGTCTAGAGAAAGCAACTGAGAGGCAAAAGTTAAGAATCATATTCTTGTTATTACTCCAGAGTTTTTATGTTTCATATCAAGTAATTTGTTTATTACTCTGATGTCAGGTGTGGGGACAGTGGCGATTTAGTTCATTTAGTTTTCTACATGTGAATTTCTTGAGGAACACAATAAATGTGTGGAACAAATTTTCGGACTGATAAATACTTCATGCTTGTCATCAAGGCTGTGTTACAGAACACATGAAAATATGGCACCGTGATTTTTACAGTTTAAATCAAATTATTTCAAGTTTTTCTTTAAGGACCATAAGGGGCTATTTATTTATAAGTGCTGCGTTCTTGCTCTTTCCTAAAAATCTTCATGAATCTTAACAAAGTGCAGTGTTTAGTAGGGGCCAAGTTTCATTTTATTGGGAGATTTTCTTTTTGTAGACAACGTAAGTCTAGTGCAGTAGCTTTTTTTAAAAAGAATATAAAGGAAATGTTAAGGAGATTCCTGGAAAAGCATTAGGAATCTCGTCACTCTCCTAATCCCATCTACAGGAAAGGGAGCCATAGGAATAGGTGTCCTGGGACCTACAGTGGGAGAGAGAATCTAGGATTTGATTGTGGGCACAGCTGGTATTCTGTGTCCTCTGACATCTCATTCATTTCTTCATTCATTCATTCTATGATTCTTTTATTCAGTAAACTGTCAAGCGTGAGGGAACTAAGCTTTGGGGGACAACAGCTCCTGTCCTGTTCTCACTCCTGGAGATGATCAACAAATATTGGTATAGGATTCTCTGGGACAGAGATGAAAGAGTTACTTACTACAGCGAGAATATATGCTCTTAGAATGTAATATAGGAAAGAGGACATCTTCACTTTCATTTGAGAAATGAAGAAGAATTTACATAACGGTGGAAGGAGAACACCCCTCAAAGCCAAGAAAACAGAATGAGGAAAAGGCCATCAATATAAATCCACATGACTTCCTCAGGGAATGCAAACCTGGGTGTAGATTGTCTTCAAGTGATGCAAACAGTTGTAAGCATTAATCAGTCAGCAGTCAAAGCTTTGTCCAGCTCCCTGAAATATTCAATCTTCCTGTTTCAACAGTTCAGCCAAATGGTAGACAGCTCAAGCAACGTCTCTCCTTATGGCCTTATTACTCAAGTGTCACTTGAGCTCTCTTGACAGTTGCTTCGATATAACATCTTCCTCACAACTTTTCCGTTACAGAGGATCCTGGGTTTGGATGATGAAAAAATCAAAGGCTTCATGAAGAGAGATTTTGCTTTAGATGTTGGGATTTTTTTTGAATATCTGCCAAATTTTGCCTTCACATTTCTTTGTAACTTATAAAGTTCCTTTTTGTTCTTTGTTCTTGTCAGATTTTATCTAAATATAAAACAAAATTTCAGGTGTAAACTTTTTCAAAAATGTTCCTTTCCTTTGATATCTGTGTCTTTTCACACAAGAATATATTGTCTGAGTCATTCTAATCATGACTATAATGATCACAAAGATATCAAAGTTAATGTAATATTATCCTGGGGTATCTCTGAGTGAGCTTCTTAATCCAGAGAACATTATAAACTGAAATGCTCTGAGGGCTTCCCATGTGCCAGGTGGGATGCTAAGTAGGTTGTAAGCATGGGCTCATCCAATTTTCACAATAATCCAGTAGGGAAGCAAGGCTTAGAGAGTTTGAGGAGTTGTCCAAGGCCTCACTACTAGAATGGAAATTGAGGAGTGTTCACCTTAAATGCAATGATCATGATAATTTACATAAAATTTGCCAACATACTACTGGTTTCTTGGAATAAAAAAGTCATCTAGTTTGCAGGTCAATGAGTGTCAATGTATCAGAATAGAACATCAACAAACTGATTTCTTTGTCTCATATTATGGAAATAGTTTATTGCTGAAGCAGCTCCAGGTCCACATGTCTCTGTGTGTTCACAGGTGAGTACATGAATGTATGTGGCCGTGGCCATGCACAGATGCACGAGAGTGTGTGTTTATGTGTGCATGACTGTCACCATGGAAGGCAGTGATGACTCTGACTTAACCAGCTCCAGGGTTGAGAGTGGAAACCTAAAGAGAGACCCATAGCCAGTATGTGGTTCTCAAACCCAAGGCCCAGCAACCATTTTTGTCTGGTTTGCCACCCTTTGCTAAAACATCAGTAGCAGCACACTCTCTTCCAGACCCTCAGAACATAAAGATAACTGTATTACAGGAAGTTCTGAGAGTACAAACTGTTTCCCAAGTAGGGGACATAGGGATCAAAGACTGAGCTGCAGGTTCTCCCTTGAAGTTCTCCATCGTATGCATCTGTCTTCTCTTCTTTTCTTTTGTTTCCCACCCAAGGCTGGACACAGAACCAAGAACTAATCATAACTTCCTCCTGCAATATCTATATTATCGGAGATTATCTCTGCAGTATTTGATGCCTGAGTTAATTACTACTCAATCATGATGTTTCCCAATTAGACATTCCTTCAGCCAGAACAGAAAAATAATAAATGAATTGGAAGTTTAATCAGAATCAAACAAAACATATTACCCAAAACAAAAGGAACAGTGAATCAGATAATCCGTATTAGCACTCTAGTGCCACTCTTCCTTAAATGTCCTCAATTCTAAGCTAAGTTATTATGTTGGCTTTTCTGTAGAGGTCCCATTTGAAAGCTAATTGTCACACATATTCATGTTTATTGTAGAGAGATTTGTATTTGTGCAGAGACTTAAAAAATATAATCAGCTTCATTTTTGCTTTTAACAGCCTATAGCAAAATGAATAATAGTAACTAATATTTATTGAATACTTATTGTACCAGATATTATTCTAAATGCTTTACATGACATTTCATTTAATCATTATTTGAACTGATTACAATCTATGTAAAGATGACAGATGAGAAAATTTAAGACACTGACTAACTAACTTCATCACTAACTAGCTTCCTCACTTTTGTATGGTGAAGGTAGGGGATGAAGGAGACAGAATGGCCCTAGAAGTCACATTCTTGACTACTACTCCATATTCATATACTGTACCCTACATTTATCATATGTCCTAGAGTTTATGTGTCTTACTTACATATTATTTTATTTGAACCTAAATTCCATGAGATGGACAAATGAAGCAATTGTGAATGGTCTCACAATTTCTAAGTGCTGGATTTAGCATCCAGTCCAAAATTTACCCAAGGTCCAGGACCTTCTCTACTACACTGTCATTCCTTTTTAACAAGCTTCCTGGTTGGACCCCAAGTTAGAGAGTCTTATAAGTTCTCTAAAACTCTTCCTTGTTTAATTGCTGTAGGTCATCATTTTTATCACTTTTCCTTCTACTTATATCCTATGACTTTGTTCATAGCTCCTGCTCAGTCCCAAAATATCTTTTAAAAGTATTACAACAAATATTCTCATGCATTACAAATGTTCTCTTCTACAGATACACGTTTATATGTGGTATTCATAAGCCAAAATTATCACTTTGTTACATACACAAGTAAGCATGCTATCTCTGCTTTGTATATCTGAAGTCAATATCACTGTTTAAAATGAAAAACAAAAATATTAGCTAACATTCCTTTGTTCTTTTTGCTGTAGGCTGCTAATAACAAAAATGAAGGTGATTACATTTCTTATGTTTCTGCACAAATCCAATCATCTCTCTGATAAACAATGAAGTTTGACAATTAACTCTCAAATAGGTGCTCTATAGAAAAGCCAACCTGGTAATTTAGCTAAGATTAGACTTGAGGACATTTAGAAAGAGGGACGCTGGATTTTTAATGTGAATCATTTGACTCATTGTGCTTACTTTTATGTTCTTTGATTTTGCTTTACTACTTCCAAACCACTTGCAATTTCTCTGTGGTCATCTAGTCGGCCCTGTTTCTTATACTGGCTGTCTTTCCTTCTTCATCAGCTCCTTTCTTGCTGATATTATCCCTCTGATCACATGCATGTTTATGTGTGCATTTTGAATTATAGATTAGCATTTTAGGAAAAAAATACTGACATATCAAGCAGCGATTCATCACACCCTACATTCAAAGCAATGAGGCCGCTTCAGAAATCAGTGCTTGGGCTGCTTTAATGCTGTGGGTCATTTCACAGCCCAACAAGTAAATCCTACAGTCATCCATCTTGCTATGACAAGGAAATGCAGTGTCTTATATTTTAATAATATCCCAAGAAAATCCAACTCTACAACTCAGTGGAAGAGGAGGTACAAAATCACCTCCCATTAACTGAGATCATTCATTCTCTGCACACTGTGCTTCCAATGAATAACAGATTCTTTCATAATTAATTTTTGATCATTATTTAAGCAATATTTTAAAATATCGGGTTCTTTCTCTAGGTTAAGCACTCTGCTTTTCCTGATGAAGGAGAAAACAAATACAACAGAAGTGACTGCCTACTTAGAACTTGTCCTTAAATCTGTTCTTTTATCTTTCATGTAACTAATTTTTTCTTTAATTTGACTGCATGTCATAACTAGTCAAAGTGCTCAAACTTCAAAAGGAAACATCATATTCTCTTTTCCTTTTTGGTGCTTACTGTCTTGTACAGAAGATATGTTAACCAATGAATTAAGGAGGTTTTCTAGACTATGTGTAGGGTGCTGTGAGAACAGAGTACAGAGCAAATAACTCAAACCAAGGAACTTTAATTCACAAATACATTTTATTAAACAAATTAACGGACC
Organism: Grampus griseus; assembly: GCF_964374135.1. NCBI lineage: Eukaryota > Metazoa > Chordata > Mammalia > Artiodactyla > Delphinidae > Grampus > Grampus griseus. The sequence goes on from NC_139004.1 coordinate 94,234,731, forward strand.
ATATTATTTATCTTTACGGATGGTTCTCTCTAGGGCTTAAAAGCGCTTATTAGCATTAACCTTTTCTTTGACTTTTTTTCACAAGGGTACAATAAAAATATAGTTTTTGACTAGATTATTCCTTGCATCATCACTAATGCCATTCAAGGAAAAAGAATGTGTATAGTCTGATTCTCATTAGTGATAAGGTTAGGAGTGATCTAGCATTAAATTTGCATTTGGAAGATCTGATCCCCGTGATGAAAATGTTAGAGAGTGACTAAATTCATCTGTCCGCCTTCGGCTATTCTTTATTTCTGCTGTGGCAAAAAATAAACAATTTCATGATCCATGTTTGTGAAATTCCCTCAGTTTGGTGTGATAAAGAAGCAGCTATATCTTGTTGACCTAAGCTTTGTTGCTTAGTGTGTTATGGGAGCCGTATAGTATTATGAATGCTATATGCAAATATAAAAATAGGGTAGCAAGACACACAGGTGCATAAGTGAATCTTATTTATTCACATCCATGCTCCATTGTCCAACTGGATTTGAAATGAAAAACACACATTCAAAGAAAAAATTCCTATTATTCCTTTTGTTTCAATTAGTCAAGTTATTGTCCATTATAATATCAGCATTCACAAAACCCATATTTATATCAACTTCTACAAGATAAATTTTCTTTTCTCCAGAATATGGGTGAATTATACAAAATAGGGACAATCAGTCACACTGTGTGAAGTTGCAAACTTGCATTTAGTTAAGGAATGACCTAATAGCTTTATCTCACGTAGAAATTCTCAGCCACTGATGGCGGGGGCCTCTGTTGCCCAGAACCATGAAGATCTGAGCTCTGTAAGAAGAAGTGCCTGTGGTAATTAGGAATGGCTGCCACGAATGAAGGCCTGCCTGTTCTAAGTCTTTCAGGACCATTTCCTTATGAAGAGTAACTGATTTACCAAGAAGTAGGCTTTAGTTTTTCATTTCCTTGGACTATAACACTAACAAAAATCGTTCTCCATTTTCCTTGAGATACATATGTTTACTATGATGTCTTATCTTGTCCTATTTTTAATTTTCTAAACATCTATTGTCCCTAAAAATAGATTTCCCCCCAGAATTTGTGTAGTTCTTTTAATTTTCCTTTCTATTGCAATAGTTTTAAGGAAAAGAACAAAAGGTTCATAAAATAAATTTTTTTACCAGTTTGATTTGTAAGTTTTTTTTAAATTGAAATATGTTGATTTACAATATTGTGTTAGTTTTCAGGTGTACAACAAAGTGTTTCAGTCATATACATATACATTTTTGCACATTATTTTCCATTATAGGTTATTTCAAGTTATTGAATACAAATCCTTGTTTATCTATTTTAGGTATAGTAATTTGTATCTGTTAATCACATACTCCTAATTTATCTGTCCCTCCCCTTTTCCCTTTGATAACCATAAGTTTGTTTTCTATGTCTACGAGTCTGTTTCTGTTTTTCATATAGACTTATTTGTGAAGTTTTGGATTGCACATATAAGTGATACCATATAATACTTGTCTTTCTCTGTCTCTCTTGCTTCACTTAATATGATAGTCTCTAGGTCCATCCATTTTGCTGCAACTGGCAATATTTCATTCTTTTTATGGCTGAGTAATATTACACACACACACACACACACACACACACACACACACACACACTGCATCTTCTTAAGCCAGTTGTCTGTTGACAGGCACCTGGGTTGTGTCCATGTCTTGGCTATTATAAATAGTGCTGCTCTGAACATTGGAGTGCGTGTATCTTTTCAAATTAGAGTTTTCATCTTTTTCAGATATATGCTCAGAGGTGGATTTCTGGATTGTATGGTAGCGCTATTTTTACTTTTTTAAGGACCCTCCATACCGTTTTCCATAGTCCCTGCACCAATTCACATTCCCACCAACAGTTGGATCTCCTACTCTAAATAATCATGTTTCTGGGTAGAGTATCCTAGGTTGCAGGTTTTTCCCTTTCAGGACTTTCAATGTATCATGCCACTCCCTTCTGGCCTGCAAAGTTTCTGCAGAGACATCAGCTGATAAACTTACGGGGGTTCCCTTGTAAATGAATCTTTGTTTTTCTTTTGCTGCCTCTAGAATCCTTTCTTTATCTTTAAATTTTGCCATTTTAATTATGTTACGTTTTGGTGTGTGTCTGTTTGGGTTTATCTTGTTGGGGACCCCCTGTGCTTCCTGTATCTGGATATCTGTTTGTTTCTTTAAATTTGGGACATTTTCAGCCATAATTTCTTCAAATACATTTTTGATTCCCTTTTCTCTTTCTTCTCCTCCTGGAACCTCTATTATGCATAGGTTGGCACGGTTTATATTATCCCATAGGTCTCATATGGGACCATAGGTCTCATTGCTTTCATTTTTTTTTCATTTGTTTTTCTGTCTGCTGTTCTTTTTGGGTGATCTCCATTACTCTACCTTCCAGATCACTTATTTGTTCTTCTGTGCATTTAGTCTATTCATTGCTTCTAGATTGGTTTTTTTTGTTTGTTTGTTTTTGGGTTTTTTTGCATTACACGGGCCTCTCACTGTTGTGGCCTCTCCCGTTGCGGAGCACAGGCTCGGGACGCGCAGGCTCAGCGGCCATGGCTCACGGGCCCAGCCGCTCCGCGGCATGTGGGATCTTCCCGGACCGGGGCATGAACCCGCACCCCCTGCATCGGCAGACGGACTCTCAACCACTGCGCCACCACGGAAGCCCAAATGTGCATTATTTTAAGCTGCTGTATTTGTGGTAAATTTTTACACAGTAATAAAAAAGTAATACATACTCTATTACATGAAATGTGCTTCTTTATCTCTAGTAATGATTTTGACCTTAATGTAAACTGGATTTATGTTAGTATAGCTAAATCAGCTTCTTGTTGCTGTTCTTAGTGTTTATTTGCATAGTATATCATTTTACATTCTTTTACTTTCAACCTCCAGTGCATCATATTTAAATTGTATCTTTTCTAAGAAACATGTAATTTGTTTCTGTGATTGTTTTGTTGTTACTGTTTTATCCAGTAAGAAAATTTCATATTTTATTTGGAGTGTTTATTTACAGACACTATTCAATTTCAATCTCCCTAACTTCTTTTATGTTCAGTTTACGCTTTTTTGCCGCCTTTTTTTTTTTTTTTTCCGGTACGTGGGCCTCTCACTGTTGTGGCCTCTCCCGTTGCAGAGCACAGGCTCCGGACGCGCAGGCTCAGCGGCCAAGGCTCACGGGCCCAGCCGCTCCGCGGCACGTGGGATCCTCCCGGACCGTGGCATGAACCCGTGTCCCCTGCATCAGCAGGCGGATGCTCAACCACTACGCCACCAGGGAAGCCCTTTTGCCTTCTTTTTGTATGAATTGTTTTTATTTCCTCCATTCTCCTCTATTCTCTCATTACTTATATATTCTTTTACTCTTCTTTCCTTGACTGCCTACATATTAAAACAATCATTCTTGAATTAACATAGTTTAATATAATTAGTACTCATTTCCAAGACAATTCCATTTAGCGTCCTCCTGCTGCTTCTGTCATTGTTGTCATGCATTTTAATTTTATATATTTTATACCCCAGTAGACATAAGCATTTGTACAGTCAATTTTCATTTAGATTTACCCACAAAATATTGTCTTTCAATCACTATTTATTCCCTCATCCATTTCTGGTTTTCCATATGGAATAATTTTCTTTTGCTTGAAATATTTTACAATAAGATTGATGAAGAAAAGTAGTCTTTGTTTTTGTTTGCCTGGAAATGTTGTTATATCACAAGTATAGGTTTTGAGGTTGACAAGTATTTTCTTTCAATTAAAGATGATGTTTTACTGTCTTCTGGCTTCCATTTTTATGTTGAAAAGTCAACTCTCAGTTTTTGTTTTGCTTCTTAAAAGGTAATAGATATTGTTTAGCTTGTTTCTGTTAAAGAGTGCTTCTTTATCTTTAATTTTAAGCAACATTAAAATATTAATGTGACATGACTTATTGTCATTTACTTTCTATTTATTCTGTCTACAATGGGCTCCTAGCATTTTTTGAATCTGTGGATTGATGTATTTGATCAGCCTTAGAAAATCACAGCCATCATCTTTTTTTAAATTTATTTATTTGACCACCTCAGGTCTTAGTTGCAGCACACTAAGGATCTTCTTTGCCGCATGTGGGATCTTCGTTGCGGCGTGTGGGCTCTTTTAGTTGCGGCATATGGGCTCTTAGTTGTGGCATGCGGATCTAGTTCCCTGACCGGGGATCAACCCAGGCCCCCTGAAATGGGAGCACACAGTCTCACACAATGGACCACCAGGGAAGTCCAACAGCCATCACCTTAAGGTTTTTTTTCCTTTCTTTTTTTTTTTTTAATAGATCTTTATTACAGTATAATTGCTTCACCATACTGTGTTAGTTTCTGTTGTACAGCAAAGTGAATCAGGTATATGCATACATATATCCCCATATCCCCTCCCTCTTGCGTTTCCCTCCCACCCTCCCTATCCCACCCCTCTAGGCAGTTGCAAAGCACCGAGCTGATCTCCCTGTGCTATGCTGCTGCTTCCCAGTAGCTAACGATTTTACCTTCGGTAGTGTATGTATGTCACTGCTACTCTCACTTCACCCCAGCTTCCCCCTCCCCACCCCCATGTCCTCAAGTCCATTTTCTATGTCTATGTCTTTATCCCTGCCTGGCCACTAGGTTCAGCAATACCATTTTTTTTTTTTTTTAGATTCCATATATATGTGTTAGCATACAGTATTTGTTTTTCTCTTTCTGACTTACTTCACTGTGTATGACAGACTCTAGGTCCATCCACCTCACTACAAATAACTCAACTTCATATCTTTTTATGGCTGAGTAATATTCCATTGTATGTATGTGCCACATCTTCTTTATCCATTCATCTGTCAACAAACACTTAAGTTGCTTTCATGTCCTGGCTATTGTAAATAGTGCTGCAATGAACCTTGTGGTACATGACTCTTTTGGAATTATGGTTTTCTCTGAGTATATGCCCAGTAGTGGGATTGCTGGGTTGTATGGTAGTTCTATTTTTAGTTTTTTAAGTACCCTCCATTCTGTTCTCCTTAGAGGTTTTATCAATTTACATTCCCACCAATAGTGCAGGAGGGTTCCCTTTTCACCACGCCCTTTCCAGCATTTATTGTTTCTAGATTTTTTTATAACGGCCATTCTCACTGGTGTGAGGTGATACCTCATTGTAGTTTTGATTTGCAATCCTCCAATAATTATTGATGTTGAGCATCTTTTCATGTGCCTCTTGGCCATGTGTACATCTTCTTTGCTGAAATGTCTATTTAGGTCTTCCACCCATTTTTTTAATTGGATTGTTTGTTTTTTTGATATTGAGCTCTGTGAGCTGTTTGTATATTTTGTAGATTAATCCTTTGTCTGGTGTTTCATTTGCAAATATTTTCTCCCATTCTGAGGGTTGTCTTTTCAGGTTGTTTATGGTTTGCTTTGCTGTGCAAAAGCTTTTAAGTTTAATTAGGTTCCATTTGTTTATTTTTGTTTTTATTTTCATGACTCTAGGAGATGGGTCAAAACATATCTTGCTATGGTTTATGTCAAAGAGTGTCTGTCCTGTTTTTTCCTTTAAGTGTTTTATAGTGTCTGGTCTTACATTTAGGTCTTTAGTCCATTTGGAGTTTATTTTTATGTATGGTACTAGGTAGTGTTCTAATTTCATTCTTTTACATGTAGCTGTGCAGTTTTCCCAGCACCACTTATTGAAGAGGCTGTCTTTTCCCCATTATATGTTCTTGCATCCTTTGTTGTAAATTAGGTGACCATATGTGCATGGGTTTTTCTTTGGGCTTTCTATCCTGTTCCATTTGATCTATATTTCTGTTTTTGTGCCAGTACCATATTGTCTTGATTACTGTAGATTTGTAGTATAGTTTGAAGTCGGGGAACCTGATTCCTCCAGCTCCGTATTTCTTTCTCAAGATTGCTTGGGCTGTTCGGAGTCTTTTATGTTTCCATACGAACTGTAAAATTTTTTGTTCTAATTCTGTGAAGAATACCTTTGGTAGTTTGATAGGGATTGCATTTAATCTGTAGATTGCTTTGGGTAGCATAGTCATTTTCACAATATTGATTATTCCAATCCAAGAACATGGTATATTTATCCAACTGTTTATGTCCTCTTTGATTTCTTTCATCAGTGTTTTATTGTTTTCTGAGTAGAAGTCTTTTGCTTCATTAGATAGTTTTATTCGTAGGTATTTTATTCTTTGTGCTGCTATGGTAAATGTGATTGTTTCCTTAATTTCTCTTTCTGATTGTTCATTGTTAGTTTTAGGAATACCAGAGATTTCTGTACATTAATTTTGTATCCTGCAAACTTATCAAATTCATTGATTAGCTTTAGTAGTTTTCTGGTGGCATTTTTAGGATTCTCTATGTATAGTATCATGTCATCTGCAAACAATGACAGTTTTACTTCCTCTTTTCCAATTTGTATTCCTTTTATTTCTTTTTCTCCTCTGATTGCTGTGGCTAGGACTTCCAAAACTATGTTGAATAAGAGTGGCAAGAGTGGACATCCTTGTCTTCTTCCTGATCTTAGTGGAAATGCTTTCAGTTTTTCACCATTCAGTATGAAGTTTGCTGTGGGTTTGTCATACATGGCCTTTTTTATGTTGAGGTAGGTTCCCGCTATGCCCATTTTCTGGAGAGTTTTTATCATAAATGGGTGTTGAATTTTGTCAAAAGCTTTTTCTGCATCTTTTGACATGATCATATGGCTTTTATTCTTCAATTTGTTAATATGGTGTATCACATTGACTGATTTGCATATATTGAAGAATCCTTGCATCCCTGGGATAAATCCCACTTGATCATGGTGTATGATCCTTTTAATATGTTGTCAGATTCTGTTTTCTAGTATTGTGTTGAGGATTTTTGCATGTATGTTCATCAGTGATACTGGTCTATAATTTTCTTTTTTTTTGTGATACCTTTCCCTGGTTTTGGTATCAGGGTGATGGTGGCTTTGTAGAATGAATTTGGGAGTGTTCCTCTCTCCACAGTTTTTTGGAAGAGTTTGAGAAGAATTGGTGTTATCTCTTCTCTAAATGTTTGGTAGAATTCACCTGTGAAGCCATCTGGTCCTGAACTTTTGTTCGTTGGAAGATTTTTATTTACAGTTTCAGTTTCATTACTTGTGATAGGTCTCTTTATCTTGCTGGTTCAATCTTGGAAAATTGTACCCTTCCAAGAATTTGCCCATTTCTTTGTGGTTGTCCATTTTATTGGCATATGGTTGTTTGTAATAGTCTCTTATAATCCTTTGTATTTCTGCGGTGTCAGTTGTGATATCTCCTTTTTCATTTCTAATTATACTGATTTGCATCCTCTCCCTTTTTTTCTTGATGAGTCTGGCTAAAGGTTTGTCAATTTTGTTTATCTTCTCAAAGAACCAGCTTTTAGTTTTATTGATCTTTTTTATTGTTTTCTTCTTTTCTATTTCATTTATTTCTGCTCTGATCTTTCTGATTTCTTTCCTTCTACTAACTTTGGGTTTTCTTTGTTCTTCTTTCTCTAGTTGCTTTAGGTGTAGGGTTCAATTGTTTATTTGAGTTGTTTCTTGTTTCTTGAGGTGACATTGAATTGCTATAAACTTCCCTCTTAGAACTGCTTTTGCTGTGTCCCATAGGTTTTGGGTCATTGTGTTTTCATTGTCATTGTTCCTATGTATTTTTTAATTTCCTCTTTGATTTCTTCAGTGATCTCTTGGTTGTTTAGTAGCACAATGCTTAGCCTCTGTGTATTTGTGGTTTTTTCAGTTTTTTCCTTTAATTGATTTCCAATCTCATAACATTGTGTTCAGAAAAAAAGATGCTTGATACAATTTCAATTTCTTAAATTTTCTGAGGTTTGATTCGTGACCCAAGATGTGGTCTATCCTGGAGAATGTTCCGTGTGCACTTGAGAAGAAAGTGCCTCCTGCCACTTTCAGGTGGAATGTTCTATAAATATCAATTAAATCTATCTTGTCTACTGTGTCATTTAGAGCTTGTGTTTCCTTATGTATTTTCTGTTTGGATGATCTGTCCATTGGTGTAAGTGGGCTGTTAAAGTCCCCTACTATGATTGTGTTACTGTTGATTTCCCCTTTCATGGTTGTTAGCATTTGCCTTATGTATTGAGGTGCCCCTATGTTGGGTGCATAAACATTTATAATTGTTATATCTTCTTCTTGTATTGATCCCTTGTTCATTCTGTAGTGTCCTTATCTCTTGTAACAGTCTTTATTTTAAAGTCAATTTTATCTGATATGATTATTGCTACTCCAGCTTTCTTTTGATTTCCATTTGCATGGAATATTTTTTCCATCCCTTCACTTTCAGTCTGTATGTGTCCCTAGGTCTGAAGTGGGTGTCTTTTAGACAGTATATATATGGGTCTTGTTTTTGTATCCTTTCAGCCAGTCTGTGTCTTTTGGTTGGGCCATTTAATCCATTTACATTCAAGGTTATTATTGATATGTATGGTCCTATTACCATTTTCTTAATTGTTTTGGGATTGTTTTGTGGGTCTTTTTCTTCTCTTGTGTTTCCCACTTAGAGAAGTTTCTTTAGCATTTATTGTAAAGTTGGTTTGGTGATGCTGAATTCTCTTAGCTTTTGCTTGTTTGTAAAGGTTTTAATTTCTCTGTGGAATCTGAATGAGATCCTTGCTGGGTAGAGTAATCTTGGTTGTAGGTTTTTCTCTTTCATCACTTTAAGTATATCCTGCCACTCCCTTCTAGCCTGCAGAGTTTCTGCTGAAAAGTCAGCTGATAACCTTATGGGGATTACTTTGTATGTTTTTTTTGTTTGTTTTTCCCTTGCGGCTTTTAATATTTTTTCTTTGAATTTAATTTTTGTTAGTATGATTAATATATGTCTTGGTGTGTTTCTCCTAGGGTTTATCCTTTATGGGACTCTGTTTGCTTCCTGGACTTGGGTGACTGTTTCCTTTTCCATGTTAAGGAAGTTTTAGAGTATAATCTCTTCATATATTTTCTCAGGCCCTTTCTTTCTCTTCTTCTTCTGGGACCCCTATAATTCGAATGTTGGTGTGTTTAGTGTTGTCCCATAGTTCTTTGAGATTGTCTTCAGTTCTTCTCATTCTTTTTTCTTTATTCAGCTCCTTGGTAGTTATTTCCACCATTTTGTCTTCCAGCTCATTTATTCGTTCTTCTGCCTTAGTTATTCTTTTATTGATTCCTTCTAGTGTATTTTTCATTTCAGTTATTGTGTTTTTTAGCTCTATTTGTTCTTTAGTTCTTCTAGATTTTTGTTAAACATTTCTTGTATTTCATCAATCTGTGCCTCCATTCTATTTCTGAGATACTGGATCATCTTTACTATCATTACTCTGAATTATTTTTCAGGGAGATGGCCTATTTCCTCTTCATTTATTTGGTCTTTTAGGATTTTACCTTGCTCCTTCATCTGTGACATATTTTTTTGCTGTCTCATTTTACTTTATTTATTTATTTTTGATGAGTGGGATTGTGTTCCTGTCCTACTGGTTGTTTGACCTGAGGTGTCCACCACTGGACTGTAGGCTGTTGGGTAGAGCTAGGTCTTGGTGCCAAGATGAGGACCTCCAGGAGACCTCACTTTGATGACTTTTCCTTGGGGTCTGAGGTTCTCTGTTATTCCAGTGGTTCGGACTAGGAGCTCTGACTGCAGGAGCTTCGGCCCAACCCCTGGCTCATGAACCAAGATCCTGCAAGCAGTGTGTGGTGGAAAAAAAAAACAAAAAAAAGGAGAACAATAACAAAATAAAATATAAATTTAGACTAGGAAACTAACAGATATGTTAGAAAGAATATAAAAATATAGATGAAACAACAACTGGAAGGTAAAACAGAGCCACAATAGTAAAAAAGAGGAGGAGAAAAAAAAGGTGAAAAGGCCTTGGCTGTGGAGGGTGGGGCCTAAGCAGGGGCAGGGTTTGGGCATGGGCAGGACCTATGCTTAGAACCCTCAGGGCTGAAAAAGGCCCTGGGGGGTGGGGCATGGGGCTTAGGCTCAATGGAACATAAGGGGCCCAGGCATGCCTCCCACCTCTGGTCTCAGAGGGCGAGGGACCCAACCTGGTAGCTCAGCAGGTGTCCCGAGCTCGAGTGGGTGGGCCCAACGCCCTCCGCTCTTCTCCTGCTCCTCCAGTCCTGGAGAGCCCCTCCTGCCTGCCTCTCCTGATCTCCCCCCAACCTCCCTCCTATGCCCCCAGGACCTACATGGCCCGGAGGGAACCTCTGAGGGCGTAGGACCTGGCTTGAGAGCCAGGCAGACTTCCCTGGCCAATTGGGCAGGGGAAAGGCTGGGCCCACTCCCACTGCTCCCAGCCCCTGAGGGTCCCTCCAGGTGTGGGAACCCCCCTCAGTCACCCCTCAGGGGTGCCAGTCCTGTCCAGCCTTCACTTCTCCTCCCCCCTCAGTCCCCCCACATCCTACAGGTTCGCTTGGGGGTTCCTCCCCTCTCCTTGGGCATTGAGGTCCCTGACTAGCGTCCGGCAGGCACCCTAGTTGTGGGGGGACGGGAACTCCACGTCTTCCCACACTGCCATCTTGACTCCGCCTTGTGTTTCTTTTACCATTCTTTCTCTGCTGCCTCCTCTGAGACTCAAATCACACATGTATGTTAAATGTATTCACCATATCTCATAAGCCTCTTACACTCTTTAATGCATCTTCCATCTTTTTTTGCTTTCCATGTCAAGTCTGGACATTTACTGACAACTTATTTTTCAGTTCACTTACTCCTGCTATCTGTAAGTAAATTAATTTATTAAGTTCTTAATTTCAGTTATTTTAGTTTTTATTTCTGCAATTTCCACTTGGATCCTTTCATATAGAATCTGATTCACAGTGAATTCCTTTCTTTTTATCATCTGTTTTCTTGAAGTGATGACAGTTTAATTAAGCCTGATAACTACAGTGTGTATATCACTTGCATTTCCATTTGTGCTCACTCTTTTCCTCACTTTATTCATTCATTTATTCATTCATTCATTGATCTGTGTAGGCATATATGTGCATTCATTCATTCATCCGCGTATACATATATATGCATTTATTCATTTAGTTGGTATGCCTGGTAATTTTTGATTAAATGCCAGTATTTCATAGAGAAATTATAGATAGTATGGATGCTTTTTTTATTCCTCTAGAGAGGATTTACTCTATTATCTGGCAAATAGTAGATGAATAGATTACCTGAGTCCAATTAAGAACTGGGGAGTGTTTTTAAGTCTTATTACTAAACTAATGGCATAATCCTCTAGGTGTTTGAAATGTGAGCATGTAGCATTTACTAGGATTATCCTTAATGATGAATATTGAGTTTCAGTTTTTCTGTGTCCATTACTTTGGGTCTGCCAGAAAGCCCACTATTGTGAGTAGCTACTTTCTGCATGATTTCTTAACATTTTGCCCTGTGTATCTTAAATATAAGCAAATGCGTCAATATGAAATTGTGTGACAAGGATTGGGCTAACTTCTTTGTTCCCCCTTCTCTGTGAAAAGACCTTAGTTACCTTCACATCTTTGAACTCCATTTTTTGTCTCCTTGCTCTAGAGTGCTTTACATAATTTTTAATGGTCTCCTGCCTCCTAGCAGCTGTCCATTTTCCTATTTCTCAGCCATGTACCAAAAATAGGTAAATGCCCCAAAGGGAAAAGCAGTGTACAGAAAGTTGGGCTCAATTCAATGAGCTTCCCTTACTTCCAGATTATAGCCCCTCATGTCCTGGCTGCTTTAGCAGCTTTTCTATACTTTCAGAAAGATTCATTTCTGTACCTCTTTCATGATAGTTTCCATTGGGAGAGTTCATATGCTACAAGCTATACTCTTACAGCTAGAAGTAGAAATCACTGCAAGAACCTATTTTTAATTTCTAAAACTCTATCTAGTTGTCAGAATTCTTCAATTTCATGATAATATGCTTTTTTAGTTAGACAACATCATCTTGATCAACAACTAATTAGAATCTTAAGTTCCTTTCTGTTTCATTGTGTGTTTCTTCTTATATTAATTATCCTCTATATTTATTATTATCTTTCAATTGTATGCCTCAAATACTTACTAATTTTTGGTTCATCATTTATATCTATTTTTATGGGCAACTAGTAGAAGTTTGTTTTAGGCAGTTGTGTGTGTCTATTTTCCTAAAATACTACTTCACTGAATGGAAAAGTTGTGGTTTCTGTGTAAGGGGAAAATCTGACCCATTGTCAGGATGTTTTCTTTTTTTAATGGTGTTTGAGTTTGGCTTAGGATTTGCTTGGGACTCATATAATTACCCAAGTAAGAAGTATTTTCTCTAGGAGTGGAGTGCTTTAACATGTTTTCCCCTGCAAGTTGGAGCTCCCTTCATTTCTCTAAATTGCTTTTGTAGGTTTGAAGTTATCATGGCTTACTTTCTTCTCAACAGCTCCATCACCCACACAGTGGATCCCTCCCAGGAAAATAATTTACTCTGCTTAAAGAGCATTTTGTTTAGATCACTGACTAGGAACAAATTCTATAGGCAGAGGCAAGAAGTGTCTCCCCAGTTATGCAGGACCATGCATAAGACAACCTGCAGATAATTCTCCAGGGAACCATCCTGAGAAGTTTCCGTAAGTCCTCTGTTCCTAGATGCTCATTTTTGTTTGGCTGCTTTTTGTGACTCCACCTGGCAGAGTCATCTTTCAGGTATATATTCTCCCTTGTGTTTTTTCGTCCACATAAACCTGTCTGCTTTTCTTCTTCCAAGTTACATCAGTCAGTTAACTTCAATTTTGTCTGACAAGTTGCACCTTTTGCTTTATGGTTACTTCTACTATTAAGAATCTATCGTTTGTGGCATTTGGAGTTAAACTAGGGAGAAGGAGATACTGTGAGTAATCAATTTGCGGTTTTTAAATAACATATTCTGTATTTAACAGTATGTATTTTATAAATTTATGTAGACATATATACAGATAACATTAAAGTCTCACTTAGGCTATTTGCTTTTGCTTAACTCTACTAAAACATCATATAAAGATGGCCATGAATTGATACATTAAGCTAGAATTATAATACTTTCACATTTTGGACTTCTGTGATTATATGTCCTAGTATAATCTGTTTGCTATAATAAATGATTTCCTAATTTTACTTAAGGGGTTAATGACATTTGCAGACGCCTTGCTTTTCATGTATTCTCTCTTATCTACATAAAGTCTATTATATTTACTTTGTATAAAATATATACTTAAGTCCTCCCTTTATAGTATATTTATTTTTTTCTGGTGACTATTTACTTCATTTTTGTTGCCATGAGTTACACATAATTGACTTTGTTTTTCAGTGAGAATTAGGAAACATTTGTGAAGAAAGTTTGTAAAACAATGAAGTACTTTTAAAGAGTGTACTGTGATCAGAGTATCTTGTGGAAAGTAATAACATATAAAGCAAAGATAGCTATGAAATATTGAACAAGATCCCATTGTTACTATAATTTCTGGATATATCTAATTTAGTACAAAAATGTATTGAGTACCTATTAGGTGTATAATATTCTACAAGGTGATATGGAAGGACCAGGAAATGAAAAAAAAAAAGTTCCCTTCCTTTATTTTTTTTTTCCAGTTTTACTGAGATATAATTAACATAGCACCCTTCCTCCCTACTTTTAGAGCTTCTAGGGCGGGTGCTAGAGAAGAACAAGGTGTAAGCTGCAGACAAGTAAACGTGCAGTTTGAGTTCAATGTATTAGGATTTCAGGAGAGATGAGCAGAGGGTCCTAAGCTGGCACAAAGCAGAGATATCTAAGTCTGGAAAGTCAGGGTGTGATGTGTAACAAGGGAGCTCACACCACACAGGGCTATGAAGAAAGGTATACAGAATTCTTTAACTCACTTCGCCCTTCAGCTATTCTTTTTTTTTTTTAAATAAATTTATTTATTTTATTTATTTATTTTTGGCTGTGTTGGGTCTTCCTTGCTGCGTGCGTGCTTTCTCTAGTTGTGGCAAGCGGGGGCTACTCCTCATTGCGGTGCGCGGGCTTCTCATTGCAGTGGCTTCTCTTGTTGCAGAGCACGGGCTCTAGGTGCTCGGGCTTCAGTAGTTGTGGCACGCGAGCTCAGTAGTTGTGGCTCACGGGCTCTAGAGCGCAGGCTCAGTAGTTGTGGTGCACGGGCTTTGTTGCTCCGCGGCATGTGGGAACTTCCCAGACCAGGGCTTGAACCCTTGTCCCCTGCATTGGCAGGCAGATTCTTAACCACTGTGCCACCAGGGAAGCCCCCTTCAGCTATTCTTGTATGTCTAGTCCCCTCACAGGGCTTCTGTCATTTATTTAATTATTTGTTTCTTTATTTATTACTTGTATTTTTTAATCATTGTTGGATAGCAGCACGAAGTGCCAGCTGGCTCCATGCTTTTTTCTATCAATTAGGCCCTTTTGGTCCCAGAGGTTATGGTCCAAGAAGCAAAAACGCTAAGAATGTTATAGAATACAGTGTTTCTTACAGGGCTGTGATATCGGCCATAGTGGAGCTGGCTAAACAGTTCAGGTATGCCTGTTGCTTCTGCGTCTCCTGCTGGGGCCGAAGTTGGCAGAGCAATTGGTCAGGAAGGAATGGTGGAGGGAAAGCAGGGTGGAGAGCAAGAAGAAAATGGCACCAATCAGGGAGGAAAGCTGGAACCCACATCCCTCTCTTGCCACCGTCAGCGCCTCCACCTTTCGCGCTTCAGGTGACCTGCAAGAGAGGCTAGTTTTCTGTGTCGGGAAGATCAACACGCAGTGGCCCAGGAGCTGGAAGAGCAGGAGGAGGAGACGTGATGGCAGGAGGAGCTGCAGGTTTTGTTGATGCCTCAGGGGCTGTACTTGGCGACTCAGCACTTGGGAGGGGCAGGTCCAGCGCTGGGGTGCTGGTGTGCTGTGGCGGTGCTGGGCTGTGGCCACACAGCAGCCACGGAGCCCCAGTCAGGGGCAGCGGGGGTGGAGCTGGGTGTGGCTGGTGCGCTGCTCTGATCGCTGGAGTGAGAAAGGATACAACTGATGCTTCTTTCCCACCTTCCACATCTCATACACATTGTCTGTTTGTGGCCAGTGCTTTGTAAGGAAGGGAGTTCTGAGAAACACAGCCCCAGTTTACTAACTTGGTGGCCCTGCTCTAGGAGCACCACTCAAAATCTTTCATTGATCTTAACTCAGTACCAACTCTGGATACACACTCCTGTACAGTTACGTCTAAGGTTTTCTGCTGCCTTTTGTCTCAAAGTCCAACCTGATTCCCCTCACATCTGGCAGTATATCATCATGGATAAGAGGGGGAGATTTAGGATAAACCTGGATTTCAGTCCTGTGTCTTTCTTACTGTATGACTGTGGCTGCCTCTCTTCTTCTTTGAGTCTTAGTTGCCTTACCAGTAAGATGTGGAGAACAGTGGGCCGAACAGTGGGCCATCCACTGGGCTGCTGTGAGGATTAAGTGGGATATTGCTAAAACGTACTGAACATAGTATCTGGCAAATCATAAAAGTTCCGTGAGTGTAAGTTCAGTGGTGGTATTAGGATATTATTTTAGCAGATGACCTTGCTTTCTACCTTATCAAATTGAGTTACTTCAAAATTGTTCCTCTCCACCACAAAATTTCTCTTATAATTATCAACTTTCTCATGGAAAGAAAATGTTCCTGTTTATTTCTAAAGAGAACTCCTTCTTTAGATTTCTAAATCCTATTTCTCTACCTTTATTTGTTGATCTATTCTACAAATGTTGATTTATTGCTTATTATAATGTCCAGCAGAGAAATTACACTGCTGTTTGGAACAGATTCCCCCTCGTAAAGCTTAGAGATAACCACCGAGAAAGCAGGCTGGTTTCTTATTTTGATAAGTCCTATGATGGAAATAAATGGTATTCTGTGATGGGGTGTGACTCCTGGGCAGACTGCTTCAGAGAGTGTTGCTGGAAAAATGTTTTTAGAGAAGGAAACATTTGAAACAGGACCTGAAGCATGAAGATTATCCAAGCTGGGACCACCGTGCAAGTATGTGCTGAGTCTCATTCTAACTTGGGGGAATTTAGGGGCATCAGTGAGTCATCAAATGTGCGGGGAAGGGCATGAGAAGAGTTTGCAAGTAAGACGGGGCCAAAGCATGTCTTGTCGGAAGGGAAGGAAAGCTCACTCTATCCCTTATCTTCATTCTTACTAGTGTTTTCAGTTTCTGTCTTTCTACCTGACATTTCAGTTCATCCTATAATTATGTTAATGTCTTTCATTCCCGTTAATACATTAAATTCCTTGATTCTGCCAACTCTTCAAACTACTAGTCTAGCTCTCCCATTCTTGCCGAGGCTAAAGTTTTCAAAAGAAGTTGACAGCTGTTACTTTCTTTCAATTTTTTGCTTTACTTGTGGAATCTGGGCACATTACCCTTTTCAACCTACTGAAAGAGCTTTCTTGAAATTACCACCCCTACCTGCTAAATCCAGTGAGATTTCCTAACTGGTCTTTCCTTCTATGGTTTTTTAGCCTTTGGAATTCACTGTGTGGTGTCTGTGTCACATCACAATTCTAGTCCTCTTTGCTTTCTAGGCACCACTGTTGTATCTCCTTAGAGTCAACTTCTTGCTTCTATTCCGTAAGTACAGAAATTTCCCAAAGCCTCTGTTCTTGCTTGTCTTTGCTACTCTTTCCCTACTTTCTTCTTTGTGTGTATCATCCAGTCCTTTGGCTTCAACTATTATCTCTGCCTTGATAGTCACAAATCTGAAAGTTTAGTCCTCGTAATTCTCTTGCATTGTCATATTTCATTTCTGAGAACTTGGCTAACTGTACCTGGATGTCACTCATGCACTGCCAACTAAATACACTGAAAGATTATTCTCCCTTCTTCAAGAATGAAATCTTCGTTCTCTATTTTCATTTATGATGATTTTACCATTTAAAAATGTAAGGTTATCTTTAACTCCTTCTCCCACTTCCTCATTCCTCACCCTCAGCTTATCAGCCTTTCTTATACGTTTTCAGTAAGAAAAGAAATCTTCTGTTGCCTTCCATATCTCTCCACCACCAAGTCCCCAAACTTTCCCTTATTGTGTTCACTTTTTCTTCTACCACCAGTTACAACCTCCCTGAAGACTTTCCTAGTTAGCTCATATCTTCTGTCTTCTGAATCTTCCCTCTCTCTGCTGGATCATTCCCATCAGAAAACAAAGACTCTTACCTCCCCCATCTAAACAAAGGCAACCGTAAATGACAATACATCAACCGAAGCAGATCTTATCCTTCCCTTGATCTAATATCCCTCTTCTGCATCTGCGGAATTTTTCAGCCTTCATTTAAAGCTGAACTTCCAGAAATAATTCTCTATAAAATATATCAAGTTCTTCACTTTCATTTACTCCTAATCTTGTTAATATCTGGCCTTTCCCTTAAACTCCATTAAACTACTTTTGTCAAACCCCAACAACCTTCACGTGGTCGGTTACAAGGATCACAATACTGTTGTCTTGTTGACTCTCTCAGAGTCACTCAACATGTTTGTGCTTTTTCCTTGTAACATTCTCCTCCTTTTACTCCTGAGACACTTTGATTTCTTGGTTTTCCTACTATCACCTTAGCTGATGCTGTTTAGGCTTATACAGTTATGATGATTATCATTTTTAATCACTTAGAAGTTTAGCATTCATCCATGAAACAACAAAAAACCCCAATATTTTCATCAAAGACTAACATAAGATTTCTGAGTCTATGATCTATTTTCCCCCATATAGCAGAGGTTTGAATAAAAAATATTTTCTGCATTCATATTCAGCCAAGGGAGAAGACTAAATAAGTCAACTTGAGTCATGAGGGCAGTCAGAAACCTTGTGGTAGAGTGGAAGGGTTTTTTAAGGCAGATACAGTACGTGGGAAAGCCCTTGATGCCTTCAGAATATAAGTGAAGGTATGAATAAGAAGAAATTCTTAACATTCTCTAGACAATATGCTGGAATTCAACAGTCAACAGTATTGTGCTTCCTTTTTTCCTTAAGGTAACTTCTCATCCTCTTTTATTAACTCTTTTATTAATAAATGCATTTATTAATGCATTTTTTGATACACTGAAAATATTTCTGAGCTCCTTCCATGATAAGCACCTCAAAGAAAAATAGGCAGTCTCTGTCAGACACAAAGTTGGCAGACGTTCATTTTCCATTCCCCTCTGAGCTTTTCCAGTTTAGAAACTGCGTCAATACAGAACTAGTTTTCTCTTTGATGTACAACAATTATTCTATGTCTCCATTAATTCCTGGCATTATAATGCCCAATTTTAATGAAACAAACTTGCTTTGTTGATTTGTTTTTCAGCTTGACAGAATGTAGTGGAAGCAGCCAATGCAGATAGAATTTGGAATATTATTGCTTAAGATTACATTTTGACAAATAACTGATTCCTCTGAATCTCCCAGTTTTCTCCTCTTTTATCTCATTAGAATTATTTGATTTATTACTTCTGGAGACAAGATAAATCACTTTGCCTGGTGTACCTTTAAATCAAAACCAAATAAGGAAACTGGCTTTAATATTTTATTCCAGACTTACTTATCTTCACAACCTTTGGCTTAGCCCTGTCAGGAGTGATATGTCAAAGATATCCTTTTATGCAGTGTTTATTCTCCACAATTTCTCATCTTTTTAAAATTTATGAGTGTGACCAAAATTGCTAGAAAGAACATCCAGTGAATTTGTCTGTGATTCAATCTTCCAGTTTCTATTTGATTCATTCTCTTTAATTCACCTTTTATTATTGTGCCCATCTTCTCCTTGTTTACTATTAAATGTAGGACAAAAACCACAACTTCTTTTTCATTAACATTCAAGGCTTTCTAAAATTTAATGCCAGTGGTGAATATTTATTTGAATTCTTGCTAAGCATCCTTCTTTTCTTTTTCTAGTAACAGTAAAAAGAATGCCATTTGGGGAACTAATTGTATTCAAGTTTCAGCTGATACAATTTTTATTTTCATGGTTGACTCTGCCACTAGTTCCTGGGCACATACGTAATTCAGGCTTAGGCCATCAGAGTGTCGCATTCCCAGATCTCCATGTTTATTATGCCAGGGAAGGGTAAAATCAAAGCTCGTCAAAAGCCAATTATGGAACTTTTGAGAGAGAGATTACTCTCTTTATCCCTGAACTTGGAATTTTGTAAATATAAACCTGGAACTCTTTAATTCACCTTACCATCTTGCCTTCATGAGGGGAAAAGCTATATCTGAGAATGAAACCAATAAAGAGACAAGCAGATCAGAGAGATGGATAGAAATAGGATTTGACTTTGATAACATTGATTTAGCTTCTTGATCAAGCCATACCTGAAGGTTGAGTCTTTCATTTTTTTTTTTTAGATGTTGGGGGTAGGAGTTTATTAATTAATTTATTTATTTTTGCTGTGTTGGGTCTTAGTTTCTGTGCGAGGGCTTTCTCTAGTTGTGGCAAGCGGGGGCCACTCTTCATCGCAGTGTGTGGGCCTCTCACTATCGCGGCCTCTCTTGTTGCGGAGCACAGGCTCCAGACGCGCGGGCTCAGTATTTGTGGCTCACGGGCCTAGTTGCTCTGCGGCATGTGGGATCCTTCCAGGCCAGGGCTCGAACCCGTGTCCCCTGCATTAGCAGGCAGATTCTTAACCACTGCGCCACCAGGGAAGCCTGAGTCTTTCAATTTTTAATTTACATGATCTAATAATTTCCCTTTCTCATCTCTATCTTTATTTCTTGCTCTCTCTCTTTTCATTGTGCCAGTTTATATATGTCTAAACATTCATATATCAATACTCTTCATGAAATACCTGTGTCTGAAACGTATTTTAACATTTTCTTAAGCACATCATTGACCTCCCAACTCTAACATTTCACCAGTATGAGCCTTTTCTTTCACTTTGAATTATTTATTTTGCATTTGTATTATTTATTTTGCTTTCTGAACTTAACATTCACTTCGATTTGGGTAATGAGTTACTTATATTGTGTATTCTGTGATATCCTTCTAACACTCTTTTTTCTGAACTATCATTTATATATTGTGCTATTGGCCAGCATTTCCAATCTGTAATGGTTACAGTGCCATAGTAGATGCTGTTTATTGACTGTACCTTGTATTTTGTCCTGTTCCCCACTGTGCCTAGAAGTATGCCCTGCCTAGACGTACTGTGAACATTGTTCAGCTTGTTAAAAGATATGCATGTAGTGAGTTCATTTGTGGGGGATTTTAAAAGAGAAACTTTAGATTTAAGTACTCATAGAGGTAGGTAACATAAAAGAGTAAAGCTAATGTAAGACCACGGATCCTAAGCTGTTGTATTATCTCCAACTTTAACAGTGGCTTAGCCATTGCCCTCAAATCCATTGCCCTTTAAAATACTAAGCTGTGAGCCAGTCGACCACACTGGCCAAACTGCCTAATCTAGCCCAATGCTGATGCCCATCCTCTCTGATGAAGGCACCCCTCACTCCTCTAGATTTCAGCTGTCAATGCTGTACTTCTCATATTAAGTTCTGTAGATCGCAAACTCCCACCTCCTGATACTGGTACCAGAGGGTGAGTAAACATCCCACTGTGGAAATATATTATGTCTTCTAGAAGCCTTGAAGGGCCAATCTTAATTTAAATTTTTTGTATTAAGGGGTTGTTAAATCATTTAACTTGTGTATAATTTTAAATGGAACTGTTCTATTAAAACAAGCATGGGTATATTATGAAATAGACTATAAATTTTACATGGAATTACAGTGATAAGTTTAAGCAGTCTTTTTAACCTAATTTCTCATTTTTTTAAACTCTACCTCCTTCCTCTCAATAAAAGAAAACATTCAATCAAATAGAAAGCTTCCTAGGCATACATGTTCTACTATCTCTAGCTGTTAGTCTTATGTTGGTGAAGTTATTGAGACATCCTAAAATGATACATTTTGTATTTTCCTTGGACAGTTCAGGAGTATCCCAACATTTATTGAATGATAAGCTCTGTCTAATTGATCTCTATCTTTAGTCCATTCAACCGAGCATTGTCTGTCTTCTCTGTGCCAGGACCTGTGTTAAATATTGCAGAGATTCTAGTAGAAACAGCCCCATACTCACAACCTAACAACTCGTTACGTGTTGTGGGGGAAGGAGTGAACAGCTGTAGACAAGTAGGTGTCCTGGGTTTAACATTCCCATTTTCATGTATACATGAGGCACTGGAAAGCCCCAATCTGCCACCCTTTACAGTCTTGCTAAGGATGAGTTTAGATTTTCTATGTGGCTAGCCATTGATTCTAGCTGACTTCTGACCATTTATAGCTCACTCCTGCCATAATTGATTGTATTTCGTGAGTAAAATGAGGTGCTTTGGAGCATTAGTGAATGTGATGATTTGCAAAGGTCTCAAGCTGTGCCCATAACATGCGTCAGGGATTTTTTTTCTCTACAGAGATTTGATGAGTACTCTGAGTACTTTAAAGTTTTCTACTTTTAGGGGTTTATATAGTGATATAAAGTGTGAATATGTCTCTTCTCATGAAAAGTGAGAAAATGGCAAGTCCCATCGATCCATCTCTTGCATTTTATTTATTTTCATCTAAATATCAAGAAGATTTCCACAAGGTTTTAGAGGTTTTTTTAAAAAAAATAACTTGGGGGAAGGGGCTCTAATCTTCCTGTTGCATGTGGCTTGAGAAGTTACATAGCCTGGTCTTCTCTTTGTATTTGCAGAAGGGGCTGGGTCTGGTCTAGGTTTACACAGGTATGCATATATGTGTGATTAATTTATTTAATGTACAAATAAAATGCATCTCCTTTATATAGGAAAAGTCTTCACTGTGACCATTCCAGTGGTAGCAGTGGTAAACAGTTTCCAAGGAATTATAAGGCTTGACTGGGAAGTTAAAGTTCAAATTAAGCTCCATGCATATCAACTGGCGTGTGTCATGGGCAATGACAGAGGTAGTGAGATTTACACATAAGTCACAGTCGTATTCCCCAAATAACAGATATTCATGGCTATCCACGATGCCATGCCCCCTATTATTTTTTACTAGGGAATTATTTTTGCTATCTATCTTACCCAAGGGTTTGAGAAAATTTCTTAGAAGGTGTAGCCTGAGGGACAGGGGTATTGGAATTAAAACCTAATTTTAAATCTCAACTCTGTTGTTCTTTTGCCATTTCTTAACCTCTGAGATCCTGTTTCCTTATTTGTAAAATGGTAGTCATGATTATAACACCAATATCATAATAATGCAATTGGTAATAATTAGATAAAATGATGAAATTAAAAGGACTAATAAAGTACATGGCACTTAGGAGGGAAAACGCATTGATCTCATTCTTTCTCCCTCTTTGATAGTCATGATAAAAAAACAATGAAGTGTCAAAATGATGAAATGGATCACAGATGCTTTTTTGATAGAGTTGAGTAATATTTTCCACTATTACCCAACTCATACACCACAGAGTAAATCCAGACCATGTAAACTCAATATATATATTTAAAGTATTTTCTATATTTAACTATTTGATCATTGTACCTGCTACTACTTTATCCTTGTGCTTAGTCAGTTCCTCACCCTTTCTTTGTTGCATCTGGGTGGATGCTGTCTACTTTAGGTTTAATGCTTCCTCTACTTGGACTGACAGTAAATTGCCATGTTTGGTACCATTTGCAGATGGGAACCTAATAACCACGAAAACTGTACATTTATTTTAGTTACTTCCTGAGAGGTCCTATAACACATTCTTTACAGCTCTAGTACACTCTGCAATTGTATTTCTTAAAAAGAATGATAATTGGTATTTTGGGGTAAGTAAATAATATAAAGCCACTATAAAGTAAGATGTGGAGAATACAGGAATATAATATGTATGTAAAAGGATGTTTAATGCAGTGCTGTGTGTAGGGGCAAAACAAAAGGGGAAATTTGGGGAAGAAGTTAAATATTCATGAATAAGGGAATCACTGAGTAAATTGTGGTTCATTCATGCAGCGGGGCATAGGAAGCACGATTCTGGCACACTGTAGCCCCAGGGCCACAAGAGTTGCCAGTATACAGTAGAAGCTCAATAAATATTTTTTGTGATTATTAAATTTAATTAGTTAAATCTATATCTTTTGATCAAAAATAATGTCCAAAAAAGTGAAAAAGGGAGCTGCATTAAAATGTAAAAATTGGCAAGTGATCCTGTGTGCTTCATAAACATGTGTAGATGTCTATATTAGGAGAGTGAGTGGTTTGGAAGGAAGAACCCATACCAGACTGCTAAATTGCTTGGTAGTGATGGCGTGGAAATGGAGGTGGTAGGAAGGAGATACAGAAAAAGCAAACAACAACAACAAAATCCTTAGGAAAAAACAAAGCTCAAGGCCTATGTTAAATAAAAATGAAGAATGTAAAGCTCTAATTTTAATTTTTTTCACATATGTACAAAGTTAATTTTTCACATGGAAAATGACAAAAGATGAAAAAGGAAACTATTGATTTTTATTCGGTAAAGGGATTGTAAGCAATCCTTGTCTAGAATTTATTATTTAATTTACTTTTGTAATAATGTGCATTATTTATAAAGACAGTAAAGTATAAAGAATAAATAAAAATCCACATAATTACAATTTAGTTATAAACACTGCTAACATTGCTTCCTTCCTTCCAGTTGTTTATTTTCTTTTTTCTTTCTTCTCTTTTCTCTCCTTTTTTCCCCTTCCCTTCTCTTCCCTTCCCTCTTTATTTTCTTCAGCTATTTACCTATCTATCTAATAGAACTGGTATCACTTTGTGAATGTGGTTTTGTATGTTGTGTTAATTAGTGGAAACATTTTAATGTAACAGTGTCCTTTAAAACATGATTTTGTGTTGACTACTATGCTGTCTGTCATACGGAGATATCATAATTTCCTAACTTATCTTCTAAAGTTTGGACATTTAGCTTGTACCACATTGTGCTGCATTCCTATTGTTTTGCATGTAACCAGGATCCTCCTCAAGATAGGGTGAGAGTCTGATTTATTGTTATGTTTTGTACTTCCAGAATAATAACTGTACACAGTAAATGCTCAGTATTTGTTTTTCTGAAATACAGAAATGAGTAGGCATGTTTTCCTGCCCTGACTGTTAGTAATGTCAAACATGAAGATCAATTATGAAATTCACAAATTAGGATTGTATTTACATGTCCACCAACAGAATTTCTTTTTTGGAAGAATGTAATATTTCTTAGCTTTGGTTGAAGCCATGCATGTTTTTAGTGCTTTCCATTTCTTCAAGTATGCCTTAATTTTTTATGTCCTATATTTCACCAGGAAGACCTGGCTTAAAGCAGCAGTCAAATGTTCTAATGTTCTGTCATCAGTATTCAACACACATAGTCTGTCCAAATACCACATATCCTTTTCTTCTCTCTCTCTCCATATATATATGTATATATATATGATTTATGATTTATATATGATTTATGAATCTGTATGTTTATGCTATCAACATGAGCTCATATCTGGTCTTCGGTCTGTGTATATGTGTGCATGTATAATATGAGGTTTTCAGCATCTTTATTGAGTGGCAAGTGGCAGCTCTTGTTTGCCAAGAACAGATGACCAAGACAAAGGAAATGATTTCACATTGTAACTAACAGGAAAACTTACATTGGCAGAAAATCACTAAATGAGGAAAGAAATCTGTTTCTTTTCACTATTAAAGTAAAGAGTTAAAAATAATTATTTAAAAACGTCCAAAAGGAATACAACATTTACATATATAGTCGGGCCTAAATTCGAGGCCTGACTTACTCTAAATATTTTTCTACACTGTGCTTATTTGGCTCAGCTTTCTGCTCAGTCTCATAAAGATTTCGTTCTCAGCTTGACTATGTTGGACCGGGTGCCAAGCGTTCGAAAGTTTGTTAAATGTCTATTTTTATTGAAAGAGAATGAAAAACTGGAAAACTTATTCAAATAAATAAGAGGTTCATACCAGAGTATGTATAAGCATTATTATGTAAAAATTCATTGTCCTGAGGGAAATAAGAACTGGGTACAAATCGTCAGGGCAATGAACTGGTAAATAAATATAGACCCAGCTCTGTGACATTTAGCTGCACGTGGACAAAAAACTAAAACAAAAATTTTCAGTTTTAGTTAAAGTTGCTAGATGAAATGAGTTAGTCTGTTGGTCAAGTTTCCCAGTTACTCAGAACTTTTGAACTATTTGTTCATTTCTATTCTTTATTATTTTGTATTTTTTTCTGTAGATTGGTCAGTGGTAATATATAAATTTCAGTACTTGTCTAATTGAAATGGAATAACACATATGTCTTTACTAAATGCAAAGTATTGTAATATTTAGGCATTGGTACTTCTTATCATTGTGTGTACATTACAAGCAAGTGTATAATTCAGGCGTTGTAGACAATCCCTAGCCCATATCTGTAGTCATCTTAGATTTGTATAGAGACTATTAACCCTTCCAAATATAATATCTTATCTATGAGATACAGATCAGTGGTAAAGAACTAGTGGCTAGTTAATGCCCACAGCAAGAAAGACAATAAGAAAATCTGTCTTGTGTGCATCTGTTTACCATTCTGTTCCTAAGGTTAATAGAAAGATCCTCAAATGCATAATTTTACATACTGGCTTGTTTCATTTCACTGTAAATCCAACACAACATATATGTTTAAGCACTGTCTTACCTAATGCAAGCATACTAAATTATTTAAATTGAGACTGATTCAAAAAACAGAGAAGCAGAAAACTTGTTCAAGAACTTAGATAATTTACATTTCTGTGGACCTTAGCCAAGTTCAGATTTAGCTGTCAAGCTTTCCTCAGTTTTTGCTTCTCTTATTAAGTTTCTGGACATTAAGAATCAAGTCGTCTCCTACATTTGTTGACTAACATGATTCGACTATAAAATTTAACTTTTACTAAACTCTGTAATGTAAACTTGATGTAAAGGACAGAAATAATGCTTTATATATTTACATTCTTGTAAATATAAAGCTTGTTTTCAGTTTGGAAATATATGAAGAACGATTTAGAAACAAATGTTCAGCTATTTGTGTGAATACCAAACTTCTCAAAATAAAATCTACTTATGAAAAAAAGCAAACATCTAAGAAAATAAATAAATATGCAGAATTTATTTTCATGTATTTAACTACGTAATGATTCCTCTCCATATCATATCTTTTTCAGTGTATTTTCCTTGGAAAACTGACTTAAAGTACACAAAATTAAGATGAATTGTTGGCGCTGTCTTCAGTGAAGACTAGAGTATTTTGTCTGGGACTCAGTCTGATGAGGAAAGCTGATAATACTGTGTTGATTTACAGAGCAACACTATCTTTGCAACCAGAGGGCTAGAAGTAAAAACTTTATCTTACCTTAAATAATAAAAATTCCTACCTATTTTCAGAATAAATCAAAACAAAATATCTGCAGAGAGGACCTAAATTCCCAACCACAATATCCATAATTTTGACCAGTATTCCTGCTGTTGATACTATCTGGAGTCTTTCCACATTTGCCCAGCAGGTCATCAGTTTTCTTCACAGGTTTGAAATCTGCTTCAGATACAGGCAGGTACCAATGGAGGCAGGATGACTGTGTGTGAAGGGCTGTCTTATGAATGTTGGAAAGAGGCATCCAACGATAGCAGCAGGGGCAGAAACAAACAAATATGTCCTTTATAATCATGAATCAGGTGGATAGTGCCCAATTAGCAATGGGCATGACCTGTTTGTTAGCATAGTACCAGATTTCTGGGCGTATGTGGTATTTCTTTTCAGGGCTGGAGAGAAAAGAGGAACTGGGGTCATTTTCTGCTTCTTTTTCCAAGGCTAATTCTAAATCCAGTTTGACTGCTTTTTTGCCATTCCTTCACTCAGGAAAAGGAAGAACTCAAGATGGATCAAAAGAGAAAAAGGAGGGGAGAATATTCAAGTCAAATGCCCTGAGGTGGGTATCCCTTGTTCAGCACCTCAAGGGGTTTTGAGAGATTTCCGTGTCCATTGCTTAATTCCAGGTCGCTGGCAAAGCCAACCAGTGGAATGAATTTAAAATGCTCACAAGCCTGAAAGTCAAGCTGTTGGGCAGTGTGGGTAGGTATGGCTATACAGAGCAGAGTGCCATAGGGTATAAATATAGAACAGAACTTATTGTGAGGAAAATCTTCGAAGCAGGAAAACACTACACATGTTCCCCTGAGGCCTCATTATTTCACACAAAGGTGTGCTTAGGCAGGGTGTGGTGGAGCTGGATCCAACAGGGAAAGAGCTCCAGCAGACGGATCCCACCTCATCAATCTCCTCATATTGAAAGGGGAATAAGGCAACAGGGCACCTCTAGTCAACTCTGTCAACAGCAAAAATTTTTTAGCTGAGGGAGTGACCTCATTAGTAAAGAGAAAGCTCTGAACTCTCACTGTACCCGTTTCATCTTCTGTTGATCTAGCTCAGCCGTGGTGAGTCCACTCTTTCCTTGCCCTCCAAAATGGGGAGGAATTGCTCTCCCAATACCAACTGGATGGGTCTCTCCTCACTGGCCCAACTTCTTGGCAGATTGTAGTGCAATGAAGAAAGCTTTAATTTAGAACACATCTCAGTCAACATGGCAGCTGTGAAAACAGCTCCCTGCTCAAAAGGATCCTGTCCATATTCCATCTGCAAGCTCTCAGCAGCCCCAGCCAGCAGTGGAAAGCTACCCTGTACAGTTTGGAAGACAGCTCTTGAAAACCCATTCCATATGTCACAGTGATGCATCACCTTATTTCAGGGATGGAGCTCTGCCAGGACAACCAGTTGCTGAGAGGCAAAGCTCATCATTTTGAAGGACTAGGTGAAGGCAAATTTAATTTCCTCCAGGAGAAAATGTCACCACCACCATTGGTAAGCACGTGGGATTCAGAGAGAAATTTGGCTACATCTTCACATAAAGTTGCTTCTGGAAGAGAAAGACATGATTTATGATCAAAGGGCCAACATTTTCCCGTAGGGGGTTTATTTCATTTATGAAGAAAAAGGGAAAGACATTTAAACAAGAGACTTGCTAGTTTTTCTTGATGATCAGAAAACCTTCCCTGCCATTTTGGCTGTAATAAACAAGGTAAAGTGAATTAAAAAACAACTTGTGATTTCTATGCCAGTGACTGAGAGGCAGGTGATTAACATCTCCCCAGACAAGATCCACTAACGATGCTTCTCTCCCCAAATAAGACAATAGTACTTGGTTTCTAGATACCAAATTTTATTTCACATTTCTCAACGAACATTGAGTTTCAGGTCAACACACACATGCACACATACACAATTTTGCATAAGATTAGAATTATTAAATAAATGCCCTTAAGGCAAGGGACACTTTTATTTTTACATTTTATTGGGGAACATCAAAAATGTTATTTTATGAAGGGCATGTTATATTATATCAGATGCTTTTGAACTAAACAAGTTCAATAAAGCAAATGGAAAGTAAATGGGAATGTCTTTCTTTTTTCTTTAGTAATGATTTGATCAGGGAGTTACAATGCTTTAAAAGACACTTTGCTAAGTATGTTCTTAATTTGATAAATCACCATGTAAGCTCTGCTTTTTGATCAAGGGAATATTTTTCTTCACATCAGTTCCTAGATATACTGTCAGCATGCATACATAAAATGTAGGAGTATAAACCCTATACTCACCTCACTGTGTTGTTATAAGAATTACTCCATTTGTTTTTCCTTGGTTGATAGTAGCTGCTAATATCACTGCTATTCTCTTCTAGAAGCTTAATGTGCTGTTCCTTTTATTCTCCCTCAGTTAAATGTTATTTTACTATATTTGTCTCATTCATCCCAGTTTGCAAGGTCTGTTTTTAACTCTTGTATCTAACTTGTTTGTATCTCTCCCAAATGTATGCTATTCTCCCATTTGATGAGCCTTGCAAAAAGGTCATGTTGAAGAAGACAGGCATAGTGGTAGAACTCTCTCAGGCTACAGTCAGTTTACAATTAGAAACCTCCTTCATCCTTACCTGAGTTATCAACAGTACTTGGATATGTTCATTCAACACATCATTAATTCACCTCCCTATCTGCATTCTCCTCCATGCCATAGTATCTTACATATGAATAAGAAAACACTATCAAATTCACATACACCAGGTCTATGTCACCCTTCTAATCTACCATTTTAATAACTCTACCCACTCACACAAAAAACAAAACTAAACTAAATACAAGCAAACAGAAGTTTGCAAGGAATTTTCTTGAAGCGAGAGGTACGAAAAATCAGTTAAACATAATTAAGTGCAAGGATATTATATGTGTTAATTCAGTTCAACACATATCCATTGCTTTCTAGAAGATGGTGAGCCTCCAACAAAGATGAGAAGCCCACTAAAAAGTCTTAATTTTTCGGAGGCTCTCTTTCTGGGTCCAGCTCCATCTGTTATATGCACTATGCAGCGTCTGGCCCCACTTTGGTTTTGGTCATGCTACTTTCTATTTGTATTCTATTTTTATCGCTTCCTCTTGTTATCCAGTAGCACTTGATGACAGAGGTCTTGGCAGCCCACACTGTATTTTCTCAGCACCCCTTCCTCTGTCCTGTGTAATCATGGCCTAACAGACATGAGAAGTAACCCATCTCAGAAATGATTGTAGTAAGCAGTGGGTGAGTGGGCTATATCTGAATTTTTGCTTTGAAATCTTGCTGAGCCATTTTTCAACAGGAAGATAATATTTTGTATTGTTCAGTGTGGTATAATCACGCCATGACAAAAATGGAAACCCTTAGAAAATAGGGTAGGTAAATTTAGTAATAGGCTCAGTTATATTTTGTACACAGGTAATAAGGGGCCCTTTTGAAATAGGACAAAGCTGATCACTGCATTATTTGATTAGATTGTTCTCATTGTAGCCAGGTGATCGGTTAATTCTCTGATAATTCTCAAAACACATTCAGAAAATCAAACTAGGATGCAGAAAATAGAATCCAAACAGCACTTGCCTGTCTTGTACATAGAGTGCTAATTGACCTTTCTCCTGTTACATTCAAGGGGATTAAGGAAGATAATTTTATGTTAAGAAATTTAGGACAAACTAGAGGGAGGAGTAACAGAAAAGATGATAGAGGTATTTTGCCTTAAGAAAGTCAAGTTTTATCATTTGAGATAGGTCTCTGTGATGCTGGAAGTAGGAGGTAATTTTTACAAATACGATTGTGCCCAAGGCGTATTATATAGGTCATAGGAAGTTCGGGTGTCTTAATTCCTGGAGAATCCTTCATCATAAAAGTTAGGTGAGCATCCGTGATCACCATTCATTTATTTCAAAGAGAAGCATGGCGGTTTCAGTAGTGGAATAATTTCTGAGGGTCACACTATACATTCCTCTGAATGGAGGCCAGGGCTGGCAAATCCTTCCATTTGTAAGGGAAAATGATGGATGTTTCCTTAGGAGCTACTGTACTTACCTCACACCCCTCAGCCGGGCTGATTCTTGAACATTTAGAACCAGCACAACACTTGGTTTCAGAATGCAGGGGACAGTCACACTGACAAGAAGCTGTTCACGTATTCCTTTGTGTTTCATCTTGAAACAGGCAGAATGACTCCAGTTGTTTTGGTGCTGTTAGATAAAGGACTTTTTCCCCCTTCAGGCCTGGTATGATGCAGTAAATCTTTTTCTTTGGGTGTAGAGAAGTGCAATGCTTTGTCTTGCTTCTATCCTTTCCAAAGGATAGTCATTTGGGGAGCTCAGCAAATTTAGGGTCTATATTTGTTTAATGAATAGAGATGATGAGTGTGAGAGTTTTATGAGTGTAAGGATAGGGGGATTGGGAGGCACATTTAAAGGAAGGGAGATCAGGAAAAACTGATGTTGGAGGATGAGGGATCTGTGGAGAGACAGGCAAGAAGAAGTTTGTAGTTTGACATTTCTGTAGCAACACACCAGCACTGGCAGCTTGCTTGGGTCTCCTTTTCCTTTATCCATCACCAGAGGAGTCTTCAGCCTGAGAAATATGGCCCCTGGATGCCAGAGATAAAAGAGAAAGAGCCTTAAAAAAAAAAACCAAAAAAACTCTTAAAATTATTTGCACATCAAATTTACAAAGTAAGAGCACAGTTTTGAAAAGAGGTACCCCTTGTTTTGCCAGGGATTAGGTGTGGGACTTTGCTAAGATGCTGAATCTCTCTGTTCCTCAGTTTATTCATCTGAAAAAGAGGCTAATAACAGCCCTTTCACAGAGTTATGGAAGGCTGCCTAATACTGAGCCCATCGTATTACATGTGTTTTATATATTTGTTATTATAGTAGTTTTTCTCATTTATGTAATAATATTAAAATGTTATAGAGCTTCAGAAAATATATAAGACATAGTATTTTTTAAAATATTTCAACTAATATTTACTGAGCGTTTGCTAAGCACAGTTACCTGCTTGAAATGCAAAGAAAAACAAGTCATGGCCACTTCCTTAAGAAGGGAAAACCTAGTAACATATACTGTCGGCATTAGTTATTTTCTTCTTTTCCCCCTTGCCATAGATATTTCAGTATGGTAGTGAACATTCTGCATGGTTCCCCCCACCCCCGGCCTTGTACCATCTCATTCCTCCTTTACTCCTACCTGTTCTTCCTGGACAAGGTCGGCTCCTTCCTCCCAGCAAACTATTCATACTCAATTTCTAAATGTTCTGGGTATAAATAAGAATAACAACAAAATCCCCCATCAAATTAAAATGTTGATAGATGCCAAAGTATTAATAGGGGGCCAAATTAAATGATTATGTTTTGGGGGATAAAAGAATTCCATTTCTCCAGGAATAAATTGTATCAAGATTAGTTGCAAAACAGGAAAAATGATTTAAAATGTTTTTCTTTTTTATATTATCTGTCCTGTCACTTACTAAGATAGTACTAAATGGACCTAACCATGAGAATTCTTTTTATTTGGGAATAATTCCAGATTTACAAGAAAGCATATATGGGAATTTTCAGAAAAAAAAAAATTTGTCTTGGCATACCAGATTTCAAAGTTTGAGTAATTTGATCAGTGGTTTAAGACCTAAAGTTATTTCACAAGTTAGCACATAATAAACTTTCTAAAATAGCCTGGTTTCTTTACATGGTAAACTTGTGAATGAGCTTTAGTCTATCATTATGAACAAATCATTTCTAATGTTGTTTCATTAAAAATCAATTGCCCTTCGAATTGACATATGACTACTCTTAATTGTCATCAGATATTTTTTCTTCAAGATTCAAGCACAAACAGAATCAGAAATGTTACTAAAATATTCAATTGTCAGCATTAGTTCTGCTGTAATCAAAATATTTATGGTGTATCATTCCTGACAATTCTATTTGGAAAATATTGCAGTGATTACATCACTATTTATTCAATTACAATAAGAATTATTCATCCTGAAAAATTTCTGGAGCTCATTTTCTCGTCTCCAGCCGACATACACACATGGGCTCTAATAAACTGAGTGAGTTTAATGCTGTGTTTTAATTCTGCAGTGTGGCATATTTTCCTCCCAAATGTGGACTGATTCAACCTTATGAAACTGTGGCGGCTTTTTAACATTTTGCCTTCAGAGTTAGGTCAGCCTCCCTAGACTCCGCTCATTATCATCCCTGCTGGCCAGCAGTGTCCTTAGTTTCTACTGAGTATAGCATTTTGGTTGAGAAAGATAGCTGAGAGTTCAGGCAAATCTCAGCTGTGCCATTGGAGGTAATGCACAAGCTCTCTGAGTTGAATTTTATCATCTGTAAAAAAAATTTAGCTCATAATATTGTTGGAAGGATGACATGAGGTAGCATAATTCTTAGCTGATAATAATGTTTGTGGTATACACTTATAAAAATCGTAGGGGGCTTCCCTGGTGGTGCAGTGGTTGAGAGTCCGCCTGCCGATGCAGGGGACACGGGTTCGTGCCCCGGTCCGGGAAGATCCCACATGCCGCAGAGCGTCTGGGCCCGTGAGCCATGGCCGCTGAGCCTGCGCGTCCCGAGCCTGTGCTCCGCAACAGGAGAGGCCACAACAGTGAGAGGCCCGCGTAGCACCAAAAAAAAAAAAAAAAAAATCGTAGGAATATGCACAGAAAAATGGAATTCAGAAAAAGGAATCAATTTCAAAAAGGGAAAATTCAGAATCAAATTTATGTTTGTGTCTAAAGTAGTGTTTAATGGAAAGGAAAAAAACTGAGCTGTCCAGTCAGCTGGCTCCTTTAATATTGTATAATGTAGGGTGTATCCTGGAACGTCTTTGAGTTAGAGTTTTCTGATCTGGAAAATGCAACTAATAACCACTACCTTGGGGGGTTGTTACAATGATTAAATGAGATGATGTATGTAAAGTGGGTAGCACAGTACCTGGTGTATGATACACACCCAATATATTCTTTTGAAGGGTTAGGAGTGTAGTCCCACGAATGAGTCCAGTACACTTTTGAAAATGAAGCCTGGAACTTAGATTAGGGATGAGGCTTGAAGATCTGAATTTGGGAATCTAAACTAAAGAAGCCATTTGTAAAAACAAACAAACAACAAGCCTGTGATAACACCTAAGACTGCAAACAATCCCCACAAAAACAAAAAAACAGATGTTCCCACTCTTGGCCATGTATCTTTATCTTACATAGAACCTGTATAAATACGATTCCTAGGTTCTTACTCAAGCCCCCTGAATTTGAGTTTCTGGGGTGAGGGTCACAGGTGATGCTTGTACACTCAGTTTGAATGTGAGCACTAAGGGCGAATTAGGGAATGATCTCTAAATTCAGCAGGAGTCCTAAGAAGAGTGCCCAGGGGCCTAAAGAGTCCAGATGTTCATGAGGCAGGGGGCAAGGGAGAGGAAAGTTTCAATGATGGCCAACAAAATAACATTTTAGAAGAAAAGGATCAAAAATGACTAAAATGAATCAAAAGCCTCAACTAAATATTACATGGCACACCATTTGAAAAAACTCATAAATAAATCAAATGTTTGGATGACTTTCCCTCACCAACACAAGGGGAAAAAAATCAATAGATAAAAATGTATTTTCCAAGCAGGTACCTTTTAAACACCCCCCACCCCTTTTTAGCTTTGGGCCATGTGAAACAGTTGATAAAAAAGATGGATGGGACACGCAGTGACCCTTAAATGCATCTGAATTGTGAATTCATATAACAAAAGAGAGAGGCTATCAGAAAGTCCATATAACTATATCCCATAACTGATAAGCAGTGGCTGTTGATATAACGTGTGGAAGAAATAGAAGTATATTTTTTTGTACTCCTTGTAATGTCATGCAAGATGTTTATTCTCCTGACCGTTTGCAGCATACAGGGTTAGAATATCAGTAACTCTTTATTTTGTTATTTGTTCATGTCCAGAGAAGTAATGAATTAAATGGCACACTTGAAATGCAAGAATCAGAAGTCTACTTTGTGGTCTCACTTTAGGAAAATAATTTATTGGGATAAGAATTGAATGTAAAATCTCCTGTAAGAGGGGCTGGGCCCGTGAACCGTGGCCGCTGAGCCTGCGCATCCGAAGCCTGTGCTCCGCAACGGGAGAGGCCACAACAGTGAGAGGCCCATGTACCGCAAAAACAAAACAAAACAAAACAAAACAAAAAATGATTAGCTTCCTCCACTATTGCTTTGCTTTTCTGGGCGGATGCATGCACACTCACTTTGTATCATTGATTTATCCCTCTGGTGGAAATACTGTGCTGACTATAGTACCAGCCTCTCTGTGACTGGAATCCTCAAAGAGCAACTTGACAGTTTCCATGTTTCAGGATGTATCATTCATAGACCTTGGGAAGAGTGTTTAATATTTCCTTAAAATTGGCATGAGTTTTCACTAGGGTTACTGTTGTTAGCAACCAAGAGACATATCACAGTAGCAGTTTGCATAAAAAGTTAACCCCTTTTAACTTGCTATTGTTGTCAATGCTTATTCAGTGCAGAGCTGTGAGAAAATAATGTATATATTAGTTTTGGAAAGTGTTGGCAGTGATTCCTGGAATTGGAGTTCTAAATAATCTCTGGATTATTTTTAAAGCTAAACTAGTTCTTTTTAAAGCTAAATAAGTTCTGGATGGAGCTCACAACCGTTGTTTTATTGGCCAAGTTGTGGATTGTCTGATATATGAAATATGTACACATCAGGTGTTATGAATTGTTCTGAAGTACCACCATGGGGCATTCCTGAGACTCGAGATTTCCTGGAGGTTTGACTAACTAGCTCTACTTTTCCTTCTTTACGAGGGGAAGATGACATAGTATCTGCCCCAGATAGAATCTCTTCTTTCTGGACAGCCCTCACAGAAATCTCACCAGTAATTGTGTAATCAAAGACAAGCCTTGTTGCTCCTTAAGAGATTGAGAGCTTATGCTTCCATATTCATTGGCAAAAATTGGGACTGAGTGTCAAAGCAATGTCTATAAGAAAAAGAATAAGAATTAAGATAGCTTCATTAGGATTATGTCTTCCATGAACTCCTTATTTATCTCTCTCCTAGAACAAACCAAGTCATGTTTTAACTTTTGCCTGGGGTTGTAACCACTGACCTAAACACATCTTTGTAATGCCAAAGTCCTTTGTACAAAGTAGACACTTAATAATGCTTGATAAATGTAACAACTTCTTATGCAATTTATTCTCTCATTTACAAATATTTGATTCACACCTGCTATATTCCTATTGATAATCTAGCAACAGGACAGATAGTCATAAACTAATCTGACAATGCCCCAGTTTTCTGGATACTTCCATTCAATGGTAGTGAAATGAGATGGGAGTAGAAGAAAAATAAGATAATTTCAGGCAGTATAAGAGTTAGAAAGAAAATTTAGGGTTAATGTGAAAAAATAAATAAATATGTGCATAAATGAGTGGCCTGGGAATCTAAGTGCATTGTGAGTAATTGGATCATGGGGTGGTGAAGGCCAAGTGGCAGCAGTCAACCAACTAAGGGAGGGTGGGCGTGGTTACTGTAATGGACAGAGTCAAAGCAGCACTAATCCCAGGAGACGCCCCCCCCCCCCCCCGCTCCCCAAAAAAGAGTAGCTTAAAATGGACTGATGGGCACTTTTAATATAAGCTGTCTTCTTGAGTGAGGGGAAGAAAACAAAAAGAAAAAACCCTGAGCTTAAGTTAGAGCACATTTTCTTTTGGTTTATTTATTTTACCATTCTCCTTCTTCTCCTTCTTACTATTTTGGATTATGTGAAAGCTGGATATAGCGACAGCTTGGTAAACATTAAACTGTGTTACCAAAGTGAAGTTACATAATGCTGATTCTTGAGCTGTTTAAAAACAGACTGTACTTTTGTGAATTGCTTGGTTTAGGTCCTAATCTGCCTGGAGGCAGGGAGGGAGGCAGGGTGACCTCAGAAGGAATCCTCCAGCTGAAGTTTCATGTTTTTATACTCGGCACTTGGACCAATTGCAGACAGGTGAGCTAGAAGCACCAGCTAGCCCAGGATGTAAAAGTTTTATAACAAGGTTAGAGGGAGTGAAATCCTCTGACATCGGTGTGTATGGAAAAGGGGGCTTTCTGTCTGAATATTCTGCAACATCAATTCATACGGGACCATTTCCCTTTTCTACCTAACATACATTTCATTTAGAAGAAGATTCTGCTACATAGAGCAACCACCCTGTGAAATTAGTAGGAGGGGCTCTTCCAGGGGTCAGGCTCCAAACTGCAGCTTTCTTGATAAACCATCACTGACAATAAAGTTCAGTGATAATGAAAACATGAAGGGATGTTCTCTGAGCAAGGACTACTGACCTTGTTCATGACAAAGGCCACAGGATCCCCCATTGTTTGAAGACCTCTACTGTGATCATCTATAAGCAGAAAGATGTGCCCAATTCAAAGCATAGTCCATAAACTCAGATGTTCAAGAAAGCCCAATTTATCCATTTTTTTAAAAATTAAAAATCGTTCTGATTCCAATGATGGGAAACATAATAGTAAGTATTGTTGAGGTTGACTTGCTCAGAATTCTGCAAAAGTTCCAGAGACTCTTTAGCATCATGACATTGGGCACATCCATAGGACCACTGGTCATTGGTCATCCATCCATGGTATCAGTGAGATGCCCATTGTACCAGTCTCCTTGGTATCTCTAGTCATAACTTTTCTGCTTTGGTGCTCTGCTTGGGGAAAAGGCAGTTATGGGAAAACCAAAAGTTCCTGTGCCTGAGCTCCCACCTTCTTATAAACTCCAGAAAACCATCTCCTTTCAGATCTTGTCAACTAACTCCCTGAGATATTGATACCGAGACTTAAGGAACCCATTTTCTTTGGCTTGTTTTCTTATTTCTACAATCTCTATTTTTATTTTAGACTTAAGAAAATGTCTTTATATTTCCTCTTCCTGCCCTTGGAGGCACTCACTAGCATAATTGCTTTAAAGTTGTTATGAAAGACAGGAAAAGAGATTTTAACTTTAAGTGGCTTCTGTTTTCCACTCTGTAAACATCTGTGACTAATGGCCTGCCTTCTAGCTTGCAATGAAGGAATGGAAAAAGAAAGGAAGAACTAGTACAAGTACATCTCTCAGTAAATTATTCTTGCACAAAAACATAAATGTCAGGAAAGGAGAAGAGAAAGAAAGAACATTTGGTTCAGTCAAGTTTCACAGGACTAGAATATAATAAGAGCATCATGCTTAATAGTTCATATTTCCTTTCTGGACTATTTACAGCTATGTTATTTATCCATATCTGAACTACACTTATGCCCCCTGCCCCTGCTCCACTTTTTTGTTTTTCCCATCCATGCCTTAAGACATACTAGGACAGGAAAAAACAAATGCAGGTTTTCATTGAAGTAAATCATCCAAAAATATCTCTTTGCTGTGAAGGGAAAATCTCTTCATTGGTGAAAATAGGCATGTTTCCAGCCAGCCTTCTTCAGCTGCAATGCAGTTGGTCAGTTCTCCAATATTCTACACCAACATGTTGAGGCAGGCGAAGATGGTTTGGCTGCTGACATAGAACAACCCATGGCTGGGTACCCATCTGTTAGAGACAGAAGCAGCCAGGGAAGGTTTGGTGATGGCCAGGATTCTGAACTCGATGAGCTCTTTCTGTTTCTGGGAAAGTACCTGCCATTATGCAGGTGAGTGCAGAAAGGAAGTGCCTCTGCCAGCACAGAGGTCTGCAGGTAGTCACAGGAGCTGGCTCAGAATCTGGGGTGTTGGCCATAGAGTTCCACTGATGGCATTTCTCGTAAGGCTTTCAATACGATATGGGCCCACAGCCAGTAGGAAGAGGCCTACAAAAGAGGTAAATGATGAGAAAATGTACTTATTTTTGGTTGTCATGAGCAGACTCTTCTTTTGGAGCAGAAGAAAGGGAAAAGGGAGAGGACAGGATGAAAGGTAAGAGATTACAAGCAGGCTGCCACTTACTGCTGAGTCTGACTGAGTGAGATCCAACCAGAGGCAGCAAAGTTTCAGTCAAGATCAGAAAGGAATGAGGTCTGAATCAAGTCTTGCTCTGAGGTGAGGTTAATGTAATTCAGACTCTCCAAGATCAAAACAATCACCTTGACAGAGTTCTTAAGGCCCTACTATGCCTTGTGAATAGTGAGTCTAGCTGTGAAAAATTTAAGATACCCTAATAATTGTCCTTGGTCAGGAAAAGACTGAAGAGTATAACATGTTTCTTTGAAAATCGTTGACTCTATCTAGACCAGGGATTCACATGCTTTTTCTGTAAAAGTCTAGGTAGTGAAGATTTTAGCCTTTGCAGGCCACATATATTAATGATACTCTCTCCATTGCATATTCTCTGTTGTTTGTTTTGTTTACAACACTTTAAAAATGTGAAAACCATTCTTACTTTGAGAGTTTTACAAAAACAGACCCTTGCCTAGATTTGGCCCTCAGAGCATAGTTTGCCAGCCCTTAATCTGAAGCATTTCAAACCCAAAGTCTATGGGGCCTCAAAAGACAAATGGTTAGGAGGATGCAGTGAGGAATAAGAGTGGAAGGAGACCCTGGAATACTCTGGAAGGTCACAGTTCAGGGGCACATGGAGCAAAACTAGCATTGTATAAAGTCCTTTCAAATGCACAGAGCATCTGGGTTTTCACAGTGTCAGAAGCAGCATCTTGGTTTTCACAGTGTCAGAAGCAGCACGGAGTCAATGGCCTCCAACCAAGAAGACAGCCTAGGCCCATTGATCAAAGGGAGGTTGGTTATTCATATACATATATCTATTCTTTTGCAAATTCTTTTCCCATTTAGGTTATTAGAGAGTATGGAGCAGAGTTCCCTGTGCTATACAGTAGGTCCTTGTTGGTTATCTATTTTAAATATAGCAGTGTGTACACGTCAATCCCAAACTCCCAATCTGTCCCTTCCCACTACCCTTACCCCCCAGGTTGGCCATAGGTCTGTTATTCATGGTGCAATCTAGTTAATTCCAATTCTCAGCTTTTTTTTTTAAATTCTCAAAAGAGATTTTTTTTTTTTTTTTTTTTTTTTCACGGTACGCGGGCCTCTCATTGTTGTGGCCTCTCCCGTTGCGGAGCAGAGGCTCCGGACGCGCAGGCTCAGCGGCCATGCCTCACGGGCCCAACCGCTCCACGGCATGTGGGATCCTCCCGGACCGGGGCACGAACCCGTGTCCCCTGCATCGGCAGGCGGACTCTCAACCACTGCGCCACCAGGGAAGCCTCTCACAAGAGATTTTTGTCAGCATTTTGTCAGGCACAGATAAACCTGAGTCTGGGTGGATGCTAGTTTCCTACTACAATATGAGCATCCTGACAGAGGCCATGTAATATATATTTATCTACCTGGAAATCATCCATTTCCCTCCCCTTTGTCCCCCAAATCGCATCTATTCCCATTGTCCTATTAAAGACTCAATGAAATACCATTTTTTTTTCTTTAGACAATTCCATTAATTGTTTCCATTCTTTTGACGATGACTCCTCTCCTCCGGGTGTCTTTTCTTGTTTGTCAAATGCAAGCTGGATCAGCTACCTAATTTGCTGGACCAAATGCAAAATGAAGATGTGGACCCTTTGTTCAAATATTATTCTGAATTTTAAGACGGCAACATCAGCGCATTAAACCAAGCTCGGGGCTGTTCTGAGCCTAGGGTCATGTGCACTGCATGGTCCCCATGTCCAAGCAGCCAACCTGAATGGAAGTAATGATCCACACCTGCTGTTATGGGTTTCAAATGGAAAGATGTGAATACATTTAATAAAGAGCAATACTAAAAATTAATTTACCAGGCTTTGTTAAAACTCTCAAAAAGGATTTGTTATAAGCTCTGTAAATGTTTTCATTAGTGTAATTTTTTTTCTATTTTTATCTTCTGTTTTGTAGATAAACTAAAATTCAGGAAACTGACATTTCATTTCCTCTACAATCCATCCTGCTCTGAGCTCACGTTTAGTATGGTGTTGGTCATCTAACTCAATAAATGGGCTAGCTAATATCTAAATGGTCAGAGAAAAAAATTTTCCTCCTATGATGTGTTTAAATTCAGGCAACATAGAATGGACTCAACTTTGTACGTTTACTTTGAACATAAAAATTTACAGCCTTCTCTAGAATTAAGTTAATTTGCACATCTCTATTTATTTATATTTGATTTATTTAATTTTTAAAAGTTGTGCTAATACTAAACTCAAAATTATTTTCCACAGTCAGAGGGACTTATTGTAGTTCAATTACTGTGTCACTGAAATGAAATAAAACTCAAAAACTAATAGAGTTACTGGCCACCTCAAAGCAGGTATTCAGTGTGAGTTCCTGTGAAAGTGACTCATACCTCTGTTTAAGTTAAGGGACTAAATAGAGTAAGGGCATTTTCAGTTAATTTAAGCCATGTATGTGCAAGTAAGAAAGTAGTTAGTGTCAAAGATCTATGTTTATCTGAAGAAAGTTGCTTTTTCCCTCTTAATGTTTATCAGCAGAATTGCTGAAACATACAATAACCGCTCAAAGTCTAATCTGCTATTAAATTCAAATGAGCTACAAATGTAGACTTGGAATTCCTTTTCAATAGTCCTATTGGCTTTCCTGTTTTCTATACTGCTTTTTTATAATATTGTTGTTGTTATTATTGTTATTATTATTACTATTTGGGGGATCATTTCAAATGAGTATCCTACAAACACAGGATTTTTAGTGCAGTTCATGCTACTTGGAGGTGATGTTCAAAATCAAGTATAGATAATATTATTCATATTGGTAACATTTTGAGGAAATAAGGTAATGATAACCCTGTGTGCTTTATATTCATTTAGAATGTTCAGATTTTCAGAATATCACAGAATACCACAGAAGGAAAGGAGATGGAGCTTATCTTCACGGAGTTTAAAATCTCATTGGGGAGACAAAACAGGCCAAGTAAAAATTAAATAACATATTAAAGAGTGAAGGAATTTAAATATCAAATAAGTGGGCAGTGATATTTCTTAGAATTTTGAAGAACTGGACACTTTACCTTAAGCAGGTAGGAAAGTGGCTGTTTGCATTAGGTTATTGGATATAAATTCCTCTCTTTCAACTAAAGTTTTTGGTACTCCTTTCTTAGATATTCACATATTACTTCCTGGACATATGGGTAATTTACTTTTTTTTCTTTATTATTATGTCTCCATTATTCTTCCTTTGCATATTGTCTCTGTATATCATTATCATTCATATCAGATACGAAGTTTGTAGGAGGTAAGAAGAATATTTGAGTTTCTTTTTTGTAAAATCTAGCCTACAGACTTTTGAGTTCCTGATACATGTTATTTTTCTTTCCTTATTTAAGGACCATTACGATATTAATCATGCATAACTGTTGAAGTAGTTTAAACTAAGGCTCAAAATGGTCTCTGGTTCATCCCTCAGTTTTTACACTTGTGCAGATTTTGTAATTATACGTAGTATTCCCACAGGCTAGAATCAGAGAACGTCTGGAATGAACTTATCAGTTTAGTACTGCCAAATGAGGACACCAAAACAATTCAGTAATGAGTCTGAAGTCCTTTATTCAAGAGAAGACCACGCGTGGACTGGGGAAGGACGGCATTTCCCGAGCAGCGCAGCGCTCTTCTCGCGGGATTTTCAGTCAGCGCGAGTTTTCTAGCGCCTCGGAAGTGGCGGGCTCCGAGCGGTTTGAGAGGCTGGTGTAGCTCTCAGGTGTGTTTCAGAAAGCTCCAGAAATAAGGAAGGAAGAATAAAGCCCAGAGTTGGCTTGGCTTTGGGGGTTGGCAGACTGAATACGCTGCTTTTCTCGTCAAGCGGAGAATTTAAAGGGGCTCGGCAGCTCCGTTTGCTGACGTGGCCCCGAGCAGGAGCGGCTCCATGTTGGGCCGCGGAATTGATTTCAACCTGACCCTCAAAGTTGTGTATTCCGAGCACATTTGTGGCAGTCGTGCTGGTCGGTCAGAGTGGATGATCTGGAGCTGTACGAGGTCACGAAGCCGGGTGTAACCAGTGCGCTCACCGTCCCGCCTAGAAGACGGGCACAAGTGAGTGTAACACGGAGCGAGCGATCCACACGGGGAGGAAGGCTGCGCTGGGAAACTCAGGAGGAAGACTGAGAGTTGGTCCTGGAGAAGCTGGGAAAATCATTTCAGAGGAGGTGGCATCTGAACTAGGTTCGGACGCAGGAGTGGAATTCACCGAGCCAGCACTGAGGGCTTTCCAGTCGGAGTGAACCATGTGAGCAAAGGCAAGGAGACCTGACACTACGTGCTATTTTTCTTGACCATAAGTCTGAAAGTTTCTTTTATTGGTAATCTGAGCCTCGCGTGCCTGTGAGGAAAGGTTCTGAGGAAATGGTGGGGGGCTTGGGTCAGAGAGGAAGTAAACGCAGGTCTTCTCCCTCTGCTCCCCTCCGCACCCATCTTGGAAGCTCTCGTCCCAGTTAAAAGTGGGATAGACGTGTAACTGTCAGTCAAGCAGCCTTGACTTTGCTGAGGGCGTTGGGCGAGAGACAACAACTAGGATAACCAGGTCCTCTCTCCCAGAAATCCACAAGGATGGAACAGGGATGTAGGCATTCAGCAAGCGGGTTGTATCCTCAAAAAGACCATCTATTTGTTTCTGCTTCCTGGAAGACCAGTGCAGTCAGGGTTCTATTCTTTCAGAGCCTGGTTCCACCTTTTCCTAACAATAAACTGCTTTGCTGACGGGAGTTAATGAGTATTGCTTTCTATTGTAAGGAACGGAATAACTTCCTCATTCAAGTGAAAAGGGAAGTTGAAGAACAGGGTTATGACTCACCTTAGAAGCTTAGAAGGAGTGAGGTGATGGCCGAGCATATGGCCAGGTGAAAGCTTGCAGTAAAATCATAGCCAACCAAGGTAGTGGGAGTTGTTGGCTGGAGTTTTTTCTTTTTAATTCTCCATTTTTCTATTATGAAGCCCATTCAGTCACTCATGATTAAAGCTATGAAACTATGTGAGGGTCAGGTATGCATCAGATACCTCTGTTCAGCAACTCAACACGGAGACTTGCTGAATTCTAACTCTGTCTTTATATTAAACAAAAGAATCATCTATACGTTTTGGTGCATTTTAATATAACTCACTGAAACAATTTCAAAAAAAATGTAGAGATTATGAATTAAATGTATAATTTCTCTCAAAATTGCAGCACTTAACTGGCTTTCATTCTCCTTCGACTCTTCTAGACAGACTAATGACTAAGTTTGACTTTCATCTTTGTTAATTTTCTCAAATCAATTTTTGACTGATATTCACACATGTCATTTTCACATGAATTAGTCTGTCTGCAGGTGAAAATTATTTTTAAAATGTAGGTTTTGCTGGTCACCTTTAGCTAATGGTTTTCTAAGTGACTCATTTTTATGCTGCATTTTAGAAGACAATAAATACATGGCTGCTAGAACTATTTTAGCTCAGAATTACTGTTTTTCCTGTCCTCTGTATGAA
Organism: Grampus griseus; assembly: GCF_964374135.1. Lineage (NCBI taxonomy): Eukaryota > Metazoa > Chordata > Mammalia > Artiodactyla > Delphinidae > Grampus > Grampus griseus. Next base: position 94,278,650 of record NC_139004.1, read on the forward strand.
ACCAATAAGTTCTTGTGTTCAGCTTGTAGAATAAGACTAAGAGTGGTTGTCATATAATTATTTTGGTCCTTCTAGCCTCTTTCTACAAAGAATTGAAGATGTATTACTTCACACTCCTTAAACGACAATATTTAAAGGAATCATCTAGAGATATTGTTAAAATGTAGGTTCTGCATCAATAGATCTGGTATGAGAACTGAGAGTCCATATTTCTAAAGAGCTACAAATGTGGGCCAACACTGAGTCCCCAAAGTGCATGGAGCAGAAAGGATTTAAGGATGAACGGAGGAAGGAAATGATAGGAGGGTTTAGTGGGACCTTCGATGGACAGAAACAAAAAGAGCTAGGTTTTAGATTGAACTTTCCTAATCATTTGAAATGTAGCTTCTCCCATTAGACACTGAAGTCTCAGTTTACCCATCTGTTAAAGTGGTATAAAATTTCTAGCTTGCCCTCCATCCATCAGAGAGCTGAACTGAGACTTAACTGAGAATACACGCCCATTCAGTTTGTGACATGTTAGAGAGTTAAATGTGCAGAGGCAATCATATTGATTTTGTATGGCACCTTGCTTCTGGAAGGAGATTTTGTGAGCGCTAAGAAACTCTAAACTGGTTTAATTAATAGAGAAAAATGTAATGGCATACAAAAGTGTGTACATAAGGTGAGGTCAATTACATGGACATGCTAGCATAGAAAAAATCTAGAAGAAAATAACTACTATTAGCAGTTGTCTGTGGGAGAAGGAGTTACGATTGCAGGTTTTCCTCTTTATGATAGTTGTTCATAGTTTTATGAATTCTATAAATGAGTGTGTGTCACTTTTGTGGTAAGGCAAAGCAGTTTAAAGTTAAATAGACTCGAAAAATGCAGTCACTCGCCTCTGTATTGATTTGGGATACATTTGTCTTGTATCATTGTAATGGAAAGAAATAGCAATGAGCTAATATTTATTGGATTCCTGCTCTATACCAAACATTGGGTACAGTCCTTTTCACACACAGATCTTCAGCATAGATAGCCCTGTAAGTTAGTCCCAATATAGCATCCCTATGCCACAGGGAGAGTTTTTTTCCAATAAACATATAAGTTCTCATTTCTCCTGTGTGTGAGACACTCTAGTAATCACCCACCTCTTCATAGCCTGCAGGGTCTGGTGGATGCCAGCCCTGCCTGTTTTCTACCATATTGTTTCTTGCTAGCTATGGTCCAGCTGCAATGACCTTGTTCTGTTACTAAAATTCCATCAGCTGCATTCTGACCTTGGAGCCTTTGAACTAGCTACTACATCTGCCAGAATAATCTACCTTCCCAGCATGCACAATTTAAATACCCACTCAATTGTGGCCCTCTCAAAAATAGACTTTGATAGGATTCAGAACACTCTACCCCAAAATAGTGCCAGTATGCACTTTGGCATGTTGAATCTTTTAAAATGAAGGAATTTGAGAAACAGGGATTGTGTGAAGACTGACCTCATCCTTCTCCCCTGAAGCAGGTCAATAGACCCTCAGGTGAGAACTTCCCTATTCCCAGAGGAAAGGAGCGTTCTTACCTCCAAAGATGGAGTGATTCCCAAGAGGAATCTGAACAAGCAGGTTGTGCTAAGTTTCCCTGAGTTTACTACCCTTAGGTCATACCTATTTTTCCTATCATGTTTTCCATGACTTTCCATGGAAAGTCAAACCTAGTATTAAACTTCCATCAAACCTGAGTATAAAAATGCTCATGTTTAAACATTTCTTCAAGTCTTCATTTCCTTTTGAAGGCTCCCATGCTTTATAAAACTTATATTAAATGCATTTATATGCTCTTCTCTTGTAAATGTCTTGTCAGTCCAATTCACAGGGCCCCAGCCAGAAAACCTAGAAGGATAGTAAAAGTAATTTTTCCTTCCTCTAGACCTTACTTTTTGAAATAAGATTCTACCCTCATTAGTGCTCTTTTCTTATAGGAGTTAGAACTGTTTAAACTTAAGTCATTTATTTGTTTACTTTGACATCTTTATTCTCCACTAGAATGTGAGCTTCTGGAGGGCAGGGACTTAATTTGCTTAGTTAACAAGCTGATACAGAGAGGTGGTATATTTGCTGGACTCAGAGTCCATGCTGGTCCTTGATTATCATGGTTGTCAGTCAGGACCCAGGCTTACATGCATGTCTGGGTGTGGATTTGGGACAGTCCTTGGGAGAGCTCAAATGTGCCAGGTTTCCAGTGTGAGCAAGCATATTCCTCAGGATCAAAAAGGTAGATTATAGAGAAAGGGAGTTTATTTGATCATTCCAAATGTTGTATCTCAGTGTCACTGTGGTGTAGAGAAAGATGACGGAGAGGAGGGTAGGCAGCTTGAGCACTTGCATCTAACTTGCTGTGCTGGTGTCAGGAATACATGTGTTCTGCATACTTCCATGGGTGAAAACACATTTTCAAAATTGCTCCTGCTTAACATTTGAAATACCTCCAGGTGGAATTAACCAGTAAGTCCAGTTGCCTTTAAATTTGGGATGTTCTTCTCTCCTCTTTGTATGTATTCTGAATACCATATAACATGAAAGTGTGTAGCTGAATACAAAAATTCTATTTTGGTTGTTTGTGGAAAGCTGACAAAACACCTTCTTACGATGAAAAAGCTATCTTGATTGTGACTCTTGTGTTCAGGAAAGCAAATAGCTCAGTGGCTTTTCTGAGGTTTCTGGGATGCTTTAGAATTGAAATAATTTCTTCTAAACTTTATGGTGTATAGACTTAGGACACTGCTGAAACATTAACATCAAAAGAGCTTTGCAAATGTACTTAGATGGTGATTCCGTTGTTTATAGGTCTTGAAGTGAATTGACCCAGGGAAGGATTTCTGTACCTGTATTTAAATCTATGGTTTAGAGTAAAATATTGAGGACAGAAACTTTAAGGAAAAGAAGTAGAGGAAGATTTTCAGCTATAAGGCTATTTCCTTGAAACTCAGTAAGCTCCCCGCAAAAGGCTTCAAGCAACAGAAGGTGCCTTGCATTCCTTTTGGCATCTTCTGTAGTGGGAATCGCTTTGAATTTTATTCAAAAATGAGTTTCAACTAACCTGTTTTATTATATTTACTTGGCAGCATAAGGAAAATGAAGAGGGCTAACATATTAATTTAACAGTAAGAGATAGACCTGCTACCCAAAGCATACCAGAGAGTGGACTCCATATTCCAAGACCCGATGACAGATACTTTTATTATCTGTCACACTGTTGAAGTTTCCTTTTGTTAAGTTGCCTTAACGAATTACTTTTATCAGGGTGGGAAATTATCTTCTAGACAGTTCTTAAAGTCTTCACAATACATCAGCCACATTAAAATTCTTATCTTCTCACAAATACTCCATTAATTCAATAGACCTTTCTTGTAAGAAGATCAGTCATTTGTATTAGCCCATCTCAGTTTGCTCCTGTTATAGTTTCTGTTGAGTACAAATTAGAGTGCAAGATAATAATCTCCTAACCTCAGCAAAATAAAGTTTTAAGCCTCTATGAAAGTTTAAGAGAAATTCAATCTTTACAGCTCTTTTCAAAACAAGGCTTCTAAAGAATGTATTTACTGTACATGTCTAACAGATAGTAATAATCTTGCCTCCCTCTTAGTGTTTTTACAACATGAATAGAATAAGTATATCAGTTGGGATTGTCCTTGGTAACAAGCAATGCAAAATCAGATAAATTGCGGTTTAAACACACAGGGACTTACTTTCCGCATATAACAAGAAGTCTAGCAGGCTGACTGCCGTAGGTGTTCAGTGGTACCACTGGGGACCCAGCTCTTATATCTGTCTCCTTTGCCATCCTAAAGACTGTAGCTTTCGACTTCACATTTTCAACATGGCTGCTTCCAGATACTGTGTCTGTTTCAGATAGAAAGAATGGTAAATTGTAAGGGACAAAAGCAGTAATGCCAGCCGAGTCTCTCCTGTTCAGAAGCTTTGTTAGGTACTCTACCAGTTGATTTCCACTAACTTCTTATACCAAGAATGTCACTTAGCCATCTCTTGCTACAGACTCTGTAATAGACGAATAAAAGGGAGAAAGGGGTTGTAAATGGCTTTCAGATTTCAAATCAGCCTAGAGCCTGGCACATTATTTTCACTAATGTGTCAAATGCCTTTTAAGACAAACACATTGACCACAACAAAATTTGTAACTTTACAATGTAATTGCCACCAGCATGGTCTTAATTCAGATCTCATTTCACGTAAAATGTGGTAATGATTGCAAATAAAGTTAGATAAACAATAATAATGTAATAATATATATTTGATGCTTACAGTACAGTAGTCATTTTTCTAAGCATTATAAATGCATTAACCAAATAAATCCTCACAGCCTCCCTATGAAGTAGGTAATGTAACTGCAGTATCTCCATTTTATGGATCAATGGCTGCAGCTTAGAAAGGATGTGGCAGTGGTGGAGCTGGGATTTCACAGCCCAGAGGGAGGGATCTCAAGTCCCTTCTCTTAATCACTGGGCTAAGCTGCATGTGCAAGACTATTTCCTGTGACTTAAAAATTCATAGAACTTTGGTGCATAACGTGAGAAGTATGTTACTCAAACTTATTTTGTCATTGGAAAAACAGGCCCTGAGAAGAAGCTGTGGTAGCCAAGGTCACTGAGGTTTTGGAGTTAAAAATGGTCTGAGCATGGAAGTGAGGCTCCTTACACACAGTCCACTGTCCTTTCCTCTGCAGTGTGCAGGTTAATTCCCAGGTCAGCTGCGATATTCACACCCACTAGCAGAATGATTAATCCTGTTTCAAGTATACTTACAACCTAAAAAACCTATTTTTATCAAGTTGTTATTATGAGATTATTTCATTAAGCACCTAATTAGAAGAATTGGTAGTTAAGTCTAAAGACTTAACTGCATTCAGATAAAAAGAAAAATTTGGGGCAAGAACCTTTCATAGGTGATCCGGTATGTTTTACATCGTGTCATATCAAAAGGACATAAAATCAGGTTGCCTCATTTTAGTGGTGATAGGTTTGACCATGTAATTTAAAGTGGTGCCAACAGATTTTTGTATCTAAAGCTGTAGTTTTCCCTTTGTGATGAATAAGTACCCTAGAAGTGGGTGGGAGATTTCTTTTGGTATTAGGCTAATGACTGGTTCTGCAACAGTCTTTCATCTAATAGTTTTAGCTTCTCTTGGTTGTCCTTTCCTCAATTAATGATTCCCCGGGTATTGTAGAATGGTGATTTTCTAATTCTCTTTCTTTCTGTATTTATTGACTGGAATTTCCTCTCAAGAAGCACTTTTTCTCATCTGCTTGGGATAAAATACAGCTCCTTCTAAAAGCAGGTTGAATGCTTATTTCCCTTTGATTAGAAATTTTCAGAGTAAAAAATGGTTGTAATAATCACTCCAGCAAGACTGAAGAGTATTAGTTTGTTTTCTTTTTGTGTTTCTCCCTCTTTTTTTTTCCTAGAAGTATTACTGTGGTCTCATGAGATTTTATTTATTCAATGTGTTTTAATCAATTAAACTTCCAGGAAATGCAAAAAAAAGAATGAACACATTAAAAGGCACACACAATGAGACAATACCAGATGTAGAATATTCTTCAAAATAACTGTCTTGGTCTGTACAGAAAATCAATGTAATGAAATAAAACCAAAACCAAAAAAAAAAAAAAAAAAAAAACGCAAATGGGTACCTGTCATGGAATAATAAAGACCAAAGGGACATAAAGAAATGGAATGCATGAGTTTGAGAGTTGTTGTAATTCAAATGAGAGAAAATTGAATGTGGACTGTATATTAGATATTAGGGAAAATTGTTGCTAATTATTTTTGTGATGTGATAATGCTATTTTCGTTATGTAAAAGAATGCCTTAAGAGAGCAACCCTAAAGAACTTAGGGATGAAGGGTCACGATGCCTACAGTTTATGTAGAATTAATTCTGTAAAGGAAAAGTTTGTAAACACACACACACATTACCTAGATAAAGCAAATATGGCAAAATGTTGCATTGAATTTATTTGTACAGTATATAGGTGATCATATTATTAATTCAACTTTTCTGCATGGGAACATTTTTTTAAAGTTTTCCAGGAAAGTAAATGACTATGGCTCCTTTGGAAATATAGGATACCCTCTTCAGTCTAGAGAAGTATTTTCTGAAGCACTTGTTTTGCCCAGGATGATTGGCCCAATATTTAGGCAGAGAGATCTGAGACCCCTTGCTTTGCTTTAAATAAGACAATTAGATTTCAATCTGATTTATATTTTGGAACTCTGCTTACAGTTTTATTTGAACAAAGGCTTCCGGTAACCTTCAAGAAAATTGTAATACTCTAGAAAACAAGTCTTAAAATTAGTCATAAATTCCTTGATGAAATTTGTCCCAAAGCAGGCAAGGTTTTGCAAAATTTGGCAATCACATAAAACCAGTGTTTTGTACTGTATACCCGATTAGGAGTCTATAACAGGGTTTGGCAAAGGCAACATGGTAGTTATTGGGTTGGCCAAAAAGTTTGTTTGGTTTTAAGTAAAAATAAAAGACACATTTTTCATTTTCACGAAGAACTTTATTGAACAACGTATTCATTAACCAAGCAAACTTTTTGGCCAACCCAATAGTTTAGACTTTGTGGGATATACAGTCTCTGTCACAACTACCCAGCTGCCTTTTTAGTAGGTGAAGCAGCCACAGAAAATATGTAAATAGATGGGTGTGACTGTGTTCCAAGAAACCTTTATTTACAGAAACAGTGGAAGGGCCCCATGTAACCTGAAGAAATAGTGTGCAGATTCCTGTCAATCACATTAAACATATTTGTGTTATTACAAAAATACAGGGATGGTTTTTCAGTGTGATACAATGACCCCTCCCTTCTCAGGACCTATGTACATTGTTAAAGAAAAAACAGAGTCTGATGGTAATTAAAGCAGTAAAAACAGCTTTTATTAGGAACTATTGCAATAGGGGAAAAGAGACTCAGTATAGAACTCAGCTCAATACTGAATACAGAATGGACAACTCGGGATTTATAAACCAGAAGCACGGTGGGGATCAGACGATGGAACGTTATTAAAGGGAAGCATTTGGAGTAAGGCTGAATTCTGGCTAAACCAACGTAACAGAATTCTTGCTGAAAGCAGGTTAGGGTAATCAGCCACGGCCTAGAGGACAGTGAAGGATGAGGAGTTTGACCAGATGTCAAGGTGGGGGATTTTGGCTAAACTAACTTAGCAGGATTCTTTCTAAAACTGGGGTTTTAAGGATGTACTCAAGGTCAGGTCCTAGTGAGGCTCAGAAGAGTCTACCCTAGAGTTTGGTCAAAGAGAAGACTTTGCTCTTCTCCTTCACTTAATTATTTCTTGTTCTTAATTTCTCCCCTTAAGCATCACATTCTCAGGAAAGATTCCCTGATTAGGTCAATTCCTGAAATGCGTGATTTATTTCTTATTCACAGCATTCATAATCATGTATTTATATGCTTATTTAATTCTTAAGATTATTAATTATCTTTTAGGATATAAGTCATTGAAGACAGGAATTATTTGTTTTATTGTGTTGTTTGTTAGTTAACTGCTTTTGTCTGCCTTTTTTCTCATTATTTTATCCCCATTCTAGCAAAATACATGGCACTTATTAGACATGCAAAGGATTAATTTTTTTAACATGTTTATTGGAATATAATTGCTTTACATTGTTGTTAGTTGCTGCTGTATAAAAACGTTAAACAGCTATACATATACATATATCCCCATATCCCCTCCCTTTTGTGTCTCCCTCCACCCTCCCTATCCCACCCCTCTAGGTGGTCACAAAGCACTGAGCTGATCTCCCTGTGCTATGCGGCTGCTTCCCACTAGCCATATATTTTACATTTGGTAGTGTATATATGTCAGTGCCATTCTTTCACTTCATCTCAACTTACCCTTCCCTCTCCCCACGTGCTCAAGTCCATTCTCTACATCTGCATCTTTATTCCTGTCCTGCCCCTAGGTTCTTCAGCACCATGTTTGGTTTTTTTTTTTAGATTCTAGATATATGTGTTAGCACAATGTATTTGTTTTTCTGTTTCTTACTTCACTCTGTGTGACAGATTCTAGGTCCATCTACCTCACTACAAATAACTCAATTTTGTTTCTTTTTTATGACTGAGTAATATTCCATTGTATATATGTGCCATATCTTCTTTATCCACTCATCTGTTGATGGACACTTAGGTTGCTTCCATGTCCTGGCTATTATTAATAGTGCTGCAGTGAACACTGTGGTACATGACGCTTCTTGAATTATGGTTTTCTCAGGGTATATGCCCAGTAGTGGGATTGCTGGGTCATATGGTAGTTCTATTTTTAGGTTTTTAAGGAACTTCCGTACTGTTCTCCATAGAGGCTGTATCAGTTTACATTCCCACCAAGGGTGCAAGAGGGTTCCCTTTTCTGCACACCCTCTCCAGCATTTATTGTTTGTAGATTTTTTTGATGATGGCCATTCTGACCAGTGTGATGTGATACCTCCTGTGGTTTTGATATGCATTTCTCTAATGATTAGTGATGTTGAGCATTCTTTCATGTGTTTGTTGGGAATCTGTATATCTTCTTTGGAGAAATGTCTATTTAGGTCTTCCACCCATTTTTGGAGAGGGTTGTTTGTTTTTTTGATACTGACCTGCATGAGCTACTTGTATATTTTGGAGATTAATCCTTTGTCATTTGCTTCATTTGCAAGTATTTTCTCCCATTCTGAGGGCTGTCTTTTCGACATGTTTATGGTTTCCTTGGCTATGCAAAAGCTTTTAAGTTTCATTAGGTCCCATTTGTTTTTGTTTCTATTTCCATTTCTCTAGGAGGTGGGCCAAAAAGGATCTTGCAGTGATTTATGTCATGGAGTGTTCTACCTATGTTTTCCTCTAAGAGTTCTATAGTGTCTGGCCTTACATTTAGATCTTTAATCTGTTTCGAGTTTATTTTTGTGTGTGGTGTTAGGGAGTGTTCTAATTTTATTCTTTTAAATGCAGTTGTCCAGTTTTCCCAGCACCACTTATTAAAGAGGCTGTCTTTTCTCCATTGTATATTCTTGCCTCCTTTATCAAAGATAAGGTGACCATTTGTGTGTGGGTTTATCTCTGGGCTTTCTGTCCTGTTCCATTTATCTAAATTTCCGTTTATGTGCCAGTACCATACTGTCTTGATTACTATAGCTTTGTAGTATAGTCTGAAGTCCAGGAACCTGATTCCTCCAACTCCATTTTTCTTTCTCGAGATTGCTTTGGCTATTCGGGGTCTTTTGTGTTTCCATGCAAATTGTGAAATTTTTTGTTCTAGTTCTGTGAAAAATGCCATTGGTAGTTTGATAAGGATTGCATTGAATCTGTAGATTGCTTTGAGTAATAGAGTCATTTTCACAATGTTGATTCTTCTGATCCAAGGACATGGTATATCTCTCCATCTGTTTGTATCATCTTTAATTTCTTTCATCACTGTCTTATAGTTTCCTGTATACAGGTCTTTTATCTCCTTAAGTAGGTTTATTCCTATGTATTTTATTCTTTTTGTTGCAGGGGTAAATGGGAGTGTTTCCTTAATTTCGCTTTCAGAATTTTCATCATTAGTGTATAGGAATGCAAGAGATTTCTGTGCATTAACTTTGTATCCTGCTACTTTACCAAATTCATTGATTACCTCTAGTAGTTTTCTGGTAGCATCTTTAGGATTCCCTATGTATAGTATCATGTCATCTGCAGACAGTGACAGTTTTACTTCTTCTTTTCTGTTTTGTATTCCTTTTATTTCTTTTTCTTCTCTGATTGCTCTGGGTAAAACTTCCAAAACTATGTTGAATAATAGTGGTGAGAGTGGACAACCTTGTCTTGTTCCTGATCTTAGTGGAGATGGTTTCAGTTTTTCACCTTTGAGAACAATGTTGGCTGTGGGTTTGTCATATACGGTCTTTATTATGTTGAGGTAGTTTCCCTCTATGCCCACTTTCTGGAGAGTTTTTATCATAAATGAGTATTGAATTTTGTCAAAAGCTTTTTCTGCATCTATTGAGATGATCATATGGGTTTTCTTCTTCAATTTGTTAATATGGTGTATAACATTGATTGATTTGCGTTTATTGAAGAATCCTTGCATTCCTGGAATAAACCCCATTTGATCATGGTGTATGATCTTTTTAATGTGCTGCTGGATTCTGTTTGCTAGTATTTGTTGAGGATTTTTGCATCTATGTTCATCAGTGATATTGGCCTGTAGTTTTCTTTCTTTGTAACATCTCTGTCTGGTTTTGGTATCAGGGTGATCGTGGTCGCATAGGATGAGATTGGGAGTGTTCCTCCTTCTGCTATACTTTGGATGAGTTTGAGAAAGATAGGTGTTAGCTCTTCTCTAAATGTTTGGTGGAATTCGCCTGTGAAGCCATCTGGTCCAAGGCTTTTTTTCATTGGAAGATTTTTAATCACAGTTCCAACTTTAGTGCTTGTCATTGGTCTGTTTATATTTTCTTTTTTTTTAAAGGTAAATTTTACTCTCTATATATTGTATCTCAGTAAACTTGACTTTTTTAAAAAAAATATTTTATTTATTAATTAATTTATTTATTTTGGCTGCGTCGGGTCTTCGTTGCTGCGTGCAGGCTTTCTCTACTTGCGGCGTGCAGGGGTTACTCTTCGTTGCGGTGCACGGGCTTCTCATTGCAGTGGCTTCTCTTCTTGTGGAGCACGGACTCTAGGTGCATGGAATTCAAGTAGTTGTGGCACACAGGCTCTAGAGCACAGGATCAGTAGTTTTGGCTCACAGGCTTAGTTGCTCTGCGGCATGTTAGATCTTCCTGGTGCAGGACTCAAACCTGTGTCCCCTGCATTGGCAGGAGGATTCTTAACCACTGTGCCAGCAGGGAAGCCCCTTTTTATATTTTCTATTTCTTCCTGGTTCAGTCTCGATGGTTGTGCTTTTCTAAGAATTTGTGCATTCCTTACAGGTTTCCCATTTTATTGGCGTATAGTTGATTGTAGTAATCTCTCATGATCCTTTGTATTTCTGCAGTGTCAGTTGTTACTTCTTTTTCATTTCTAATTCTATTGATTTGAGTCTTCTCCCTTTTTTTCTTGATGAGTCTGGCTAATGGTTTATCAATTTTGTTTATCTTCTCAAAGAACCAGCTTTTAGTTATATTGATCTTTACTATTGTTTCTTTCATTTCTTTCTGATCTGATCTTTATGATTTCCTTCCTTCTGCTAACTTTGGGGTTTTTTTGTTCTTCATTCTCTAATTGCTTTAGGTGCAAGGTTAGGTTGTTTATTTGAGATGTTTCTTGTTTCTTGAGGTAAGATTGTATTGCTCTAAACTTCCCTCTTAGAACTCCTTTGCTGCATCCCATAGGTTTTGGGTCATCGAGTTTTCATTGTCATTTATTTCTAGGTATTTTTTGATTCCCTCTTTGATTTTTTCAGTGATCTCGTGGCTATTTAGTAGCATATTGTTTAGCCTCCATGTGTTTGTATTTTTTACAGTTTTTTCCCCTGTAATTCATATCTAGTCTCATAGCATTGTGGTCAGAAAAGATACTTGATATGATTTCAGTTTTCTTAAACTTACCAAGGCTTGATTTGTGACCCAAGGTAAGATATATACTGGAGAATGTTCCATGAGCACCTGAGAAGAAAGTGTATTCTGTTGCTTATGGATGGAATGTACTATACATATTGATGAAGTCCATCTTGTTTAATTTGTCATTTAAAGCTTGTGTTTCCTTATTTATTTTCATTTTGGGTGATCTGTGCATTGGTGAAAGTGGGGTGTTAAAGTCCCCTACTATTATTGGGTTGCTGTCGATTTCCCCTTTTATGGCTGTTAGCTTTTTTTTTTTTGCCTTATGTATTGAGGTGCTCCTCTGTTTGGTACATAAATATTTACAATTGTTATATCTTCTTCTTGGATCGATCCCTTGATCATTATGTAATGTCCTTCTTTGTCTCTTTTAATAGTCTTTAAAGTCTATTTTGTGTGATATGGGAGTTGCTACTCCAGCGTTCTTTTGATTTCCATTTGCATGGAATATCTTTTTCCATCCCCTTGCTCTCAGTCTGTATGTGTCCCTAGTATGTGTCTGAATTGGGTCTCCTGTAGACAGCATATATACGGGTCTTGTTTTTGTATCCATTCAGCCAGTCTATGTCTTTTGGTTGGAGCATTTAATCCATTTATATTTAAGGTAATTATCAATATGTATTTTCCTATTACCATTTTCTTAATTGTTTTGGGTTTGTTATTGTAGGTGTTTTCCTTCTCTTGTGTTTCCTGCCTAGAGAAGTTCCTTTAGCATCTGTTGTAAAGCTGGTTTGGTGGTGCTCATTTCTCTTAGTGTTTGCTTGTCTGTAAAGGTTTTAATTCTCTATCGAATCTGAGATCCTTGCTGGGTAAAGTAATCTTGGTTGTAGGTTTTCCTCTTTCATCACTTTAAATGTGTCCTGCCACCCTTTTCTGGCTTGCAGAGTTTTTGCTGAAAGATCAGCTGTTAACCTTATGGGGTTCCCTTGTATGTTATCTGTTGCTTTTCTGTTGTTGCTTTTAATATTTTTTCTTTGTATTTAATTTTTGATAGTTTGATTAATATATGTCTTGGTGTGTCTCTCTTGGGTTTGTCCTGTATGGGACTCTCTGTGCTTCCTGGACTTGATTGACTATTTCCTTTCCCATGTTAGGTAAGTTTTCAACTATAATCTCTTCAAATATTTCCTTAGTCCCTTTCTTTTTCTCTTCTTCTCCTGGGACCCATATAAATCTAATGTTGGTGCATTTAATGGTGTCCCAGAGGTCTCTGAGACTGTCCTCAGTTCTTTTCATTCTTTTTTCTATATTTTGCTCTGCGGTAGTTATGTCCACCTTTTTATCTTTCAGGTCACTTATCCGTTCTTCTGCCTCAGTTATTCTGCTGTTGATTCCGTCTTGAGAATTTTATTTTGTTCTTCATCATTGTTTCTTTGCTCTTGAGTTCTTCTAGGTCTTTGTTAAATGTTTCTTGTATTTTCTCCATTCTATTTCGAAGATTTGGATCATCTTTATTGTCATTATTCTGATTTCTTTTTCAGGTACACTGCCTATTTCCTCTTCATTTTTTTGATCTGGTGGGTTTTTACCTTGCTCCTTCATATGCTGCATATTTCTCTGTTTTCTCATTTTGCTTAACTTACTGTGTTTGAGGGTCTCCTTTTCGCAGGCTGCAGGTTCATAGTTCCCGTTGTTTTTGGCATCTGCCTCCAGTGGGTAAGGTTGGTTCAGTGGGTTGTGTAGGCTTCCTGGTGGAGGGGACTGGTACCTATATTCTGGTGGATGAACCTGGATCTTGTCTTTCTGTTGGGCGGGACCACGTTTGGTGGTGCGTGTTGGGGTTTCTGTGAAGTTAGTATGATTTTAGGCAGCCTCTCTGCTAATAGGTGGTGTTGTGTTCCTGTCTTCCTAGTTGTTTGGCATGGGATGTCCAGCACTGGAGTTTGCTGGTCGTTGATTGGAGCTGGGTCTTTGTGTTGAGACAGAGATCTCTGGTAGAGGTCTTGCCAATTGATATTATGTGGGGCTGGGAGGTGTCTGGTGGTCCAGTATCCTGAAGTCGGCTCTCCCACCTCAAGGCTCAGACCTGACACCCGGCTGGAGCACCAAGACCCTGTCAGCCACACTGCCAGGTACATTGCGAGTTTCTTGCCTTTTGGGAGGTCTGAGGTCTTCTGCCAGCGTTCAGTAGGTGTTCTGTAGGAGTTGTTCCACATGTAGATGTATTTTTGATGTATTTGTGGGGAGGAAAGTGATCTCCATGTCTCACTCTTCCACCATCTTGAAGGTCCTCCTCCAGTCTTTTCTTTTTAACAACTATGTTTTGAGGTTTATTTGAGCAAGATTCTTTTCTTGTCCTTGGGGCTGAGGTTCTGCAACAGATTAATTGATAACGGTTCATACTTGGTTGCTATTATAATGTCAATGTAAAGAATGGTACAGGTTCAAAAGATACGGTTAATTAATGGTTATAAGCTGGGATAAATTTTCTTCTCTAATCCATTGTCTTTTAAATGCCAGTAAAACCAGACACAGCATAAGAAATTAAGTATAAAGCATAGTATTTAGCATCTTAAAAGTTTAGCTTGATGTCTTTGGGGTGCCCTGAAAATAGTTTTAAAGCTTAAGAATTGAGCCAGATTAGTTTTAGTGACTGACATATGACTTAAGTAATTTGAGTCCCCCTTTCTGAGAACTTTGGCTTATTCTTTGTGTTATTTAAGAACCAAGTCTAAATTCTACAAAGTGGTGTATCAGGCCCCCCATGTTAAGGTACCAATATCTTCCCCCAATTATTAACCATTTATTTTGCTATTCTACTACACAACTCTTCTGATTTTGTGAAACTGATGTATATGGGTTTTGGATCTCATCTTGGGGTTTTTCTGACTCTGGGACTTTCTGTACTCTGAAATTTTAAGTGAGTTTATTGGCTCAGTTATCTTATACTTTCTAAGTTAATTCAACTGCTCCTTTTTCTTGTAACTATTTTCCAACCAAAACATAATTACACAAAATTATTTTGTTTTTGCCACAGTGTCTCATGCAATATATGCTATATACTGGACACTTACTGAAGATAGTTTGAATATTGAGAAACTTTGAGAGGGAGACCTAAATGCTAGAGAAAAAACATAAAAGGTCCCATGTACTATATATGCAAATAAGAATGCCTTACCAAGCTGGGCTAGTCTACAGTGAAACCAAAATTTAGCCACAATGAGTCTTTGTCATTCAGCTTAGCTTATATAAACACCTATGTGTTGATTTTTATATTTTTAATTAAAGTTAATTATTAAGACTTCATGTTTGTGCTTTGAAAGGCATAGGATATCTGTGAAGGTGGCACCTCTACAGTTCTTTTGCTTAAGACCTGATGTTTATGAATGAGAGATGATTAAGATATTTTATCAAAATAAAGTTTGTATTTGTTTAGAAACAAGAAACATACCAAAATGAACAGAAAAGGTCAGCCTCGATAAATTGAGCTCAATCCAAATATGCTAAATTTCATTTTCTACTACACTCATTCTTTTTTAATAACCGGAAAAATGAAAATGTATTTCTTGTTGCTTCCTAATGGAGCATGAAGAAAGAAAGGGAGACTCAGAGCAGTTTATTTTCATACTCATCCATTGAGATGAGGTGATCTATCTGTGAATTAAGCTACTTTACTAATTGGAAGGAGGGTAGATAGATGCCTTTGTTGAGTTATTCTAAAATGATTTAAACTTCATTGAATTCTGATTTTAGAAGGGCACTTGATATTTGTTGACTCAGATTATATATTTAAGGAGAAATTAAGGCAATGATTCGAGGTGATTTTCAGATTAATTCAAGCGAGAGCACTAGCTAGTGAGAATAGTATTGTTTTAAGGTAATGGATAAGTCTTTGATCCTTGTATTTAAAGAGAAACTTTAATAAGGTATGTGTGTGTGTATTCATTACCATAAATTTGTATTATCTTCTGTGGCTTTTCTGTTTGTTTATTTCTTAAAATGCATGTCATTGCAAATTATCTTAGGGAATGATAAGCTAAGATTTGAAGTTAGAATTTACAATATCTGATTTCAGGGCACAGCGATAAAAATGGCCTAGTAAGAGTTTGGTGTATGAAGTGGGGGTCGTAGGAGATAAACCTGGACAGTTTGGATTGGGCTTCATCGTGAAAAGTATAGAAAGGAGAAATAGAGAATTTTAGTTTATAGGAACCGTGAATTATTAGAGGTGGTTGGGCAGGACAGTGACATCATGGAATCTTACTTGTAGCAGGATGAATCCAAGGATGGCACAGAGAACAAGTTATGGTGGGACAGCACTAGGAGTAGTGTGGCAGCAGCTAAGCTGTTGTGTGATACAGCAGTGGTAAGGAAGAGAGGTGATTGAACCAAGCATGCATCACCTGGAAGAAAGACATGAAGTCTTGGCTATTAAACGGTGAGAATAAAGAAGTTGCCATATAGTTAGAGCAAGGCTGATTTTTTTCTACAGCCATGCTAACAAGTAAACTGCCAAGCAAACAAATGAAACATGTTCAGTCAATCAGAGCTACCTAACACCAACACAAAACATGTTCCTAAAGTCCTTATACTTCTGCCTCCACACTTCCACATCTGTAAGCAACTCGACCCCAAAACAAACTCTTCCCCCAAACTCCTTATAAGATATTAGTTTGCTCTGCTAAATGAGACAGTTCCTAACCACTATAGCTCACCCTTATTTATGTAAGCAATGAATGTAGTTTTGCGCTTTTGAGTGGTGCTCTTTCTTGACGGTGGTTCCCCCATTTTATCAATGCCTTCTCTCAATCTTCCTTTATCTTTTGCGTTTCCATCTTAACCCCTTCCTTTTAATTACTGAACTTCTCAAAAGAGCATGTTGTAGTTAATGCCTTTGTTTTCTTAGAGCCTGTTTCCTTCTCAGTTGTGTGCTGTGGAGTTGCCTAACTCTATCTAAAAGTTTAATTATTGATGCTTGACATTCAAAATTTTTTAATCAACTTGGACCTACTTTTCACCAGCTTTAAAACTTACTACATCCTTTACTCAAGCTAAACTAGGCTAGTTTTTATTTTTCCTATTTTAAGATAGGAAACTGGCCCTTGTGTGTTTCCTACCAGCATTCTTCCTTCTAAGAATGCCCTCTGCCTAATTTCCACATAGTTAAATCCAGTCTATCTTACTTACCTCCTACCTTTTCCTTGATGCTGCTTCTGACTCCTCAGATCTAAACAGCTCTTACCTCCTAAGAAGCATAGCACTTGTACTGAATCACTGGTTCCCTGAGCTTGTGATTTAATGAACAAATGCAATTTGCCAAAAATAGACCCCTCTCACATGCACACACAAACGTAAAAATATGGGGACCACATGGTATTGATGATACTCTTTTAAAGATCAATTCTGATGAAACAGTTATCTAGTATTTCCATGACTTTGTGGAATACGTTATTTCATCACTAAAATTATCATGGAAAACATAGAATAAATTTTATATTATAAAAATTTTACAACGTTGATCTTATGTTTGTCATTTGGCTACAAACCAATGAGAACTTC
Source organism: Grampus griseus (assembly GCF_964374135.1). Lineage (NCBI taxonomy): Eukaryota > Metazoa > Chordata > Mammalia > Artiodactyla > Delphinidae > Grampus > Grampus griseus. The sequence goes on from NC_139004.1 coordinate 94,295,743, forward strand.
ATCATAGACCAGCTCTGGTCTCTGTCACTCTCACTTTTGCTCTTTTGCTCTCTCTCTCTCTTTTTTAACAGGAGGGCCTGTTTTTGCTTTATTGGAGGGTCAGGTGACACCTGACAGTTCATAAAATGGCTTCAGAGGTGGGAGTAGAGAGAAAACAAAAAATAAGCTGGCAGTGAGAGAAAAACAACCAGAAGGAAAGAGCTGGCTGGTTCTCTCTAAGCCTGATTTAGGGGAGGGAATTGATGTCTGAACAATAAGGATGGACCTTCCCTTCCAACCCTTGATAGGGGAGAGAGAAATAAAGCAAAAGGCTATTGCTTTGGCACTCCTGAGTGGTCTGAGAACCGCTAATCTATACTACTCATTTATCTGTATATCTGTCTATCTGTGTTATATCTTTGGGGGGCTTCAGGTGGGCACCTGCTTCTGAAGTCCATAATCCATCTCCTAGCTTCAGATTTCACTGAGTTCAGGCTTATTTCTTAGGGCATCCTTTTCTGGCACCTTCTTTATCCCATCTAAGGATTTTGATATGCTCCATTCCTAATTTTTGAAACTGAGAGACAAAGCTGAAATTCTTGTTTGTGTGTGTGTGTATGTGTGTGTGTCTGTGTGTCTGTGTGAGTGTGTGTGTGTGTTTAATTTATTTATTTTATTTTATTTTTGGTTGTGTTGGGTCTTTGTTGCTGTGCATGTGCTTTTCTCTAGTCGCGGTGAGCAGGGGCTACTCTTTGTTGCGGTGCACGGGCTTCTCATTGTGGTGGTTTCCCTTGTTGCAGAGCATGGGCTCTAGGTGCGCGGGCTTCAGTAGTTGTGGCACGCAGGCTCAGTAGTTGTGGCACGCGGGCTGTAGAGTGCAGGCTCAGTAGTTGTGGCACACGGGCTTAGTTGCTCCACAGCATGTGGGATCTTCCTGAGCCAGGGCTCGAACCTATTTTCCCTGCATTGGCAGGCAGATTCTTAGCCACTGCACCACCAGGGAAGCCCCAGAAATGCTTATTTTTGAACTCTCTCTGCTTCTCTTCTCTCTTTTTCATCCCATGGGATAAAAATGGTCTCAAAACATCAAGGAATAAAATCACATTACTGAAGGATGAAAATATATTGGAGAAATTTTTAAAACATTACCCTTATTTTGTTCTTTTTAGTTTTTATATTGTTAATGATTTTACCTTCTCAAAAGGATTTACTTTCCTCACCTTCATTGTATATCACTGGAAACCCTGAATGATGGTTTGTGCTTCTTCATATTTTCCCAACATCATTGTGGTACCTTGTAGGAAGCCAGAGCTCAGTTAGTGTGGGTTGAGGCTAAGGTGCTAATGACTGTAGTGAATATTTGACTTTTTGGGTTAAAAAATCTGAAATACAGTGAGCCCAACTATATGCTGCCTGAGAAAATTAACTCCTATTTTCTTCATCTTTATAATGGAAATAACAACTACTCACAAGGTTTTGTATCAAAGCAATAAAATAAATATATGCAAGTCCCTCTAAGCTATAATTTGACATTTATAGTGTTACATCTATAATAAAGTAAATAAAATAAATCAAATATTAAAGAATCATACTAATGAATCAAACTAATTATTTTTATTTAGGCAATACCATGGTGCTTTTCAGTTTACATAACAGGCGTTTTCAGAGAAAAATGATGTTTTTTATTTTGCATGTATTTCATGATGTGGTTTCCATTTGTATTTGGCATTTTTTGGCGGTTTCCAAGAAGCTAAAATGGTATATTGCTATAGCCTGGGAAGAAAACTAAGTCCAGTGACGAAAAGGAAATAAGTGTTGAGATAAGAATAAAATGCCGGTGCTTCCTTTTATATTTGTCCATTATAAATTTTTTTTTAATTTCATAAGCCATTTTTGATGTGTCACTAAAATTTAAACTGCTACTGAGTATAGAACTTAAAATAAATGGTCTTTGGAAAACTCACAATAGTACAGGTCTGGCTTAGGTGGACCCCCAAATGGGTTTTAAAAACATTGACTTCCTTTGTCAGCGCTGTGGTTGCATGTGTTTTAATTGCTTATTTGTATTGGTTCTGAAATTATATTTATTAATCTTTCACACCGAAAATGTTGTATTTATTATTGTTATTATTTTTGTATATGCCTATGCCCTAGATTTGTTGGGATGAGTAGATGTATTAAGGTTCTCTTGAGAAACAGAAACAATAAGATCAATGGGTATGGTGTGTGTGTTCACACCACCAAGCAATTAACTGAGTTCTAACACTACCTGGAGGTAGTGTCAGATCCCTCAGGTTAAGGGCTAGGTTTCGCGAAGATTGCCTCCACCTCCACACACACTTCAGACACCAATCACAGGTCCAGATGGCTACCTGAGCTTTTGACTGACCAGCTATAGATCAGAGGTTCTAATGACTCCTTCCTTGGGTCGGATTAATTTGCTAGAGCAGCTTACAGAAATCAGGGAAACATTCTCCTTACTAGTTTACCGTTTTTTTATAATAGGATGTAACATAGGAACACCCAAATGGAAGAGATGCATAGGGCAAAGAATGGGGGAAAGGTTGCAGGTCTTCCATGCTTTCTGAGCCTGCCACTCTCCCCAAATTTCTGCAAGTTCACCAACCCAGAAGCTTTCCAAACTCTATTCTTTTGGTTTTTTATGGGGGCTTCATTATATAGGCATGATTGATTAAATCATTTGTCTTTGGTGATTGATTCAACCTTCAGTCCCTCTCCTTTCCCTGGAGGTTAGGGGAATGGGGCTGAGAAGTCCTGCTCTCCAATTACATGGGGCTCTTCCCCTGGCAACCAGCCCTCATCCTTAAGTGCTTTCCAAAAGTCACTTCATTAACATAAACCCAGTTGTGATTGAAAGGGGTTTATTATGAAGATCAAGACACCTTTATCACTCTTAATCACTTAGGAAATTTCGAAGGTTTTAGGAGCTCTGTGACAAAAACTGGCTCAAAGATGAAGACCAAATATATATTTATTATAAGTCACAAAATCACAGTGGATAGACTATATGTAAAGAGATTTATAATAAGGAATTGGTTCAAGTGGTTATCGAGGCTGGCAAGTATAAAATCTGCAGTGTGGGCCAGTAGGCTGGAGACCAGAGAGAGCTAATGTTTCAGTTCCAGTCTGAAGATGGGCAAGCTGGAGACCTAGGAGGGCTGATGTTCCCATTTGAGTGTGAAGGCAGTCTGCTATTGAAATGGGAAGAGCCATGTTGCAGATGAAGTCTGAAGGCAGTCTTCTGGAGATTTCTGTCTAGCTCAGGGCAAGCTGGTCTTTTTGTTCTCTTCACGCCTTCATTTGCTTGGGTGAGGCACACCCACATTATGGAGAGCAATCTGCTTTAGTCCAAGTCCACTGACTTAAGTGTTAAGCTCACCTAAAAACACAGAAATGCCCAGAATGATGTCTGACCAAATATCTGGACACCCCATGGCCCAGGCAAGTTGACATATAAAATTAACCATCACAGTAGGTAATGTCTGATATTACCAGTACATGCTACATGTCTGCCAGAAAGCAATGAAATATTTTATTTTCTGGCATCACAACTCATGAAGCCAGTGCCAAATGACACAAGATCATGTTTTGGATGGTAGTCTGGTGTTTGGAAGACTAAATTCTTTTTGAAGAGAATGGGTGGCAGTTTTGTCTATGTAGTATTTTACGATTTGCAAGGCACTTTCATATACATTAGCACTTTTGATCAATCAGCACCATTATTTTCAAAGCTTTGGTTGCAGGTCCTGCCACCAAGTTATTGACTGTGTCTAACACAAGCAAAGTGAAGCCAAGGGTCAAATAATTATGCAGTAAACCAGATTGATAGGGTAAAGCCAGTGTGAGCAATTTAGCCAAACACAATCCTGACTTTAATTGAAACTTAATTTGTCTGAATTATGTGGACAAATGCCTCAGTTTGTACCATTTTGCAGAAGATTGTGATATCCGCATTGGAGCAACTTATTCACCTTTGAATTTCCAACATCGAGAATAATTACAGAAACACAGTTGTTAAATAAAAATATTTTTTGTCATAGTGAATCAACTCACGATCAAATTAAACTGTCTTTAAACAAGCTGTAGAACTAAAACAACACTAGTTCAAGGTGTGTGTGAGTACTTGCTCAGTTGTCACTAAATTGCTAAGTACTGGCTCGTTCTCCTTCCTCCCATTTCATTCCTTTTGCAACCTTTTCCAATTTGGGTTTGAAACAACTATTGTTTTATATTGATCCACAATTTTTTAGTGTCCAATTAAATAGCTTCTTTTTATTCACCCTTATTCAGTGTCTCTCTGAGAGACCCACCTCCTGTGTCTCTCTACCTTGCTACATTGTTCTGATTTATACCTTATGTTTTTACATAAGTTCTTCCCAGCGGTCTCTGCACCTTAGCTTTCCTGCTTTCAGTTCATTCTATACGTTGCTTTCATGGATATCTTTCTAATGCATGAAATTTATCATTTTTCTTTTATTCAAAATATTTCACAGATTAAAAAAAGAATAGTATGAGGTGGAGGCTAATTAACAGAAATAGGGTAACAATTCTGTTACCAGTAGTGGACATGAAGTTAGACCAAATTTAACTTGATCTCTAAACTGTTGACCTCAGAATCCTTAAGTTACGTACGTCTGCCTAAAGACAGGATGCATTCCAGAACCTTCATTCAGACTGATCTAGAAATAAGGGATCAATTCGCCCCTGCAGTGACGGGTATAAGAATTATGGGGCAGGAATAAAAAAGGGCTTTATGTTTTTGTTGTACGAGCTGATACGCTAGTGATCTCTGGTACTGATGATCTACCATATTAAAGTATAGTGTAGATTCAAATTTGAATATGAAAATGTTTAAGAAACAACACCATCACCTGCTTTGCCACATTGCTCCTGTAGGTTCTAAATTTAACACAAATCGTAAATGATTTTAATTAAACTTTTGTTGATACCACAGGTATTGTAATCATGTATTGTCCAAAGCCCAAACTAATTCAATGAAGAATTTATAATCACCAAAATCATTATTACTTCTCAATGGAATTCTTAATTTTGCTCCACCCCACCTATACCTGGAACCATGAAATAACTTCAGTTGTTAATATCGGCTACTCTTTATCCTAGAATATTTATTTGTCCTTCCTTGTGAGTTCTTGCTACTTAAATGTTTGACATCTTTTCTGTTCGATGAGGAATTTTCATTTTAGCATAAGAATCTCTGTTCCTCCTCTACCCCACTCATGTCCAGCCTCAGTAAAAATTCTTCATGTCAACTGAGTGAATAGCTAGGAGGTGATTACTTTGTGCCTTTAAGGAAATGGAAGTTCAAGAGTGACAGCATTGCGTGGCCCTGAACTTCTGTGGCTTAAATAAGAGCCTAGAATACATGCTCATCTCCACTGGAGCCATTCTTACATTAAAACCAGCTCTTTAGAATTCAGGCAGTCTGACTTACCTTTATTTTATAGCAGTTAGAAAGGTAAATATCTTATTTGTCACAGAATATAGCATGGAATGTCAACAAGCCAAACACAAGGGCAAGGCAGAAATAAGAATATGACATGGCAACCAAAATTTTAAAAAAAGATTTTCAAGAGACACTACTGTTTTCTCCCACGTTTATTACTACACTTGATCACATGTATGAAAATAATAGTTATAAAACAAATACGATGGTCACAATATAATGTAAAGAATTCTCTCCGTATACCATTTGACAATTTTATTTTCACTACAAATGGTGTCAGCAGTGTACGTAAGTCATCCTGCAGCTGAATACCACTAGTGGATTATGTTACCATATGTTACTTGTTATAAGAATAACAATAGTGTTGTAGGCTATTTATTGAAATATCTAAACACAACTGGAAAAAATGGTTTACTCTGTTAGGCCAGCTGTATTTTCCATATTCACTTTGACTGTTACTTCTCATTGTTAAGTTTCTGGAAAGTTTATTTTCTAGCTGACAGGCTTTCAGAACTGTGATTTAGAGAAATAAAACTAGGTAACAACTGACTATATTTAAATGTTGTGCCACAAAGTCCATTCTCTTCATTTCACATGATAAATATTCTCGTCCAATAAAAAGGATTCTTCTGGGTTTGAAATGTTTCCTTGTTCTTGATAACATTCAACACCTTAGGAGTAGTAGATATTTAAATTTCATAGTGTAAGCATCATAAATGCTACTTGATGATGCTGAAGACCATTACTGAATTTTTGAGTTTTTGTTACATCTACTTTTGTGTATTTTCTCATTTAATTTTCATAACAAGCAGATGAGCAAACAGAGGCCTAGAGAATTGCCCACAATCCCAGTAAGTGATGCCTGAGCCCAGTGTATCTAAATTCAGAGCTCCCTTCCATTCTTCCTGCTTAGTCGAAATGAGTAGGACTGTCCTCTGCATAGGTTTATCTGTCAGAAGTTGCTAAGCCTGGAATCTTGTTATACTGAGATCTTTGCCCCCTTGAAAGAGAGGACTTAATTTGCCACAGGTGCCATGATATGAAAACTATTCACCAGCAAATATAAATCACCGGTGGTAAAGCAGGATGCGCAAAGTAAGCCACCACATATCACACACTTCTTCCAGTAATCACATTACACATGGGTATTCCATGCTGTGGTCTATGTCTATAAACTGACATGATTATAGAAACCAGTAAGGGACCTACCAAGCTTACAGTACATGTATGTAAGTTCAGGTACACATTGACCTTTTATGCAGTCATGTCAGATCAGTTTTAAGTTTAGGTCTGATATTCAGCTGATTCTCCTTCATAGGAAGGTTTAATCCTGATGCCCGTTAACCCTTCACAATCTAGTCTGAGCCTCCTAATCCCTGTCTTCCATATTCAACCTTCTTGTTTTCTGGATCAGTCTATGCTATTTACAAAAACATATTGTTACATATTATCAAAGATCACTGATGATGTAAAACCACACTGTATGTGGTAGGAATCTACTCAGGTGGACAGAAATGTAGAGGATTAAGGTCTACTAAAGAGCTTTGAGAAAAAGGTACCATTACAATTTGTATATTTAAACTGTAGGTGTCGTAAGATTCTTACTGATATTTTAAGTAGTTTGGAAAAAAAGTGTAGAAACAAGGACATACGAAAATAAAATTGAAGCCAAAGAAGAGAAAAAACACATACTGGATAAGAGAAATTGTATTTCATTTTGATGAAGTGTTTTCAAAGTCCTAGGGAGACTTTTTATTCTAACTTCCTATGTTACATGTATCTCCTGTGCTTCTGAGTTAACAACGAAGAAAAAGAAGGTAAGAGGAGAGAACAGAGAGATGTATTTTCTTTTCTTCTTGAAGTCTGTTTCTTGGGTACATATAAATGCAGCACAATGGCCCAAAGAATCATCACATTTTAAGGGAAAGTGGGTTTTAAAAGAAAAGATAAATAGCTTCTTTCCCAAGCTCTATTTCCATTTCATCAATAATAAAGTAGGTTTCTAAAAGGAGACATTTTTTTAAAAACTGGAAATTATTATAACATTACATTGGATGTTTTTGTGAATGCATACTGTTGCTATGTTTTGAGACCTCAAAATATTTAAAATGTGCCTTTTTCATTATTTCTTTGCTTTGAGAGTGTGTAGCTTAAAATAATCATATGGTATTATGTAATTAGAAGGATTTCATTTTCATGGTAAAAGTGACATTTATATTGGTGATTTGAGTACTATTACAAGTCAATTAAGATTTTAAGTAGTAACTTTAATGTACCACTGCTAGATTGATCGATTTCCTCACCATTTGTTTATCTATCCATTCAGCAATCATTTGGTAAATCTATTCCAGGAACCTGATATTTTGCTCAATGCTGGGAATATAATGATAAATTAATATTTTCCCATCCTCTAAAAGCTTATGGTTTAGTAAGAAGTGCTTATTATATTAGGAAAGTGAAGATTTTGTCACTGGTATGTCCTAGGGATTATATACCTATGCGTAGTGACACCTTCCTTTGACAATAGAATCAAGACCCATCCTAGTCTTTCTAAAGTCCTTTCTCTCTGGGTTATTTGGGGTTAATATGATTGTCCTGAGTTTTATGGGCCATGGTAAAGTATATGCAAGTCTCATGCTCATGTACTTTCATTTTTAGCATAAATTTTATTTCAAGCTTGTTCTCAAAGCCTAGTTTGTCATCAAGTGTTGAAATGGAGTTAGCAAAGAAGAAATGATACAGCTGATCTGTCAGTCCTCCACTTTTAATTCCTAGACTTAAAATTTTGTATAATTTTCTCCAAGATTTTGCTTGGGGTCTTCTGTTACTTCGTGTATCTCAAAATAAATTTTGTATTAAAAACTGGAAACTTGACAGCTCTTCAGAAAGAAAACTTAGTAAAAGTTTGAAAATTATTTTTCAGAAAGAAAAAGTTACAAGCAGGCAAAATATAGTTCAACCAACTAAGCTTGAAATGTAAAACACCTTTAGAAATATTTACATGAATGTGCGTAGATAAATAAAACCATAGAATTATTTGAGAGAACAGTAAATATAAACTTAACAGTTTAAGAGAAAGTGTTCCATTCATGAGATTAATGCATTTGATTCTTCTACATTGTCTTAGCTCCAGTTTGGTGCATTATGGTGGTTTGGAAAAAAATCAAGTTCTTAATGTTGTTTCAACATCTGCTTTTGAGGAAATGTATACTTTCCTTTCCAGATACAATACATATAAAATATCCCATCGGGGCTGAACCCCAGAGAGGCACCATGCTTAAGTAATAAGCCCAATTATCTTGATAATAAACAGCAACTAGAAATTGAACTCCTGTTGGCAGATATATAGGATACTTAAACACTAAGTGCGATTAATTAAACTCTAAAAAGAGTTACATTATAAGCAAATATAATAATAAATCATTATACAGTATTAAGTAGAGCAATTATCTAATTTTCTTCTTTTTCTCATTAATGAAGTTTATGTTTTTGAAATATCATGAGAAAAGGATTTCAAAAATAGTGGAGAGCTTACCTTTAAGCATCTTCTGAGATAGAAATGTCAGATTTCAAACTAATAAAAGATGAATGTGATAATAAATATTTTACTCCTAATGCCAAGGGATAAGAATGTGATACCATGAAAGGTGGTATAGGCTTTAGGTAAATATTTGTACTATAATGTGTCGAGCAAAGTTTTTGGGGAGACATACAGGCATACCTCATTTTATTGCACGTTGTTTTATTGTGCTTTGCAGATATTGTTGATTTTACAAACTGAAGGTTTGTGGCAGCCCTACGTCGTTAGATGGTGGTTAGCATTTTTTTTTTAGCAACAAAATATTTTTAATTAACACATGTGCATTTTTAAGACATAATGCTATTGCATGTTTAATAGACTACAGTATAGTGTAAACATAACTTTTATATGCACTGGCAAGCAAAAAAAAAAAAATTTTGTGACTCACTTTATTATGATATTCACTTTACTGTGATGGTCTGAAACTAAACCTGCAATATTCCAAGCTATGCCTGTAGTGGAGGGCAGTTGAAATGGTTCAGGTCAAGCACGTGTAAGAATGAATTTATGATCAATGTCATATATTTCCTCAGGAAAGTATTGTTGACCTTCCTACAATTTATTTTCTATTTATTTCAAAGCAAATAATTACTAGAGAAGTGCAAACTTGTCTATATGAAAAAAGTAATAACTACAGCCCATTTCATTTGAGATCATTCTACAATTTTGTCTGAGATTATTGATTCAAAAGGGAGTCTTAATTTCTAAGGACTAATGCTATATAGAATTTGGATCTCCACTCTTTTCTCAAAAATATGTAATTAAATGGGGAGGATGAGATAGCTCTTCCCCTATCATTACAAACAAAGGTGTACACAGACAAATAAATATAAAGAATAACAACTGTCAAGCAAGAAGTAGGGTATGACATATTATAAATTTTTGAAAAAATATTTATTTATTTATTTGGCTGCACTGGGTCTTAGTTGCAGCACGCGGATCTTCATTGCGACTTGCAGGATGTTTAGTTGTGGCATGCGGGCTCTTAGTTGTGGCACGTGGGATCTAGTTCCCCAACCAGGGATGGAACCTGCACCCCCTGTATTGGGAGCATGGAGCCTTAACCACTGGACCACCAGGGAGGTCCCGTGATAAATGTTTTTTTAAAGTGATTATCTTAGTCCATTTGGGCTGCTGTAACAAAGTACCATAGTCTGGGTAGCTTATGAAAAAACAAATGTATTTCTCATAGTTCTGGAGGCTGGAAGTCATTGATCAGGTGCTACTATTGTTGGGTGAGGGCCCTCCTGTGAGTTACAGGCTTATCCTCTTTGTATCCTTGTATAGCAGGAGGGGCCAGGAAGCTTGATGGGGTCTCTTTTATAAGAACACTAATCCCATTCATGAGAGCTTCACCCTTATGACCTAAACATTTCCCAAAGACCCTTCTTTCTAATAGCATCACATTGAGCTTTGGGATTTCAACATATGAATTTAGGTGTAGGTACAAACATTCAGATCACAACAGTGACCAAGGATATAAAGGAAATTTCAGGGGAGTGTTGTGCTGTATTTAGTCATAGATATCATATTTTGCATCTGCATTGATGAGTTGACAAAATCCAGAAAATTCTAATAACCTTCAATCTCAAAAGAAGGAAGCGTTATTTCCCCCCTTTTTACTATATTGAGTGTGAGGGGTTAGTATGAACTGCTGATGGGAAAAGAAATATAAAAATAGATGTAAATAAGAGCATCTGAGTATTTCTGATCGTGGCTTAAGCTCTTCAGTTAGTCACAGCTTTGGTGGTAATGATGATAGGCAGGGGTGGTGGGGGCAATGTGTTTCCTCTCCCAAGAGCAGAGCTACATTTGATTGGAACGTATGTTGTCAGAAGGTATCTAAGTCATTGGAAAAGGTATCTTCCCAGAAAGAATATCCAAGGTGCCCAAAAGAGCTCTTAACTCTCCCCTTTCTCCTATCCACCCCACATACAACAGTAGAGCAAACTGGCTGCAAAACCCATCTATCCAATTATAACTCAGAAAAAGTAAGTAAGTGCCAGGAAAGTTGTAAATGTAGTAAAGAAAGTTAATCTCAGTTATATCAGAAGAGAGAAAAAATCTGGACAAAGTTATACACATTAGGTGAGAAGAAATGAAATATCACAGAAACTAAGCAAACATGATGTGGCAGAGGGGTAGGGGAGTGAAAACAGAATATACATAGTATGCCATTAATGTATAAAGATTTCAGTCTGGAATAAAACATAACACAGGGAACTAAAAAAACATTCTTGTGAGTGCAGGTTCCTCAACAAGTTGAAAAAAGTTACCATATGACCTAGCAATCCTACCTCCAGGTACATATCCAAAAGAATCCAAATCATGATCTGGAAGAGATATCAGCATATCAGTATTTATGGCAGGATTATTCAGAATAGCCAAGAAGTAGAAAAAACTCAGATGCCCATTAACTGGTGAATCGATTAAGCAAATATGGTATATACATACAATGGAATCTCATACAGCCTTTTAAAAGAAGGAAATTCTGTTACATACTACAGCATGGTGAACCTGAAGCACGTTATGCTAAGCACAATAATCCAGTCACCAAAGGACAAATACTGTGTAATTCCACTCATGCAGTATCTCAAGTAGTCAAAATCATAGAAACAGAAAGTAGAAAGATGACTGCCAAGGGCTGGGAGCAGTGATCGGGGGGGATCAGTATTTGGTTGGTATAGAATTACAGGGCTGTAGGATGAAAAAGTTTTAGAGTTCTGTTGCACAATTTTGTGAATATGCTTAACACTACTGAACTATACACTTAAAATAGTTAACATGGTAACTTTAATGTTATATATTTTATACCACACATACAAAAATTACAACAAGCTCAGTTATTTTCTAATGTGAATGACAAACAGAGATTATCAAACATCAGGGAACACTGGGAATGCAACAGTCCTGAGTTTTTCTAGGGGAAACTAGAGGAAACATTTTCTCCCCCTAGAGGGAGAAAACATCCATAAAGATAACAAATCAAAATGGATCTTAGGGAATGCAGAACTTGAAGTTTCTGTGTTCAAATGAAACACTAATGGTGAACATAAGGTCCATAGAACTCTTAACAATAATTCTTTGCAGGAATTTATGGTGGCAAGTATTAGGTAGAAAGCGTTAGCTCTGTTAAGTAATTTTATTGTGGTATTTTATATATATATATATATATATATATATAAAATAAAATGTATATGTTATATATACTATATATGATATATATTTAATTAAAAAAATTTGGGTGTGAAAAATAAGAAGTGAGTGAGAAATGGTAATATGAGGAAGTCTTTGTTTTGGGGGCACAGGGATCTCTGTAAGCCAGTATGCCAACACAGGTTTTGTTTGTTTGTTTTTCAGCTGCTGTGGCAAAGATTACCTTATTTTGGGAAAATTACCTCCTGGACACATCATAGAAATGCAGAAGTGACTTGTAAAAGAGAAGTAACAGGTATTTTTTTACTGTTTTTGAAATTCTGTATTAAGCTTTACTTACAGTAGTTCATCTAATTTTCACAATAGTCTTACAATGCAAATATTAATAGTTTTTCCAGTAATTTATGTCATTTTTAATGGAAAATTATCCTTTTTCTCCTCAATTCAAGTATTTTTTTAAAGAGAGCTTATAATGTCTCCCCAAATTTTCCTGTAACTTAAAATTTGTATGGTTTTATTACTTTTCAAACTTCACTTTATCTGAATTTCAGAAATCTTATGGCATGGAGAAAGCACTGTGGTGTGTGTTTGTGTGTGTGTGTGTGTGTGTGTGTGTGTGTATGTGTACGTGCATTTTTTTTCAAAATGAATAACCAACTGTTCATTTACTATGTATCAAAAAGTTATTCTTCCTTGGTGGTTGGAAAGTTAGCTTATGTTTCATGAGATTAAATTATTCTGATAGAAAAATACTTATTCTATTCTATTTTTTTGTCTTACTGACATTTATGTCTGTGTATCTACACAAATCTAATGCTTATTGTAGCTTTATAGATTTTTTGTTACTTATTGGACATAACCACTTTTTAATATTCTTTGCTATTCTTGCATATGCATTGTTTAGAAGTGAACATTAAATTAAATTTGCCAAAAATTCCTCATTGAAAGTTTGATTAAAAGATTATTAAATTCATAAATAAATTTGAGGAGAAATTACATTCCAATGCTATTAAGATCCCTGTTTAGAATTATGGTGTATCTATCAAAAATCACATATCATTTGCTTCATATTGCTTTGAGTATTTTGTGGTTAATTTTAATTCTGTGTATTTTGAAGTTCTGCTTACTATTTCAATCCTATTTTCTTAGTACATAAGTTTTTATTTTTTATTGCTGCAGTATAGAAAAGTTATTGCTTTTGTGAATGTTTTTTCAAGATAGCTAACTTTCTTTATTCTTATCAATACTAATGCATTTTTCATTTATTTCCATGGACTTAATGGACCCAATCTGAAAATACTTACACGTTCTTACCTTATTTATCTATATCTTACTCTTTGGTATTGCATTTACTAGACATGTCAGAATAATGTTGAATAAAAATAATAATATGATATGAGTCTTTCCCAGTACTTTTCATTTATAGTTTTTCTGTTGAAATTGATATAGTCTACTGGTTTTGCATGAATACTTTTAATTACAGTTTTATTCTGTATTTAGTCAAATCAGTAATAAATGCTGAATTTTTAAAATTATTTTACTCTTAAAAAAGGTGCCAGATATTTTTACTCTAGTTTATTAGCATGTTGGACTGTATTACTTGATTTCCTAATGTGGGTTCATTCCTGCATTCCTGGAACAAACTCTTCTTTTTCATCGCATATTATTCTTCCATTAGATGTTCATGTTATTCACTGTATTTACATATAATTTTTATTCATACTCCTAGGTTAAATGAATATATTGCTACCTTATTTCCTTTTAGTGTCATATTTGTCAGGTTGTGATATTATACTTTTCTAAGCCTTAGAGTGTAATTTGAGGTACTTTTTATCTTTTAATCTTAACCACAATGCACATCATTCATATGTCTCAGATTCTTACGTCACAGAGTAACAGCATGAACTGAAATAAAGCAAAAATACAACTATATGCTGTCTACAAGAGACTCATCTTAGATCTCAGGACATACATAGGTTACAAGTGAAAGAATGGAAAAGGATATTCCATGCACCTAGTAACCAAACAAGTAACAAGGATGGCTAAACTCATATCTGACAAAATAGACTTTAAGTCAAAAACTCTTGCAGGAGACAAAGAAGGGCATTATATATTGATAAAAAGGATCAATTTACCAAGAATATATAACACTTATAAATTTGTATGTACCAAACATCAGAGGTCCTAAAATACATGAAGCAAATTAGACAGAAGTGAAGGTACAAAAAGTTAGGTCTACAATTATAGCAGGAAACATCAGTATTTCACTAATGGATAGAAAAATGAGAAAGAAGATCAATAAGGAAATGGAGCATTTGAACATTTTAGACCAACTGGACCTAATAGATATGTAAGGAATATTCTATCCAACAAAATCAGAATACACATTTTATTAAAAGATGGAAATCAAAGTATCTTTTCTATAACAATGTAATGAAATTATTATCAGAAAAAAACTGAAAAATACACAAATATATGGAAATTAAATAGCACACTCATAAACAACTATTGGGTCACACAAGGAGGCACGAGGGGGGGAAGGGGAAGCTGGGATGAAGTGAGAGAGTAGCTTTGACGTATATACAATACCAAGTATAAAATGGATGGCTAGTAGGAAGCTGCTGCAAAGCACAGGGAGATCAACTTGGTGCTTTTTGATGACCTAGAGGGATGGGATAGGGAGGGTGGGAGGGAGGCTCAAGAGGCAGGGGGTATGGGGATATATGTATACATATAGCTGATTCACTTTGTTGTACAGCAGAAACTAACACAACATTGTAAAGCATTTATATTCCAACAAAGATGTGAAAAAAAGAAGTCTTTAGTCAAATGAAGGTAAGAATGCAACATGGGCTGCAATTAAATCAGTGTTTAAAGGGAAATTTATAGCTGTATATGCTTACGTTTAAAAAGAAGTAAGATCTCAAATCAATTAACTAACTTTCAGCCCAAAGAAACTATAAAAAAGAACAAACTAAGCCCAAAGCTGGGAGAAAGAAGGAAATAATAAGCTTAAGCAGTGATGAATGAAATAGAGAATAGAAGAACAATTGAGAAAATCACTGAAAACAAGAATTAGTTTTTTGAAAAAAAAAATGACATAATTGACAAGCTCTTAACTAGACTGACTAGGAAAGAAAAAGACGATACTCCTGTTACTAAAATCAGAAATGAAATTGTGATATCACTATCAATTTTACAGAGATAAAAAGAATTACAAGATATTACTATGGATAACTATACACAAAAAACTGGACAATCTAGATGAAATGGAGAAATTTCTAGAAATATACAGCCTACAAAGATGGACCCATGAAGAAATAGAAAATCTGAATAGATCCCTAACTACTTGTGAGATTTAATCAGTAATCAAAAACCGCCTAAGAAAGAAAAACCCATGACCAGATGGCTTAACCATTATGTTCTGGCAAACATTTAAAGAATAACTAAGATCCATACTTTTCCAACTCTTCCAAAAATTGAAGGGGGAATACTTTCTAACTCACTCTATGAGGCCAGCAGTACTCTGATACCAAAGTCAGACAAAGCACTACAAAAATTCTAGAGATCAATATCCCTTATCTTTATTAATACAAATATCCTCAGTAAAATAGCAAACAATTCCACAGCTCATTAAAAGGACTATACACCATGACCAAGTGGGGTTTATTCCTGCAATGAAAGTATGTGCGATGTATGAAAGTCAACCAATGTAACATATCACATTAACAGAATGAAGGAAAAGAATATTCATCTAAATTAATGCAGAAAAAGCATTTGTCAACATTCAGCACCATTTCATTATGAAATACTCAGCAAACTAGGAATAGAAAGAAACCACATCAATATAGTAAAAGCCATATGTGAAAATCCCACAGCTTACATCAGTTATAGTGGTGAATGAATGAAGGCTTTTCCTCTCAATTCAGGAATAAAACAAAGATACCTACTTCTATTCAAAATTGTACTGGAGAGACTTCTCTGGTGGTGCAGTGGTTAAGAATATGCCTGCCAATTCAGAGGATGCAGGTTCGATCCCTGGTCCGGGAAGACCCCATATGCTGCAGAGCAACTAAGCCCAGGCACCACAACTACTGAGCTTGTGCTCTAGAGCCCATGAGCCACAACTACTGAGCCTACGTGCCACAACTACTGAAGCCCGCGTGCCTAAAACCTATGTTCTGCAACAAGAGAAGCCACTGGAATAAGAAGCACATGCAATGCAACGACGAGTAACCCCCACTCGCCGCAACAAGACAAAGCCAGTGCGCAGCAACGAAGACCCAGCACAGCCAAAAAAAAAAAAAAAAAAAAATTGTACTGGATGTCCTAGCCAGAGCAATTAAACTTGAAAGAAAAGGCATCCAAATTAAAAGGAAAGGAGTAAAATTATCTCAGCAGGTGAAATAATCTTATTTATAGAAAACTCTAAAAATTACATACACACACAACTGTTAGAGCTAATAAATGAATTCAGCAAAACTTCAGGATACAAAATCAACACCCAAAATTTAGTTGTGTTTCTATACACTAACAATGAATAATCTGAAAACAAAATTTAAAATGAATCTCATTTACAGTAGTATCAAAGATAAAAAAATACTTAGGAGTAAGCTGAACCATGGACATGAAAGATTTGTATGCTGAAAATTAGAAAATATTGCTGGAAGAAATTAAAGAAGACACAAATAAATGGAAAGACATCTTATGTTTATGGCTGGAATAATTATTAACATGTCAATACCCAAAAGCAATCCCTACAAAACCTCAGCATTTTTTTTTTGCAGAAATAAATAGAAGAGTTCATCCTATAATTCACATGGAATCTTAAGGGATCTTGAACAGGCAAAAGAAACTTGAAAAAGAACAAAATTGGGGTCTTTCTGATTTTAAAACTTATTATAGAACTACAGTAATCAAAACAATGTGAGGGCTTCCCTGGTGGCGCAGTGGTTGAGAGTCCTCCTGCCGATGCAGGGGACACGGGTTCGTGCCCCAGTCTGGGAAGATCCCACATGCCACAGAGCGGCTAGGCCCGTGAGCCATGGCTGCTGAGCCTGCGCATCTGGAGCCTGTGCTCCGTAACGGGAGAGGCCACAACAGTGAGAGGCCTGCGTACCGCAAAAAATAAAAAAATAAATAAAACAATGTGAGACTGGCATATAGACAGAAATATAGACCAATGGAATGTAATATAGATCCTAGGAATAAATCCTTGCATATATGGTTGAATGATTTTTAACAAGAGTGTCAAGACCTTTCACTGGGGAAAAGACAGTTTTTTTTCAAGAAATGATGTTGGGAAAGCTGGATATCTACATGCAAAAGAATGAAGTTGCTGTGTTACCAGATACCATGTACACAAATATAATGCAAAATGGATCAAAGACCTCGATGTAAGAGTTAAAACTATACAATGCTGAGAAGAAAACATAGGGAAACAGCTTCTTGATGTTGAATTGTGCAATGATTTCTTACATATGACACTGAAAGTGCAGGTAACAAAAGGAAAAATAGATGAATTGAACTACATCAAAATTAAAATCTTCTGTGTACCAAAGGATACAGCCAATGGAGTGAAAAGGTGACCTATCAAAAGAGGAAATATTTGCAAAATGTATATTTGATAAAGGGTTAATATTTAGAATATATTTTTAGAAACTTCTGTAACTCAACAACAGAAAATTGAATAGTCCAATTTGTAAATGGACAAAGGATTTAGCTATTTAAATCCTTTAGGAAGGAGACCTACAAGATGGCAGAGGAGTAAGACGTGGAGATTACCTTCCTCGGCACAAGTACGTCAAAAATACACCTGCGTGTGGAACAACTCCTACCGAACACCTACTGAACGCTGGCAGAAGACCTCAGACTTCCTACAAGGCAAGAAAATCCCCACCTACCTGGGTAGGGGAAAAGGAAAAAGAAAAAACAGAGGCAAAAGAATAGGGATGGGACCTGCACCTCTGGGAGAGAGCTGTGAAGGAGGAAGAGTTTCCACACACTAGGAAGCCCCTTCACTGGCAGGGACGGGGTGTGGCCAGGGGGGAAGCTTCAGAGCCACGGAGGAGAGCACAGCAACAGGGGGTGCGGAAGGCAAAGCAGAGAGATTCCTGCACAGAGGATCAGTGCTGACCAGTACTTACCACGCTGAGATGCTTGTCTGCTCACCCACCAGGGTGTGTGGGGTTGGGAGCTGAGGCTTGGGCTTTGGAGGTCAGACCCCAGGGAGAGGACTGGGGTTGGCTGCGTGAAGACAGCCTGTGGGGCTAGTGCACCACAGCTAGCCAGGAGGGAGTCAGGGAAAAAGTCTGGACCTGCCAAAGAGGCAAGAGACTATTGTTTTGGGGTGTGTGAGGAGAGATTTTCCTGCTCCGTGTGCCCACAGAAGGCAGACACAGCCTAAGCAAGCTCCAGAGACAGGCGCAAGCCACGGCTATCAGCTCAGACCCCAGAGACAGGCATAAAACGCTAACACTGCTTCTGCTGCCACAAAGAATCCTGTGTGCAAGCGCAGGTCATTACCCACACCCCACTGGGAACCTGTGCAGCACACCACTGCAAGGGTTCTGAGATTCAGAGACAACTTTTCTGGGAGAACAGAAAGTGCGCCTGAGATTGTTGCAATATCACACTGGCCTCTGCCACCACAGGCTTGCCCCACATTCCAGTTATGACTACCGTACCCCTCCCTCTCCCCAGCCTGGGTGAGCAAGAGAGCACTAATCAGCTGCTGCTTTAACCCCTCTTGTCTGTGTGGGGAACCGATGCCTGAGGGCAGCCTACACACAGAGGTGGATCCAAAACCAAAGCCAAACACCAGGAGCTGTGTGAACAAAGAAGAGAAAGGGAGATTTCTCTGTGCAGCCTCAGGAGCAGCATATTAAATCCTTGCCATCAACTTGATGAACTCTGCATCTGTGGAATACCTGAATAGACAACGAATGTTCCCAAAATTGGGGTGGTGGACTTTGGGAGCAACTGTAGACTTGGGCTTTGCTTTTGCGTCTGATTTGTTTCCAGTTTTTATGTTTATCTTAGTTTAGTTTTTAGTGCTTGTTATCATTGGTGGATTTGTTTTTTGGTTTGGTTGCTGTCTTCTATTTTTTTCTGTTTTTTATTTTTTAATTTTATTATTTAAAATTTTTTTTAATGTTTTAATATGTTTTCTTTTTTTCTCTTTTTGTGAGTGTGTATGTATATGTTTCTTTGTGTGATTTTGTCTGTTTAGGTTTGCTTTTACCATTTGCTTTGGGGTTCTATCCATTTGTTTTTTTTCCTTTTTTTTCTTCCTTTTATTCCAAGCTGTGTGGTTGGTAGGGTCTTAGTGCTCTGGCCAGGTGTCAGGCCTGAGCCTCCGAGGTGGGAAAGCCGAGTCCAAGATATTGGACCACCAGAGACCTCCCGGCTGCACATAATATCAATCGGTGAGAACTCTCCCAGAGATCTCCATCTCAACACTAAGACCCAGCTCCACCCAATAGCCAGCAAGCTACAGTGCTGGATGCCCCATGCCAAACAAGTAGCAAGACAGGAACACAATCCCACCTATTAACAGAGAGGCTGCCTAAAGTCATACTGAGTTCACAAACACCCCAAAACACACCACCAGACGTGCCCCTGCCCAACCAGAAGGACAATATCCAGCCCCACGCACGAGAACACAAGCACCAGTCCCCTCCAACAGGAAGCCTACACAAGCCACTTAAGCAATTTCGCCCACCGGGGGCAGACACCAAAAACAATGGGAGCTGTGAACCTGCAGCCTGTGAAAAGGAGACCACAAAGACAGTAAGTTAAACAAATTGAGTAGACAGAGAAATATGCAGCAGGTGAAGGAGCAAAGTAAAAATTCATTAGACCAAACAAATAAAGAGGAAATAGGCAGTCTACCTGAAAATGAATTCAGAGTACTGATAGTAAAGATGATCCAAAATCTTGGAAATAGAATGGAGAAAGTACAAGAAATGTTTAACATGGACCTAGAAGAACTAAAGAGCAAACAAACAATGATGAACAACAAAATAAATGAAATTAAAAATTCTCTAGAAGGAATCAATATCAGATTAACTGAGGCAGAAGAACAGATAAGTGACCTGAAAGATAAAATAGTGGAAATAACTGTCGCAGAGAAGAATAAAGAGAAAAGAATGAAAAGAAGTGAGGACAGTCTCAGAGACCCCTGGAACAACACTAAATGCACAACATTTTTTTTTTTTTTTTTTGTGGTACGCAGGCCTCTCACTGTTGTGGCCTCTCCCGTTGCGGAGCACAGGCTCCAGACGCACAGGCTCAGCAGCCAAGGCTCATGGGCCCAACCGCTCCGCGGCATGTGGGATCTTCCCAGACCGGGGCACGAACCTGTGTCCCCTGCATCGGCAGGCAGACTCTCAACCACTGTGCCACCAGGGAAGCCCTAAACGCACAACATTTGAATTATAAGGGCAGACGATGAAGAGAAAAAGAAAAGTTCTGAGAAAATATTTGAAGAGATTATAGTTGAAAACTTCCCTAACATGGCAAAGGAAGTAGTCCATCAAGTCCATGAAGTGCAGAGTCCCATACACCATAAACCCAAAGAGAAACATGCTAAGACACATATTAATCAAACTATCAAAAATTACATACAAAGAAAAAATATTAAAAGCAGCAACAGGAAAGCAACAAATAACATTCCAGGGAATACCCATAAGGTTAGCAGCTGATCTTTCAGCAGAAACTCTGCAAGCCAGAAGGGAGTGGCAAGACATATTTAAAGTGATGAAAGGGAAAAACCTACAATCAGGATTACTCTACCCAGCAAGAATTTCATGCATATTTGACAGAGAAGTTAAAATCGTTAAAGGTAAACAAAAGCTAAGAGAATTCTGTACCACCTAATGCAGGTTTACAACAAATGCTAAAGGAACATCTCTAGGCAGGAAACACAAGAGAAGGAAAAGACCTATAAAAACAAACCCGTATCAATTGCGAAAATGGTAATAGGTACATACATATCGATAATTACTTTAAGTGTAAAAGGATTGAATGCTCCAACCAAAAGGCACAGACTGGCTGGATGGATACAAAAACAAGACCCTTATATATGCTGTTTACAAGAGACCCACTTCAGACTTAGGGACACATACCGACTGAAAGTGAGGGGATAGAAAAAGATATTCAATGCAAATGAAAATCAAAAGAAAGCTGGAGTAGCAGTAGTCATATGAGACATAATAGAATTTAAAATAAAGACTATTACAAGAGACAAAGAAGGACACTACCTAATGACCAAGGGATCAATCCAAGAAGAAGATATAACAATTGTAAATATTTAGGCACCCAACATAGGAGCATCTCAATACATAAAGCAAATGCTACCAGCCATAAAAGGGGAAATCGACAGTAACACAATAAGAGTAGGAGACTTTAACACCACACTTTCACCAATGGACAGATCATCCAAAATGAAAACAAGGAAACACAGCCTTTAAATGACACATTAGACGAGATGGACTTAATTGATATTTATAGGACCTTCCATCCAAGAACAGCAGAATACACTTTCTTCTCAAGTGCTCATGAAACATTCTTCAGAATAGGTCATGTCTTGGGTCACAAATCAAGCCTTGGTAAATTTAGGAAAATTGAAATTGTATCAAGTTGCTTTTCCAACCACAACGCTATAAGACTAGATATCAACTACAGGAAAAAAAAAAACTGAAAAATACAAACACATGGAGGCTAAACAATATGCTACTAAATAACCAAGAGATCACTGAAGAAATCAAAGAGGAAATCAAAAAATACCTAGAAACAAATAACAATGAAAACACGACGACCCAAGACCTATGGGATGCAGCAAAAGCAGTTCTAAGAGGGAAGTTTATAGCAATACAATCCTACCTCAAGAGACAAGAAAAGTCTCATGTAAACAACCTAACCTTACACGTAAAGCAATTAGAGAATGAAGAACAACAAAACCCCCAAAGTTAGCAGAACAAAAGAAATCATAAATATCAGATCAGAAATAAATAAAGAAGAAATGAAGAGAACAATAGCAAAGATCAATAAAACTAAAAGCTGGTTATTTGAGAAGACGGAGTAAATTGATAAACCATTACCTAGACTCATCAAGAAAAAAAGGGAGACAACTCAAATCAACAGAATTAGAATGAAAAAGGAGAAGTAATGACTGACACTGCAGAAATACAAAGAATTATGAAGAATTACTACAAACAACTAAATGGCAATAAAATGTACAACCTGGAAGAAATGGACAAATTCTTAGAAAAGCACAACCTTCTGAGACTGAACCAAGAAGAAATACAGAATATAAACAGACCAATCACGAGCACTGAAATTGAAACTGTGAATAGAAATCTTCCAACAAACAAAAGCCCAGGACTAGATGGCTTCACAGGTGAATTCTATCAAACATTTAGAGAAGAGCTAACACCCATCCTTTTCAAACTCTTCCAAAATGTAGCAGAGGAAGGAACACTCCCAAACTCATTGTACCAGGCCACCATCACCCTGATACCAAAACCAGACAAAGATGTCACAAACAAAGAAAACAACAGACCAATATCACTGATGAACATAGATGCAAAAATCCTCAACTAAGTACTAGCAAACAGAATCCAGCAGCACATTAAAAGGATCATACACCATGATCGAGTGGGGTTTATCCCAGGAATTCAAGAATTCTTCAAGTCTATCAATGTGATAACTGTATTAACAAATTGAAGGATAAAAACCATGTTATAATCTCAATAGATGCATAAAAAGCTTTTGAGAAAACTCAACACCCATTTATGATAAAAACTTTCTAGAAATGACACATAGAAGGAACCTACCTCAACATAATAAAGGCCATATATGACAAAGCCACAGCCAACATCATTCTTAATGGTTAAAAACTGAAACCATTTCCTCTAAGATCAGGAACAAGAGAAGGTTGCCCACTCTCATCACTAATATTCAACATAGTTTGGGAAGTTTTAGCCACAGCAATCAGAGAAGAAAAAGAAATAAAACCAAATCGGAAAAGAAGTAAAACTGTCACTGTTTGCTGATGACGTGATACTATACATAGAGAATCCTAAAAAAGCTATCAGAAAACTAGTAGAGCTAATTAATGAATCTGGTAAAGTAGCAGGATACAAAATTAATACACAGAAATCTCTTGAATTCCTATACACTAATGACAAAATTTCTGAAAGAGATTAAGGAAACACTCTCATTTACCACTGCAACAAAAAGAGTAAAATACCTAGGAATAAACCTACCTAAGGAGATAAAAGACCTGTATGCAGAAGATTGTAAGATACTGATGAAAGAAATTAAATACGATACAGACAGATGGAGAGATATATCATGTTCTTGGATTGGAAGAATCAACATTGTGAATATACTATCCAAAGCAATCTACAGATTCAATGCAATCCCTATCAAACTATGAATGGCATTTTTCACAGAACTAGAACAAAAACTGTCACCATTTGTGTGGAAACACAAAAGATCCAGAATATCCAAAGCAATCATGAGAAAGAAAAATGAAGCGGGAGTAATCAGACTCCTGGACTTCAGACTATACTACAAAGCTACAGTAATCAAGTCAGTATGGTACTGGCACAAAAAAACAGAAATATAGATCAATGGAACAGTATAGAAAGCCCAGAGATAAACCCACACACCTATGGTCACCTTATCCTTGATAAAGGAGGCAAGAATATACAATGGAGAAAAGACAGCCTCTTCAATAAGTGGTGCTGGGAAAACTGGATAGCTAAATGTAAAAGAATGAAATTAGAACACTTCCTAACACCATACAGAAGAATAAACTCAAGATGGATTAAAGGCCTAAATGTAAGGCCAGACACTATAAAACTCTTAGAGGAAAACATAGGCAGAACACTCTGTGACATAAATCACAGCAAGATCCTTTTTAACCCACCTCCTAGAGCAAGGGAAATAAAAACAAAAATAAACAAATGTGACCTAATGAAACTTAAAAGCTTTTGCACAGCCAAGGAAACCATAAGCAAGATGAAAAGACAACCCTCAGAATGAGAGAAAATATTTGCAAACGAAGGAACTGACAGAGGATTAATCTCTGAAATATACAAGCAGCTCATATAGCTGAATATCAAAAAAAACAACCCAGTCCAAAAATGGGTGGAAGACCTAAATAGACATTTCGCCAGAGAAGACATACAGATTGCCAACAAACACATGGAAGGATGCTCAACATCACTAACCTTTAGAGAAATGCAAATCAAAACCACAGTGAGTTATCACCTCTCACTGGTCAGAATGGCAGTCATCAAAAAATCTACAAACAATAAATGCTGGAGAGGGTGTTGAGGAAAGGGAACCCTCTTGTAGTGTTGGTGGCAATGTATATTGATACAGTCTCTAGGGACAGCCATCTGGAAGTCCCTTAAAAAACTGAAAATAGAACTACCGTATGACCCGGCAATCCCACTATTGGGCATATACCCTGAGAAAACCGTAATTCAAAAAGTGACATTTACCACAACGTTCACTGCAGCACTATTTACAATAGCCAGGACATGGAAGCAACCTAAATGTCCATCGACAGATGACTGGATACAGAGGATGTGGCACATATATACAATGGAATATTACCCAGCCATAAAAAGAAACAAAATTTTGTTATTTGTAGTGAAGTGGTTGGACCTAGAGTCTGTCATACAGAGTGAAGTAAGTCAGAAAGAGAAAAACAAATACCGTATGCTAACACATTTATATGGAATCTAAAAAAAATAATGGTTCTGATTAACCTGGGGCAGGACAGGAAGAAAGACGCAGACGTGGAGAATGGACTTGAGGACATGGGGAAGGGGAAAGTAAGCTGGGACGAAGTGAGAGAGTAACATTGGTATGTATACACTACCAAATGTAAAATAGATATCTAGTGGGAAGCAGTTGCATAGCACAAGGAGATCAGTTCGGTGCTTTGTGACCACCTAGAGAGCTGGAATAGGGAGGGTGGGAGGGAGGCGCAAGGGAGAGGGGATATAAGGATATATGTATACGTATAGCTGATTCACTTTGTTGTACAGCAGAAACTAACACAATATTGTAAAGCAATTATACTCCAATAAAGATGTTAAAATAAATAAATTAAATATTTTTAATTTAATCCCATTTCTCCAAAGAAGATATAGAAATGACCACTGAGCTCATAAAAATGTTAAACATAACTATTAAGTAGAGAAATGCAAATTGTAACATCACCTTCAGTCAGATGGCTATTATTAAAAAGAAACAAACAAAAAGCAGAAAATTACAGGTTTGACAAGAATGTGGAGAAATTGGAAACTTTGGAAAATTTTCATATTGTTAGATTGTAAAATGGTGCTGCTACTTTGAAAAACTGTATGGTGGTTCCTCAAGAAATTAAACAGACTTACCATATGATCCAGCAATTCCACATCTGGGTACATATCTGGATATATTTCAAATAATTAAAAGCAGGGAGTTGAACAGATTTTTGTACACCCACGTTCATAGCAGCATTATTCACAATAGCCAAAAAGTGGAACAATCTGAAGTGTCCATCAGGTGGGTAGATGGATAAACATAGTGTTTATATGCATACAGTGGAATATCATTTAGCCTTAAAAAGAATAAAATTCTAACACATGATACAACTTGGATAAACTTTGAAAACATTATGGTAAATGGAATAAGGAAAACACGAAAGGACAAAAACTGTATGGTTCCACTTATATGAGTAGTATATATAGAGTAGTGAAATTCACAGACAAATAAAGTAGAATGGTGATTTCCAGGAGCTGGGGGCAAAGGAAATGGGTAATTATTGTTTAATGGGTATAGAGTTTCATTTGGGGGAGATGAAACATTTTTGGTGATGGATGGCAGTGATGGTTGCACAACAATGTGAATATTCTTTTTTTTTTTGAATTAATTAATTTATTGCCTGAGTTGGGTCTTTGTTTCTGCACATGGGCTTTCTCTAGTTGTGCCGAGTGGGGGCTACTCTTCATTGTGGTGCACAGGTGTCTCATTGCAGTGGCTTCTCTTGTTGCAGAGCAAGGGCTCTAAGCATGCTGGCTTTAGCAGTTGTGGCTCCCAGGCTGTAGAGCGCAGGCTCAGTAGTTGTGGCACACGGGCTTAGTTGCTCTGCGGCATGTGGGGTCTTCCCAGACCAGGGCTCGAACCCGTGTGCCCTGCATTGGCAGGCAGATTCTTAACCACTGCGCCATCCAGGAAGCCCAATGTGAATATTCTTAAAGTCACTGAACTGTATATTTAACAGTGGCTAAAATGGTACATTTTATGTTATGCATATTTTACCACTATTATCTTTTTTCTAAAAAAACTTCTGAAGATTGCAGCTCAGGATTAATCCCGCTAACAAACTGAGATTTACTCATAGTTTATACAGTGCTTTCCTTCCCCAACATTTTACTAAGATCACTGGAGCTCTAGTATAATAACAGTAAATTACGACTAAGAGAGCTGCAAGACACAAACTCTATTTAAGAAGGATTTCTTAGGGAAACCCAAACACAGAAGGAAGAATAAGTGAAATCTCTTGTAGCTACAGCTAACGCAAAACACAGGCAACTCCTATTTATATTAACATAAAACAGAACACTTAAAAACCAATTACCTGAATCCCTCTTACCCAATACATCATATATGGCTTTCAATAAAAAATTACAAGGCATGCTAAAAAGCAAAAATGAAACAAAAGAAAACAAAAACCAAACAAAAAAGAAACAGAACCCAAAAACCCACAGTCTGAAGAGGAAAGAAAATAACAATCAGATTCAGGTATGACAGAGTTTGTAGAATTATCAGATAGTGAATTGAACGTAACTGTGATTAATATGTTAGGGTCTATAATGGAAAAAGGAAGTAGCATGAAAAACATATGGACAATATAAGCAGAGAGATGGAAACTCCAAGGAAGAAACAAAAGGAAGCATTAGTAATCATAAACATTGTAACATAATGAAGAATTATTTTAATGGGCTCTTCAGTAGACTTGACATGGATGAGCAAAGAATCCGTGAACCTGGCGATGTGTCAGTAGAAACTTCCCAATGGTAATGAAAATAGAAAAAAATGAAAAATGAAACAGAATATCTAAGAACTGTTAGGCAGTTGCAAAGGATGTAACATACATCATTAAAATAAGAAGAAAAAGAGAAAGAAGCCAAACAGATACCTGAACTAATAATGACCAAGAAATTTCCAAAATTAATGACAGGCAGCAAATCACAATCTAGGAAGCTGGAGAGTCACAAGGAATCTAAATACTAAAGAATAAAATTCTATATACAGCATATTCATACGGGAAAAGCCAAAGACAATCTTGAAAGAATTGAAAGGGAAGAAAAAAGCAAAAGACAAAAAAAACGCCACAAAACAACATCTTATTGATAAAAAAGGGGGGGGGGATAAGAATTATATGAAACTTTTTGTCAGAAACCATGGAAACAAGAGGAGAGTGGAATGAAATATTTAAAGTATTGAAAGGAAAAAGCAAAAAGAACTTAAGTAGAATTCTATTTCCAGTGAAATTATCCTTCAAAAGTTAAGAAGAAATAAAGATATTCTCAAATAAAAATGAGAGGTTTTGTTGCCAGTAGATCTGTCTTGCAAGAAATGTTTAAAGAAGTCCTTTAGAGAGAAGGAAAATGGTATAAGTGAGAAACTCAGATTTATGAAAGAAAGCTAGGAAGTGTCACAGAAGGAGTAAATATATATAAAATAAAATGTTTTATTTTTCATATTCTTGATTTATGTAATAGATAATTGTTCAAAGTAATAATAGCAACAGTGTATTAGATGATTATAACTTGTAGATAAGGAAATAAATGGTAGTAATGTTATAAGGGATGGGAGGGAGGAGTGGAAATACCCTATTGTAAGGAACCTGTAGTACCCATGAAGTGATGTAATATTATTTTCAAGTGGACTTACATTCATTGCAAATGTTTATTGCATATGTTACCAAGTCCAAGCTTGTACCACTCACTGCATAAGAGGCCAATAAATCGAGAGAGATGAGTTGCTGGGGCAAGGAATAGCAACTTTATTTGGAAAGCCAGCAGACTGAGAAGATGGTGGACTAGTTTCCCAAAGAACCATCTTCCCCAAATTAGAATTCAGGGTTCCTTTATACTAAAAGGCAGAGGGGGTATGGTTGGTTGCTGCAAACCTCTTGGTGCCAGAATCCTTTGTTCTTGTAGCTGTCATGTAGGTCTGGTCACAATGTTCCTATAAACCTCCAACAAGATTAATGTTATTATTCTCTGTTCTGCAACTTTTTATCTCTGTATGAATGGAAAAGTGTTATAACATTAAAGGTCAAAGCCTTGAGAATGGGCTATCCTGTATATTTCAGGCTGTAGGCAACGTTCTTAACTTGTAGCAACAGCAAAAGAATACAAAGGTTGAAGTAAAAGGAACAGATCCAATATGGAGTCAGATTTGTTCTTCCCTATTACACATACTCTAAGGAAGCAACTAAAAGCGTAAATAAAAATATAACTGATATGCTAGGAGAGGAGAGAAAATGAACTCATATAACGTGTTTAGTTAAAACTAGACAATGCAGAAAAGAGGGGAAGATTATAAAAGGGGGTGAGTGCAATTAATAGAGAACAGTTAAGAATATGGTAGATGTTAATCTTATTATATCAATAATTACTTTAACTGTGAATAGTCTCCCACCAATTAAAAGCAAAGACTGTCATAGTGGATAAAAGAAGATCCAACTATATATTATATATAATAAACCTATTTTAATATAAAGACACAGATTAAAAGTAATGGAATGGGGAAAAATACACAATGGTAACATGAATCAAAAGAAAGCTAGAGTAGCTATATTGGTCTCAAGCAAAGCATACTTTAGAAAATCATCATGGAAAATGAGGAGAGTTAAACAATGAGAAAGGGGTCAATTCTCCAAGAAGACATAATAATTATTAATGTGTATGCACCTAAAAGCAGTGTCAAGATACATGAAGCAAAACTGATTGAATTCAAGGGTATATAGCTAAATTCATCTTTATATTTGAAGATCTCAGTACCTCTCTATGAGTAATTTACAGGTACAGCAGACACAAAAGCAGTAAGAGCATAGTTGAACCCAGTGGCACCAGACTTAGATGGTTTCATAGATGAGTTCTACCAAACATATAAGGAAGAAATGGTACCGATTCAGAACATAGAAGTAGAGTGAATACATCCTAACTAATTCTATGAGGCCAGCATTGCCCTAATATTATAACTGAGTAAAGATACTCTAATAAATGAAAACTGCAGACCAGTATCACTCAGGAAAATATATGTAAAATTTTCAAACAACTATTAACAAATCAATCCAACAATATATGAAAACAAATGCACGTCACATCTAAATGGCATTTATTCCAGATATGGAAGCTTGCTTCAGCATTCAAAAATCAGTGAATGTAATTCACCACATCGGCAGGCTGAAGAAAAAACTCTAATTATATCGAGTGATCCATTAAAAATATTGACAAAATCCAACACCCATTTGTGATGAAAACAACAAACTAGAAATACTGGATAACTTCCTCAACTTGATAAAGAACACCGACAAAAACCTACCAGTGATATACCTTATTGTGAGAAACTATATTGCTTTATCCTAAAATCCGGAACAAGGCAAGGATGTCTCCCTCTCACCACTTTTATTCATCATTGTTCTGGAAGTTCTAAGGAAAAAAAAGAAAACAAAAACTTCTTGAACTAATATGGGATTTTATTTTAGCAAAGCAAGGTGGCAGAATTCAAAGTTAATATACAAAAGTCACTTTTCTATATGTCAACAGCAAACAATTGGAATATTAGAAGCACAATACCATTTATGTTAGCATGACAAGTAAAGTATGAGGTATCAGTGCAACAAAATATGCACAAGGTCTATATGAGGAAAACTATAAAACTCTGATGAAATCTATCAAAAATCTAAATATTTCATTTTCATGGATAGAAAGATTCAGTATTATCAAGGTGTCAGTTCTTCCCAACTTGACCTATAAATTCAGTTCAATCACAGTCAAAATCCCATGCAGTTATTATAGATATGGACAAACTGATTTTAAAGTTTATATGGAAATAAAAATCCTCAGAGTAGCTAACACCATATTAAAGACAAGACACAGTCAGAGGACTGACACTATCTAACTTCAAAACTTACTCTATGGCTACAGTGAACAGGACAATGTGGTACTGGCAAAAAATAGACAAATAGATTAGTGGCATAGAGAGCCCCAAAATAGACCAATACAAACATGGTTAACTGATCTTTGACAAAGGAGAAAAGGCAATTTAATGGAGAAGGAATAGTCTTTTTGACAAACAGTGTTGGAACAACTGGATATCCATATGAGAAAGAAATCTAGACACAGATACTGTAGATTTCCCCAAAATTAACTGAAAATGGATCATAGACATAAACATAAAACACAGAGCTATAAAACTTCTATAAGATACCATAGGAGAAAACATAGATGGCCTTGGGTTGGTAATGTTTTTTTCTATGCAACACCAAATATGCAACCCATAAAAGAAAAAATTGATAAGTTGGACTTGATTACAATTAAAAACTTATTTTCTGCAAAATGCACTATTAGAATATGAAAAGTGACAGACTGGAAAAAATATTTCCCAAACACTTATCTGCTAAAGAACTTGTTAAAAAATTATACAAAGAACATTTAAAACTCAACAATAAGAAAATAACCCAATTGAAAAATGGACTGAAAGTCTGAACAGACACCCCCCAAAGAAGATACACACATGACAAATATGCATATGAAAAGATGTTCAACGTCATATGACATTAGAGAACTGAAACCTTAAGCAACAATATGGGATACCCCACTACGAACATTAAAATGACTAAAATCTAAAAAATTGTCAGGACCAAATGCTGATGGGAATGTCCTCCAACAAAACTCCCATTTATTGCTGTTGGGAATGTATAGCAGTACAGCCACTTTGGAAGACACTTTAGCATCTTCTTACAAAACTAAACATAGTTTTAACTGTATGTTCCAGCAATTGTTATTCCAGATATTTATCTAATTAAGTTGAATACATGACCACACCAAATCCTGCACATGAATGCTTATAGTAGCTTTATTAATAATCATCAAAACCTGGAAACAACCAAGATTTCATTCAGTAAGTTAATGAATAAACAAACTCTGATGCATCTGTGCAATGGAATATTATTCAGTGCTAAAAGAAATAAGTTATTAAACAGCAAGAAGACAAGGAGGGTCCTTGAATGCATATTGCTAAGTGAAATAAGTTAGCCTGAAAATGTTACATGATGTATCTTGTAAAAGACAACTATGGAAACAGTAAAAATATCTTAGAGTAGTAAAATTATTCTGTATGATACAGTAGTGGTGGATAAATAACATTATATTATTTGTTGAAACCCATAGAACTAAACACAAAAACTAAAATTGAATCTATTGACCTTAGTTAATAATTATATGTCAGTATTGGTTCATTAATTTTAACAAATACGTCTCACTAATGCAACATGTTAATAACAGGGAAAATTGAGAGGGGAGAGGAGTATATGGAAATCTCTATACTACCTGCACAATTTTTCCTTACATATAAAATGGTTTAAAAAATACAGAAGGCCTACAGGCACATGAAAAGATGCTCAGCATCGCTAATTATTAGAGAAATGCAAATCAAAACCACAATGAGGTATCACCTCATACCAGTCAGAATGACTTTTGTCAAAATATCTACAAGTGATAAACAAACTTATGGTTACCAAAGGGGAAAGGGACAGGGGGAGGGGTAAATTAGGAGTGTGGGATTAACAGATACAAACTACTATATATAAAATAGATAAGCAGCAAGGACCTACTATATAGCACAGAGAACTATAGTCAATATCCTGTAATAACCTATCATGGAAAAAAATCTGAAAAAATATATATATACAACTGAAAAAAATAAAGTCTGTTATTTTAAATAAAAGGCACTAGTGACAGTAGAATATAAATGAATAAAAGATTTTGTGGTTAACTTACCCACATTTTCAAAAGAAACATTTTTAGACTTTGTCGTAATGAATAAACGTAGCGCCTCACAAATATGATTTTGTGCTGGGAAGACAGACCTAACAGTACATTTTCCCACAAACTTGGAGGGATAGCAAATTACCTGGCCAGTAAGAAGCCGAATGATCTTCACTGGAGTGATGAATGATCTGTATTTAATAGGATAAATGACAATGTTTGCACATATGAAGTACTATTTTGACATCCACTTTGAGTTAACTTTTGGGTATGGTTGGAGGTTATTTTCAGAATTCATTTTTTGACGTGCAGACATTGGTTGTTGTACCATTTGATGAATAGTACTATCATGTCTCCATTGAATTACCCTGACACTCTGTCAAGTACCTTCATAATGTATGTGTGGATATACCTGATCTCTTTTCTGTTCCATTGAGGTTTATGTGTATCCTTATGCAGATATCACCCTGTCTTGAGTACTATAGTTTTCTGGGTTTGTTTGTTTATTTGTTTATTTATGGCTGTCTTGGGTCTTCGTTGCTGCACACGGGCTTTCTCTAGTTGTGTTGAGCGGGGGCTACTCTTGATTGCGGTGCGCGGGCTTCTCGTTGTGGCTTCTCTTGTTGTGGAGCATGGGCTCTAGGCATGTGGGCTTCAGTAGTTGTGGCTCACAGGCTCTAGAGCTCAGGCTCAGTAGTTGTGGCACACGGGCTTAGTTGCTCCGCGGCATGTGGGGTCTTCCCGGGCCACGGATTGAACCCATGTCGCCTGCATTGGCAGGCGGATTCTTAACCACTGTGCCACCAGGGAAGCCCTGCTGTAGTTTTATAGTATGTCTTAGGTCAGGTCGTTTAAGTGATCCAAATGTATACTTTTGTTTTAAATTTTTTTTGCTTATATTTGGTTCTTTGAATTTTCATATAAATTTGAAAATGTGTTTTCAGAGTTATCTGTTGCTTCTTTTAATTTTGTTGGGTTTTGCGTAATATGTTTCAAAATCCTATTAGTATGTCTATACACATTTAGAATTGTTATGTCTTGTTGATAATTTGACGCTTCTATCATTATGGAATATTCTTTTTTATCTCTAGTAATGTCCTTTTTCCTGAAATCTATTTTGTTTGGTATTTACACAGCCCCTTAGTTATGTGGTATATCTTCTATCTTTCTATTTACTTTTAATATATCTCTCTGTCTTTATAATTAAGTTTCCTTTCTTATAGACAATATATAATTCTTTCTTATTCTTTCATTCAGTCTCATTCTCTCTGTCTTTTATCTGGAGCTTTTAGACTACTTAAATAAATATAATTATTGATGTGGGTAGCTTTACAGTTTCACACCATAAACAATAGTGCACTCAAATGGATTGTAGATATATTTAAGAGCTAAAAGTAGAAAATTTCTGGAAGAAAACATAGGAGCAAATCTTAGTGACCTTAAGTTTGGCAAAAATTTCTTAAAATAAGATGTAAATAGTGAGTATGACAATAGAAAAACTCAACAGTTTGAGCTTCAACAGAATTAAAAACTTTATTCAAAAGTCATTCCTACAAAGATGAAAAGGGAAGCCACAGATTGGGAGAAACAAATAATTTTGTATATTTTAAAAGCAAATATCGACAAAATAGTTATATTCAGATTATATTAAGACTCTTAAATTTCAGTACTGTAAGACAAACAAGAAAATTAAAAATGGTGAGAGAGATGAATAGATACTTCACCAGAGATAATATGTGAATGGCACATAAGCAAATAAGCTTCTCAACATCATTAGGAAAATGCAAATTAAAACTCATTGAAGAGCTACTGTGAACCTATTAGAATGTCTAAAATTTTGAAAATATCAACAAAACTAAGTGTTTGGGAAGATATGCAGCAAACAGAATTCTCTTACATTGCTTGTGGGAATATAAAATCATATAACCGTATTGGAAACAGTTAGCCAATTTCTTAAAAAGTTAAAATTATATCCACTATATGATTCAGCCATTACACCCCTAGATATTTACCCAGGAGAAAAGAAAGCATACATTCATGCAGGTGCTTGCACAAATTGGAAACAACTCAAATGTAAATCAGTAGACAGATGGATAAACCTATCCATATATGGAATACTCAACAACTACAAAGCAAAATGAGCTACTGATGTATGCAACAGCAAAGAAGAGTACATACACATCACATGAGTGCATTTTTTTGCGATGCCTCCTGACCTATCTATGGGTGACTGCAGATGTATGAGTAATCCCAGCCAAGCTCCGAAGAATCACCTAGTTGAGCCCAGACTAAATTACCGACCCTAAGAATTAGGAGCAAAACATATTTTATTTCAGGTACTAAGTTTTAGGGTGTTTTGTCGAACAATAATAGCTAACTCACAGTTGCATGCTGAAGTATAGGGCAAGTCATCTATTCTCTCTGAGCAAAATTTTCCTAATTTTTAAGATGGACACAGGGAAATAAGTTCCACCTGTATATGCCACCTAACTCAAGCTTTTGGTAAGGATCATATGAAGTAATATGTGAGTGTCCTCTAAAAATTATAGGACTTTAAAACATTACTTTGTAAATCTATTTTACTTTTTTTAATATGAAACCTTTTAGGAATACCACAGTATGGTTGAAACATATTGGAGTTTAGGTTCTGAAATTTAGGATTCACATTTTATTGGATTTACCATGAGCCTTTCTTAATAATTGATGCCAATAATGAAATAAATAAAGGAAACTACCATAATCATGCAAAGTAATTTTAAGTTGTTAATAGAAACAAAATTATTCTGTTATTCTATCAGAAATGCTGATTATAATATAACCAATTAAACAGTGTTGTATTAATAGAGGATAATTGTATTCAGTAAATAGAGCCCTTCTCATATTAAAAGGTAGAGTATGATTGTTTTGGGGGGCATTGAACCGTGAGAATTTCCATCCAATTTATTTTAAATGGAGCAAAAACTTGCCTGAAAAAGTCCTTATATATGAGTGCATAAAAATAATATAGTTTCAATTTCAAAACACAATTTTTTTATTTGAGTTATTTTATTTCTAAGAAACCCTTATGCAAGCTTCAATCACTATATTTCTATATAAAAATCACAAGTGACATGTGTTGCTTCTGCCTAGATAATTTAACAGAGGGAGTGCCTTTACCTCTCTCTCTCTCTCTCTCTCTGCTCCCCGCCCACCCCCCCCCACATCTGTCAGCTGGATGTCATTTCCTAAAAAACAAAAAATTCAGCAGCTGTATGTTGAGGATGATGGGGTATCTACCATCCCCACTGACTTGCTTTGGACTCTTATGTGACCCAGGAGTAAATCTATTTTGGGGTTAAGCCACTGAGATGTGGGGGTGACTTATTAAAGCTATTGGTATACCCTAATTTTTAAACACCTTATCTTCATTTAATCAAAAAATATTTACTGAGCACCCACTAGGTGACAGGCACCCAGGGGAAAGGAGAGGACAAAACAGAGAAGATTCTGCATTTACAGGGCATAGCTTGTGTGGAAGATACAAACATATATTTATGTAATCGAAATAATTTTAGATTATGACTCGAACCATGAAATAAGTAAACCAGGTTACAGAGTAGCTTGGTATCCTTTGCCTGAGCAAATGCATTGTTTAGCTACAAGGGGACTTTGAACATAGCATATAAGTGATAGGTCTAGTAAAATAAGTATTTATTGAATTGAAATTATTTAATCTCTTCTGGATGAGCCACCATTCCATTTGTAGCAAATCACAGCTGTCAGACGTTTTCTATCCTTCTCTTTTCACCCTGTATCTCCATTCTAGAAGTTATCAGTGAGCATCTTTCTGAAGTCTTGCAGATGTAGAACAGAGCAGCAGGTGAAATATTAATTTCAGGATATGGGATATGGGAACTGGCTAGAAAAATATCAAAGATTGGTCTTTTTTTTCCATACTTCCCCAGTTCCACAAATATTCCTGTTTACTGCCCCAGAGCTTAGCTAAAATGGAGAAAATGAAAGCAGGAATATATACTTTAATTTTGTAGTTACAGACGGAGGAAAAATAAAAATGGCTCTAATTGTGATGTGGGAAAATTTGCCTTTTTTTCAACCACAAATTTTTTATTTTTATTTATTTATCTTTTTACCACTTATACCCTGTTGTTTTGTGTACTTTCATATGAAATGTTTGAGACAAAAAATATTTTAATTGGAGATAGGAATAATTTCGTTTCCCTGGTTCTGGATGGATAGTGACCTAAAAAATTATCTTGTATTTGGACAATTACTTTTATAAAGCCAGTGACTGTTATCATATGACTGGCATTTAGGTAGAGATTTCATTTTAAGTGCTCTCTTGTGGAAAGAAGAAACACATTATTGCACCGCAGGTTAGAGTTGGTGCTTCTTCATTTAGAAAGCTATTTTACTAGTTTCTCCTTTGGAAAATTATTTTACTAGTTAGCTGAGAACCAAGTCTTTGGCTTTGCTGCCAGCAAATAATAGACTCTACAAGGGTTGTTTTTAAATCATTTTTTATCTGACAAAAGTGTCATGTTAACATTGTCAACTGAAAAAAAATACGCAGCCTAAAAGTTGAGAATTCTGTTTTATTTGGTGGACAAAACTGAGGACTTAAGCTGGGGACACAGCATCTCAGATAGCTCTGAGAGACCGCTCAGAACAGGTAAGGGAGAAGCCAGGATATACAGGACTTTGCAACAAAGACCAGGCAGTTTGAATGTGAAAAGATTACTGTTAATTAAAGAAAACCAGGTATCTCAAGTTAAGGAATTTAGTGCTTTTCTTATGGGAACATGCAAATGTCAGGGTTCATTGAGATTATTCCTTTGATATGCATCTCAGCTATCTGGGGCCAGTCCTGTGCTTTCTCATCCTGAGTGTCCTCAGGATGCACCTTCAGGGGGTGGCTGTAGCAGTTGACTGGTAGATGGCAGGCATCCTGTTTCTATCCTGAGTTCTCTCAGGGCTCACCCTCAGGCTGCTGTAATGTAATGACTTGAGGCTGCAACATCCTTTGTTTACTGATATGGAAGGCAACATTTTTTTTCATTGATAACATTAAGTTCAAAAAGTTGCTTTTGTTTAAATCAGTTTATATCCTTATAGTATTGAGATGAATATCTCAGTCCCCCAAATAAAGGATATCAACTCTCTTGGCAAATGTATTCTGTTTTTCTGGTAGTATATGGATATTTATTCATGAATATTTGATAGTTTAAATATATTTTGAATGCTCATTAAATATGCATCTATTATGCATTCATTGTGTGATAAATTTAATACATGTTAAAACGAATACAACTTTCAATTGAAATAAACTACCTGCAGGTCTCATCCAGAAGCTTTGGTTTTATAGATTGCCCATGTAAGAGGAAAAATCTCAGAGTGCTTGTGGATTCGTGAATGTCATAAATTTCACTGGGAAGAACTGTTCAAGTGCTTCTGCCTGTGGAGTTAATGGCTGGCCTACTCCTCAGCTCCTGCTGAGACCCCGAGCCTACTGTGTTCACAGAGTGGGTCTTTACTGAATGTGTAAGTAGACCCTGAGCGCTCGCTGTGGGCAGCCTTTGTAATACAAAGCCTCTTTCTCAGATTCAACAAAAGACGCTGCTGTGAGGAAAGGTGTTAAGAGGTAGGGGAACATGAAGTGTGATAGTATAGTAAAGTTCATTGAATGGTGGTCATGGGGATTTTCTTATTTTATTGTTTGCCTATTCTTGTATAGTAACAGAACTCCTTATTTTCTTTTGGAAACCACTCTTCCATCTGTCAATCAGGTGGTTTCTGCATGCTTGACACCCACAGTCCCCAACCCCCATGGCTCACAGGTGGTCATGTGACTCAGACCTGGCTAATCAGAGTACCACACACTGTCCAGGGTGCTTAATCCTCAGTGTTTAATATGTGCAAAACCATTGAAAACCTAGAGAATTCGTTTTAATTTTTATTTCTTATGGAATCATTAGGAAATATGTTGAATCTTTTTGCTGCAGTCACTAGCTGTAAGAATCACTTGAATCTAAGAGTCATTGGGGAACACCTTTATTACCACAAGGATTTCGAGTATCTGAAAGGGTGAAGATAACAAAGAGGAAAATGGATTTAAGAAAGACAGAGATGGAGTTGTGTGACATAGTTGGAATCCATAGATTCAAAGTGCCTGACATTGCTCCTGTTCTCTATTATTTCCATTTAGTGTGTGAGCTGCTTTGAGTTTTCAGCATTACCTGCAACTGAAAGCCTCACTCATACACGAATGTTTTGTAGGCTCATCTTGAAACAGGATTGGAAGTGGAGCAGTGTTTTCTGTTCAGTTTTAGATGGGTTTTTTCACTATTTTTTACTATTTCAAAGTAGTTTCAAATTTACAAAATTTGCAATAATAAAAATAGTATGAAGAAGAATCGTTTACACAGACTACCCAGCTTTACCTGTCTTAACACTCTAGCCAATTTGCTTTGCCATCTGTTCTTTATCTCCCTCTCTCTCTCCTCCTGTTTTTCTCCATCTTTCTCTCTCTCACATATATATTTTAACATGTTATAACATATATATGTCTTTGTGTATATATATACACACACACATATACACCGCATACATACACACACCACATATATACACACATATATGTATATATGTGTGTCTATATAAACACACACAATATATATGTAAGTAATTATATATATACATATGCACATAATATTTTGAGCTATTTTAGGGTAAGTTACATATGTATAATAGTTTGACCCTTTATCCCTAAATATGTCAGTGTGTGTTTCCTAAGAATAGGGATATCCTCTTACATTTTCACATCATAGTACAGTTATCAACTTTATAAATTTACATGAATATAATCCTTTAATCTACAGTGCATCTTTCAATTTTGTCAGTTTCTTAATAATGTCCTTTATAGAATAACCCCGACCAACTCCTCCAGGAGACAGTCAACTGGGTCTGTGACTAAGCTCCAGTTAAAACTCTAGAAACCAAATCTTAGGTGAGCTTTCCTGAATGCACATTCTTCATGTCTATTAGCACACGTCATTGATGAGAGGAGTTAACACTGTTCATGACTTCACCAGGAAAGGACAGCATCCGTGTTTGGAGACCTTCTAAACTCTACCAATTGCATTTTTTCCTTTGTCTGATTTTAATTGGTATTCTTTCATTGTAATAGGCTATAACCATGAATATAATAGCTTTCAGTGATATTTGTCAGTTTTTCTAGAAAATTATCGAACTTGCGGGTGGTCTTGGGGATCTCTGAACTTGTAATTTGTGTCAAAAGTGAGGGTGATTAGGGAAATGCCCAGACTCTTTAGATGGTGTCAGAAGAAAGGGCGGTATTGTGGACAGTTCCCTAGCATCACAGTATTACATTGACCTGCCCCTGCCCCCTGCCCCAGCTATCAGAAGTGCCCTGTGGTACCTCAGACACCTGGAAAAGGTCACCAAACTTAAGTTTGCTTACACTGAAATTGCCTTTACTGGGTGGGTTCTGTAATTTAATCTCAAACAAAAGATTGCTCTCAAAACACAAGCCTATTTCTTTTGTTCTTAGGGTATTTTAATAGTTGTCTCCAAAAGATGTGAGGACATGTTACCATATGACCTGCTCTACTAGGTAGCCTAATGGCAGTTTTGGGAGAAAGCTTTCTGGGTGCAGCTCTTATTACCTCATTGCTGACTTTATGAGTTAGTGGGAGGTAAGGAAGAGCAAATTGGATAGGATAAGACATGCTGGGTTTAAACCAATTTATACCCCCCAAAACACCTTTGGAGACTTTTCATACTATAGTATAGCACGTACTTGAGAAATAGTTAATATTTTTCCTTAGTGAATCTTGCTAGTGAGGGAGGGAAATACTACTAAAAGGAATAGCAGTCT
This sequence comes from Grampus griseus, assembly GCF_964374135.1. Taxonomy (NCBI): domain Eukaryota; kingdom Metazoa; phylum Chordata; class Mammalia; order Artiodactyla; family Delphinidae; genus Grampus; species Grampus griseus. The sequence goes on from NC_139004.1 coordinate 94,335,909, forward strand.
AAAAATTGATTCAAACAAATGTGCTATTAAAAGCATGCAATTAAAGTAGTGAGTAAAGATGTGATGCTTTATTTCTTACAATTCTATTTATGAACATCCATACTTTAGGACCCATAAAAAGGATCAATGGATTTTCTTTCTTTTTTATTAAATTTGTAAGTCATTGGAAAATATACAAGCCCACACTTCTTTGCTCATATCCCGTTCATCTGTGAGAGAGGGTGAAAATAATGGCTCATAATGTTTCCCATCTTTGTCAGAGTCATATATCCTATTGATTGCTTGTTTCCAACAAATGGTGATGAGCCATAAACTCTAAAGCCCTCCATGCCCCATCTCCTTAACATTCTCCTCATAACAACCAGAATCAGGTCCATTCTATCTGCTTTTGTGATTTTAATCGTTAGTTTGTAACTTTAATACCATCCATTTTGCTATCAACACGGTATATAAGGGTTTTTTTGGATGAAGAAAAATGAACATTTTGCATTTTAAAATTGCATTTAATAATTTAGAACCACCATGGGTTTCTGTTCTTAGAAACTGCAATCAGATCTCATATCAGCAGATTTGATTATTGAAAGCACAGAGTAAAAGTTGCGTTATAATGTATAAAAATGCTGATGAAGAGCAATGGAGTGCTGTGTGGTACAGCTTTGATTTACAGATCAACTAGGGTGGCCAGTTATTGATCATTACCTGTGAATTATTGATACCCTGAATTCAGTGAAATGGTTTCTTTTCAGCTTGTCTCAATTTACACTTCCTTCGAAGAATGCAGGTTTTGTTTGTAGGACTGTCTGTCTTTGACTTCCCTGAAGCCTAATGGTTCACAGTACTTGCTAGAAGAGGATTCTATTGCATCTTGATATTTTAGGTAAATAAAAGTGTCTCCTTGGAAGGAAAGTCTTTCCGTTCAGTGTAGTAGTATTACCCCTTTGTATCAGATTCTTGTAGGGTCCTGGTTCTTTTAATATGAATTTGCCTTAATCATGTAACTACCTTTCCCACTTTTCTTGACCAAGTGACATTAGAGGTATTCTCTTCTTTTCTTTTCTTCCTTCCTTCCTCCCTCCCTCCCTCCCTCCCTCCCTCCCTCCTTCCTTCCTTCCTTCCTTCCTTCTTTCCTTCCTTCCTTCCATCCTTTCTTTCTTTCTTTCTTTCTTTCTTTCTTTCTTTCTTTCTTTCCCTTTCTCCTCCCTCCCTTCCTTCCTCCTTCCCTCCCTCCCTCCCTTCCTCCCACCCTTCCTTCCTTTTCCTGTCTTTCTGTCTTTCTTTCTATCTTCTTTCTGATGTGAAAAAGTTGTCAAGTGACAATTAAAACCATCATTATTTCACCCCAAATCAGAACCTTGAAACCACTTTTGAGTATACACTCCCCTTTACTCCTCTTGTGCAATTAGTTATCAAGCTGTATTGATAGTTTTCCTTGATATCTCATCAGTCTTTTCCCCCTTATTCTAATTGTTGCTACCATAATTAAGCACTTGCAATAATCAGCTATTTTCACTATCTGCAGTCCTGGCTCTCTATAATACATGATGTTCTCCACTTATAAATTTCAAAGGTTCAGCCCCTGAAGTTGAATGCAAAATACTACAATCAGATTTTGATCTGATTTTTAGAGGAAATCTATGATTAGAAAAAAGTTAAAGATTCCTTCTGTAAATCATCTTCTGGCACATTGCTTTAAATTTTTAATGTTATTCTATACAAGTCTGTATGGATGTTCAGAGTGGACAGCTCATCTGTGCAATAGGATGTTTTATTCTAGATCAAAGAACAAAGATCAAAGATCAAAGTATGTGAGATATTTTAATGGTTATATTTAAACAGTTTCTTTTCTTTAAAGTTTTTGTTGTCTATTCAAAATCATCAGTGAACTCAAATGCCAATCAACAGGGGCTTGGTTGAATCAATAATGCTATATCTGCAAAGTAGAATACTATGTAACTATTAAAAGAGATAAATCTATCTGGCTTAACATAGAAAAATCCCCAAGATGGATTGTCAAATAAGAAAGCAAGCTATGAGGGATTTTAGAGTAGATACACAATTTAGTTGAGAAAATAAGTATATGTTTACATATGTACATGTGTATGTACAGACAAAGTTTGGAAGGCTATGCCCTATTTTATTAAAACAGTTACCTCTTAGAAATAAATGTAAATAGATTTTTAAAAATTTATACATTTAATTACTGATTGAAATTTTCATTAGGAGCTTGTATCACTTTTATATGCAAAGTTGAAAGAAAAAAATGACATATACCATGAGCATTTGTAACTATATAAGCAAGTCTAAAGTTAATATTCAAAGCTCCTCATAATTTAGCCTGTGCTGATATTTCCACCATTACTGTTCACTTTGTTAGGATCAGTTGCAGTTTGCTTCTGGTTTACTAACTCTGTTTTGGTCAAAGCAATCTCCCTTTTCCTGAATATGCCTCATGTGAATGTATAGTAATGTCTCTGAACAGCTCCATTCACAGGGATGAATCCTGGCCTCCTTTACATGCTGGCATGTGTTCTTCCATCATGTTTTCACATACCTAACACTCCTGCCTACCGATACCAAGAGCAGAATTGTCTGAAAGACAGGGATTGTGTACCACTGCCATTGTTTTCTCCAAATTCCTGTACAACCTGTAATTTACATAATTTATTTAGATTGCCCCATATTTTCTTTTTTTTTCACATGTTTATTGGAGTATAAATGCTTTACAATGTTGTGTTAGTTTCTGCTGTACAACAAAGTGAATCATCTATATGTATACATATATCCCCATATCCCCTTCCTCTTGAGCCTCCCTCCCACCCTCCCTATCCCACCCCTCTAGGTCGTCACAAAACACCAAGCTGACCTCCTTGTGCTATGCAGCAGCTTCCTACTAGCCATCACTTTACGTTTGGTAGTGTATATATATGTCAGTGCTACTCTTTCACTTCATCCCAGCATCGCCTTCCCCCTCCCCTGTGCCCTCAAATCCGTTCTCTATGTCTACGTCTTTATTCCTGCCCTGCCACTAGGTTCATCAGTACAGCTTTTGAAAATTCCATATATATGTGTTAGCGTATGGTATTTGTTTTTCTCTTTCTGACTTGCTTCACTCTGCGTGACGGATTCTAGGTCCATCCACCTCACTACAAATAACTCAATTTCGTTGCTTTTTATGGTGGAGTAATATTCCATGTATATATATATAGGCGCCACATCTTCTGTATCCATTCATCTGTTGATGGACACTTAGGTTGCTTCCATATCCTGACTATTGTAAATAGAGCTGCAATGAACATTTTGGTACATGACTCTCTTTGAATTACGGTTTTCTCAGGGTATATACCCAGTAGTGGGATTGCTGGGTCATATGGTAGTTCTATTTTTAGTTTTTTAGGAACCTCCATACTGTTCTCCGTAGTGGCTGTATCAATTTACATTCCCACCAACAGTACAAGAGGATTCCCTTTTCTGCACACCCTCTCCAGCATTTATTGTTTGTAGATTTTTTGATGATGGCCATTCTGACCAGTGTGATGTGATACCTCCTTGTGGTTTTGATTTGCATTTCTCTAATGATTAGTGATGTTGAGCATTCTTTCATGTGTTTGTTGGCAGTCTGTATATCTTCTTTGGAGAAATGTCTGTTTAGCTCTTCTGCCTATTTTTGGACTGGGTTGCTTGTTTTTTTGATATTGAGCTGCATGAGTTGTTTGTATGTTTTGGAGATTAATCCTTTGTCAGTTGCTTCATTTGCAAATATTTTCTCCCATTCTGAGGGTTGTCTTTTTGTCTTGTTTATGGTTTCCTTTGCTATGCAAAAGCTTTTAAGTTTCATTAGGCCCCATTTGTTTATTTTTGGTTTTACTTCCATTTCTCTAGGAGGTGAGTCAAAAGAGATCTTGCTGTGATTTGTGTCACAGAGTGTTCTGCCTATGTTTTCCTCTAAGAGTTTGATGGTGTCTGGCCTTACATTTAGGTTTTTAATCCATTTTGAGTTTATTTTTCTGTATGGTTTTTTTTTTTTTTTTTTTTTTTTTGCGGTGTGCGGGCCTCTCACTGTTGTGGCCTCTCCCGTTGCAGAGCACAGGCTCCAGACACGCAGACTCAGCAGCCATGGCACACAGGCCCAGCTGCTCCGTAGCATGTGGGATCTTCCCGGACTGGGACACGAACCTGTGTCCCCTGCATCGGCAGGCAGACTCTCAACCACTGCGCCACCAGGGAAGCCCATTGTGTATGGTTTTAGGGAGTGTTCTAATTTCATTCATTTACATGTAGGTTGTTTATCTGAGATGTCTCTTGTTTCTTAAGGTAGGATTATATTGATAGAAACTTCCCTCTTAGAACTGATTTTGCTGTATCCCATAGGTTTTGTGTCATCATGTTTTCATTGTCATTTGTTTCTAGGTATTTTTTTATTTCCTCTTTGATTTCTTCAGTGATATCTTGGTTATTTAGTAGTGCATTGTTTAGCATCCATGTGTCTGTATTTTTTGCACTTTTTTTCCTGCAATTGATATTTAGTCTCATAGCGTTGTGGTTGGAAAAGATACTTGATACAATTTGAATGTTCTTAAATTTACCAAGGCTCGATTTGTGACCCAAGATATGATCTATCCTGGAGAATGTTCCATGAGCACCTGAGAAGAATGTTTATTCTCTTGTTTTTGAATGGAATGTCCTATAAATATCAATTAAGTTCATCTTGTTTAATGTATCATTTAAAGCTTGCATTTCCTTATTTATTTTCATTTTGGATGATCTGTCCATTGGTGAAAGTGGGGTGTTAAAGTCCCCTACTATGAATGTATTACTGTCGATTTCCCCTTTTATGGCTGTTAGTATTTGCTTTATGTATTGAGGTGCTCCTTTGTTGGGTGCATAAATATTTACAATTGTTATATCTTTTACTTGGGTTGATCCCTTGATCATTATGTAGTGTCCTTCTTTGTCTCTTGTCTTTGTTTTAAAGTCTCTTTTGTCTCATATGAGAATTGCTATTCCAGCTTTCTTTTAATTTCCATTTGCATGGAATATCTTTTTCCATTCCCTCACTTTCAGTCTGTATGTGTCCCTAGGTCTGAAGTGGGTCTCTTGTAGACAACATATATATGGGTCTTGTTTTTGTATCCATTCAGCCAGTCTGTGTCTTTTGGTTGAAACATTTAATCCATTTACATTTATGGTAATTATTGATATGTATGTTGCTATTACAATTTTCTTAATTGATTTGGGTTTGTTTTTGTGGGTGTTTTTCTTCTTTTGTTTCTCCCATTTAGAGAAGTTCCTTTAGCATTTGTTGTAAAGCTGGTTTGCTGGTGCTGAATTCTCATAGCTTTTTCTTTTCTGTAAAGATTTTGATTTCTTCTTCAAATCTGAATGAGATCCTTGCTGGGTAGAGTCATCTTGGTTGTAGGTTTTTCCCTTTCATCACTTTAGATATGTTCTGCCATTCGCTTCTGGCTTGCAGAGTTTCTGCTGGAAGATCAGCTGTTAACCTTATGGATATTCCCTTGTGTTTTATTTGTTGCTTTTCCATTGCTGCTTTTAATATTTTTCTTTGTATTTAATTTTTGATAGTTTGATTATTATGTGTCTTGGTGTGTTTCTCTTTGGGTTTGTCCTGTATGGGACGCTTTGCGCTTCCTGGACTTGATTGACTATTTCCTTTCCCTTGTTAGGGAAGTTTTTGACTATAATCTCTTCAAATATTTTCTCAGACCCTTTCTTTTTCTCTTCTTCTTCTGGGACCACTATAATTCGAATGTTGGTGCGTTTAATGTTGTCCCAGAGGTCTCTGAGACTGTTCTCAGTTCTTTTCATTTTTTTTTTCTTTATTCTGCTCCCTGGCAGTTGTTTTCACCATTTTATCTTCCAGCTCATTTATCTGTTCTTCTGCCTCAGTTATTCTGCTATTGATTCCTTCTATAGTATTTTTAATATCAGTTATTACATTGTTCATCACTGTTTGTTTGCTCTTTAGTTCCTTTAGATCCTTGTTAAATGTTTCTTATTTTTTTCTCCATTCTGTTTCTGAGATTTTAGATCATCTTTACTGTCATTACTCTGAATTCCTTTTCAGGTAGGTTGCATATTTTGTCTTCATTTATTTGGTCTTGTAGGTTTTTACCTTGCTCATTCGTCTGTAACGTATTTTTTTGTCATTTCATTTTTTTTATTTTTGATGGGAGGGACTGTATTCCTGTCTTACTGGTTGTTTGGCCTGAGGCTTCCTGAAATTGAGTTTGCAGGAAGTTAGGTAGAGCCAGAGCTTGGTGCTGAGATGAGGACCTCCAGGAGGCCTCACCTCAATTAATATTTCCTGGCATCTGAGGTTCTTTGTTAGTCCAGCGGTTTGGACTTGGTGCTCCCACCATAGGAGCTCGGGCCTGACCTCCGGCCTGGGAACCAAGAACCCACAAGCTGCATGGCATCATTAAAAAAAAAGAATAAAAAAGAATAAAAGGAGCAGTACAATAACAAAGAATAAAAATAAAATTAGAACATTAAAAAATGTATTAGGAAAAATAAAAATATAATTGAAACAACTGCAACTGCAACAAGGGAAAACAAAACCACACCATAAAAAAGAAAAAAAAGTGGTGGGGGGGAACAACCCGAAAGGAGCAGAACAATAACAAAGTATAGAGAATAAAATAAAATTAGAAAAATAAAAGGTTTATTAGAAAAAATAATTATATTAATGAATTAACAAGAAGAAGGTAAAACAGCACCCCGACCTGAAAGAAGAGAAAAGGAAAAAAAAAAAAAAGGCCTTGGCTATTTGGGTGGAGTTTAGGTGGGGGGTGGAGCTTAGGCAGGGGCAGGGTTTAGGGTTGGGCGGGGCCTAGCCAGGGTGGTACCATTTGAGTGTGGGGCGGGGCCTAGGCTCAGGACCCACACAGCCAGAAAAGGCCTTGGGTGTGGGGCCTAGGCTGGGCAACATTCAAGTGTGGGGCACGGCCTCTGCCTAGGACCTACAAGGAATGGGAGAGGCAGCACATCCAAAGGGGTTCTCTGGAGTGTGGATTTCGGGAGTTTGGAGGTAGGGCCATGGGTGAGGGTGTGTATGCGGGGTTTAGGCCCAGGGTGTTTGGAGGGGGTCTCAGAAGGGGTCTCTGAGTGTAGAGGTGGGGCCCTGGGTGGGGGTGTAGGGGCAGGGCTTGGGCTCCACCTGGTAGGAGGGAGGCTCCCAGGGCAGAGGATTAGGCCTGGGAGCCCAACAGGCTCCCCGGTGCCTAAGTGGGCAGGGAAAGTGCTGGCCGTGTTCCTTTCTGTTCCTCTACGCCCTCCCCCATGGTCTCCCCCAGAGTCTCTGCAGTTGTTGCTGGACCCCTAACCGTGGGTTGGTCCCACTGAGTGTAGGAACTCCTCCCCTGCCCCAGCTGCCCCTCAGGGGTGCAGGTCCCAGAGGTCTGGCCTTTACTTTTGCTCCCCCTTTCCTCCCTCCCACTCCCTCAGGATCCATGCAGCTGGAGGGGGCTTAGGTGGGCAGAGGATCAGGTCCGGGATCTCATCAGGCTCTGGGGCCCAAGAGGGTAGGGGAAACCTAGCCACCCTCCCTTTTGATCCTCTGCCCTCCCAGTGGTCCCCCAATTTCCCCCTCCAGGTGTGGGATCCCTTCCTCTCCCCCAGCTGCCCCTCAGGGGCACCAGTCCAGTCCCACCTCCACTTCTCCTCCCCACTCACTCTCCCCACGTCCCATGTCATACTCGGTTGCTGAGGGGTCCTCCTGTCCCCTTAGGCATCCATGGTCCCCCACCGGTGCCTGGTAGGTGCCCTAGTTGTGCGAAGATGTGAATTCCACGCCCTCCTAGTCTGCCATCTTGACTCCCCCATATTTTCTTTAGTGCTTTATAAGGGTAACTGTGTAATTAAGTATGAAAAATGAAACCACTGATATAAGTCAGTTCTGTATTCACTTTAATAACAGAACAAAATAGCTGTTAAAATATCTTACACAGTGAAAGTGGTAATTGTTTTTTGATCTATGATTATGTATCTTTTGGCCAGAGCTGTCCACACCACTCTGGCCATTCATGTAGCCCTGTTTGGAATAACTTTAAAATGCTTATCTTAGATTTCTAAGTGCTTAAGGCCAATGTTCCGTTTAAAAAACATTCTTCCATACAGGTCTAGTGACCCCTTTTCAGCACCTTACTTATCTTTCTATGCCTTAGTTCTTCATTTGGTGATAACAGTAGTTCCTACCTGATAGAGTTGTTATGTGATTATATGAGGTAATGATATTTCGAATGTGCTTAAAATAGTTGTTTGGCATGTATTAGTGATGTTTCATTTAATCATCACTTGGGACTTATCTTGAGAGCTTAGTAAAACACCATTCAAATATAGCACTTAAAACAGTACCTGGCACACAGTAAGTATTCAGAATAATTTATGGAAATAATTCTTAATTTTTTTCTCCTCGTCTGGATCCTCCCCAGCCACATTTCACAAAAGTATCTTAGCACCTTCTATGCTCTTTTGTCTTAGGGCAGGCTTGTATTTCAGTGCTAACTTGCAGAAATTTCCTGGAAGATATATTCCTCTCCTGGGTTTTGATCTTTAAAGGTTGAACATCCTGAAGAGATGATACTAAGTGCCTATGTTTAGGGTTGGAATTTTGGAGGATGCACATTGATGGTGACAGGATTTTGGAAGGAATGGGAAGCAGTTTGAAGGTGAGCTTCTAGAGGCTCCTAGTCTCAGCGTACATCCCCAGGTACATACATGGCATAAAATCAAATAGCTTTTAGATTATAGACTTGCATAATGAGGATTTCCGCTGTGGCCATAGAAGACTGCAAGATGAAGCTCTTTCTCTAGAATGTCCTAAATTATGGGTGAACCCTGAAGGTGATACACCCAGCAATGGCAGAGATCAGAATTTCCTAGCAGCCCAATAGGCTTTTGAGGCTGAATATAATTTGATTAAATGAAAATAAAATCATTGATCATTCTTGCATACCCTATAAAATGAGACTCACAGCCCTTAACCAGAGAAATTGGGTCCTTTTATAGGCTAACTTTGTCCCTGTCAAACTGGGGTATGCACCTCCTGATGATCCGGAAGGACAGTTGAATATTTAATAATCTGAGCTCCAGGATCCATTACCCATCTAATAGCTGCTCTTTGGAGGAAATGCAAATGACTTTTTCCTAATCTTTATTCAAGGATGAGTCTTAAAAAGCTCTGGAAACATAAACAGCATGAGCTCCATCGAAAATAGTGCAGAACAAACACACATTAAACAGTAAACTAGAAGTAATCTGAAAGAGTGAACGGTGGTCATTTTGAAGTAAAAATTCTAAACCCAGTGGTGGATGGTAGGACAGATAATGACACATCTAGTCACCACAGACTCCCTAATAAAGCATAAACCTTAGCCTTGTTGCAAGGATGAAAGTAAGAATAATCTCCCTTAATGGGAGCAGCAGACCAGAGGTGTTTAATCACCTAAAATCACTGATGGTAAAATCACCTCATCGCGCTTATGGAGGCGAGGATCATTTACACACACTTCAAGTCACCCTTGACAAACAGGCTCTTTGTTGATTTCATTAAGTGCCGAACTTTTCTCACCCAGCTCGCCTCAGGATGCACACATTTCATTTCCATGCGTGTTCTGGGAGGACAGTCCATGTCATCTGCCAGCATTTCGGTCAACATATACATAATCAGATGCAGCCACCATGGAACATGGGCTGAGAAACAATCCATCCAGTGTTTAATGAGTAACATTAGCATGCTCTTAAAAGCACTAATAGCAAGTTTCATTACTGTTCATTTTAGTGTGGATGGCAGCTATCCAAAACCTAACTATGTACTAAATTCATTTTAGTAAAAGCAGAAAATAATAAATAAAATAAATGATTGTAATTACAAGTTACTTCCAGAAGTTAGACTTATATTAACATGACATTAACTCAGATAAGAAACACTTTCTTCTTTTTTTTTTTCCAGATTACAATTTTCTTTTAGGGAACCCTTTCTCTCCTACAGTGACTTTCAATCTAATATTGTCTTCAAATTAATTTTCATTATTTTATTATAAAAGTGATGTTATTATACTTTTTGGGATTTTGATCCTGAGGATCAGAAATTGTTCAGAAGACATTTGGAGTTTTCTATAAATTTGTTTATTTGACTTTTGCAGTATCCACTCCAACTGCTTTCTTGTGTGCCTTCCTATACTTCTTCCCTTTCCTGTCTCTTCAGGATGTTCCTCAGATCCTTTACAGCTATGGTTCTGGATGTGATTTTAGTTCTGCAAGTCACACATTCTCACGGGGACATGGATTTGGAATTTTCTGGTGCAGATGGTGGCAGAGGTTCTCAGTTGCTGGAGTCACCAGCTTCAGCGGTGTTTCCTGATTTGAGAATCTGCTTCCTCACCATTGCAGAGGCAGTAGCTGTTGTGGCAGCCTGGTGTGGCCAGAACCTCAGTCTAGGGTCTGTTGCTTCCCTTCTCTCTAATTATAAGCTTTTCTACTTCAGGTATCTAGGAAAGATTCTGTGCTCTACAGCTGAACTGTGAGTAAGACTGCCTTGGTGCCTACTTCATAGATTGCAAACATTTTGGTGATTAAATGGGATACTTGCATATAGTTTCCTTAGCCAAATGCCTGGCACAGAGTGGATAATAAATATTAGCTTCTGTTTTTCCCCTCATGATGCCTAGGGTGGTTCATTGTGAACCTACCTGATAGAAAAATTAAATCCTCGGTATACTTTTTAGTTACATGGTGGCTACATATGACACAGTAGAGAAAGACATAGAGACAGTGTGTTATAATGGTAGGGCCAGAGAGTGGTGAACAATATTTAGAGTAAAATGATCTAGGTTCAACTCTCAGACCTACTTATTGTTTGGCCTTGAGCAAAGTTTTCTGGGGTTTATTTGTTCCATCTACAGTGGGAGATGAACTGGGTTATCTTTAATGTTTCTCAAGTTTTTAAAATTCTGAGACTTATATTCTAGCTTCATTTGCTTCTAATTTTCAGTAATGATTTGAAATAACAAGAATGTTCACTTCTTTAGATGACTCATTGTTTAAGGCGTATGATAGCAAACGATGAAGTTGTTTGTTGTTTTCTTTAAGACTTGCCTGATGCTTGCCATCATAAAAGGTGAATTAAGCAATGCAAGGAAGAAAAAAAATAGAGGTGAGGATAGTACATTTAATGCATTTGGGAGGGTAAAGAAAAAACTCCTCTTAGTTTAGTTTGTCTTATCAGTGACAAACTGAAACTGGTTTTTCATAGTAACGCCTGGTCATTGTTCTAAAAATATGAAACTTGAGGCCTGTTTGTTTTTGTGTTTTTGTTTTTTTAGAGTTAGAAACCTTGATTGCAGTGCTACAATTTAGAAAATTTAGAAAAGGCACTCTGAGGAACTGAAAAATGTAGAAGAAAATAGAATCTCTTAAGGGTGTAGGAAGTAAATACAATCTCTGGCAGAGAAAAGCAGTTTTCACGAAAATATAATAGAGAAAGATAACTGAAGTTATTATAAATGCACCTAACTAAAAGGGAAAAATTAGTAGAGGAAAGGAAGTTATCTCCTAGTCTTAAGCTGTTTAAGGTCTTGGTGGTTGCCAGGAAAGATGCAAAATGCCATGTATTCTTTTTTTCTCTCTCTCAAAACTGCTTTAAAAATCCACGAAAAAATCAAGCCTGCCTTTTAGCTATTAAAATTGAATTTAAGAAAATGACATGGGTTCAGATTTGGATTGACATTATTGACTAGTCACTCTTCTTTTCATACAAATGATAGCAGTATCAGTGTTTGAATCTGGCCTATTTGGTTACAAGGAAGAATTCAGTCAGATTATTGCAGTGGACAAATGGTTGTTATAATTACATATGGACTCTCATTGGACCTGGAAGCTTAGGTGTAGAGAGAAATATTTTGCTCCCTCTCTGAGTCTTTGGTGCTCTGTGTCCATCTGCTGTATTCCCCATGCCAACCTCTGGAACTGATCTGCTGACGCTGGTTTTCTACATCTTCATTGTCCAGCTTGCCTGTTTGCGTAGTTTACTTCTTCTAGATTATCTTTGTCCCCTTTCTACAGCACACATTTTTTTCTCTAACTTGTATTTTAATCTCATGTATAACATAGGAAGCCTTGCCTCTGTTGGGGTAAGGGAAGCATTTTTCTCTTTTCTCCTCAGAGTAACTCCTTCATTTGTAACTAATATGATTGAGGGATTTGGACCTGGGCTGCCAAGAATTTACCACTCGTTCTTATTCTCATTCTCTTGTTCTTTCTGTTTCTCACTAGTTTCACTTCAGAGGGAAAGAAAGAAATCCTTTTTTTTTTTTCTTGGCCGCACCGTGCCACATGGGGGATCTTAGTTCCCCAACCAGGGATTGAACCCACAGTGGAAGTGCATAGTCTTAACTGCTGGACCACCAGGAAAGTCCTGAAAGAAGTCTTGATTTTAAATTCCAAGCTGTATTCTGGCTTTACCAGAATGACAGCTATTAAACTTTCCCTTTTGATTTCTATGTATATTGATCTACTGGTTCAAGATCCATAGGGCAGTGATTCTCAGCTGAAGTGATTTTGATAGGGGACATTTGACAATGTCAGAAAACATTTGTGATTGTCAGGACTGAAGAAGGAGATCCTACTGGCTTCTAGTCATTAGAGTTCAAGGATGCTTCCAAACATCATTCAAATGCACCAGGTAACAACCCGCGTTAAAAATAACAATAATAAAGCTCAGTGGAGGCCAGTCTTGGCCAATGAACTTCTGAGTGTCGGAAGTGTGCTATATTAATGGCAGGATTTTCACTAACACCAGTAGAGCTTGCCTCTATGACTGGAGTTTGATAGTACTCGCTGCCACATGCATAAAAAAAAAAAAAACAATAATAATACTGCTATATTTAAAATAGATAACCAACAAGGAGCTACTGTATAGCACCAGGAACTCTGCTCAGTACTCTGTAATAACTTATATGGGAAAAAAAATTTTGATAAAGAGTAGATACATGTATACATATAATTGAGTCACTTTCCTGTACACCTGAAGCTAACACAGCATTGTTAATCAACTATACTCCAATATAAAGTAAAAATTAAAACAAAATTTCTAGCCCCAAATATCAGTAGTGCCAAAGTTGAAAAATTCTGCCATACGAGAAGTAAAGGGTTTGAGATTAATTATTGCCTTTATATTCAAAAACTATTTTATTACCATTTCTAACTATGTAATCTCTCAATTATACCCTTCCAGATTCCCAGGGAAAGATATGAATGGTGAAGCCTATTTTTGAACTAGGCTCCACAAAGCACAGACTTCTGCCAGTCCAAGGGTTCAAGTTCCTTAGTCCAACCCGAACAACTATGACTCACAAGGTATCAGCTATGATTATAAAATAAAACATGGACATGTTAGCTCTTGTCTCTAAAAAAGGTAGATAATTTTTTTAGAAGGAGATGTGATTAAGTAGGAATCATAAAACATGTTCAGAACAAAAAGTAAAATATAATTTCCTTAATAATAACTTTTAATTGATGACAAAAATCAAGTGAGTCTTCTATCATGTATATTTTAAGCCAATATGATTCAGTAATATTGTTTTGGATATTCAGTTACTGTATTTGTGAGAACACTTAATTTTTATTAACTCTGAGAAAAAGGAAAAAACTAATTACACATTGGATTAATTTGTGAGTTTCCTATTCCTTAGGTACCCTGGGGGTCCATAATTCTTACTTCCAGGAACTCTTTGTTAGCCTTTTTTCCAGAAAAGAGTTTCAGACCAGGAATGCAGAGGCAAAGCAGAACACATTGTAGATGCTAATATTCACTAGAAGAGGAGCAAGGGAGCTGTTTTCGAGGGAGTGAGAAGGAGCGTTGTACACAGATTCTGTTATGACTTTAATGGAAACAGTGCGTGTCATTCCCACACAGCTTGCTGAGTACTTGCCCCTGAGAATATAGTGATTAGAATGAAAGATGTGCTGGGATTAAAACACTTTACTGTTTAGTTCTATTTGTTGGGAAACATTTACTGATTCTAGCCCTGGTTTCCCTTATGATATGATTAGGCAGAGAGGAGTCACTTTCCTGAGGAAACTGAGGTCACAGTGTTCTCTCACGGTATAAAAGCTCATGAGGTATGTGGAAGAGCTGAGATCATGGATTTGGAAAGGATCGCCGTAGAGCTGTTAAAATAAAATTTTCCACAGATAACTTACTGATCTAGTTGACTTTTATTCAGTGATTCATGACTTGGGTACTGTTTAATCTAGCAGGTAGAAAGGAGCTCTGAAGAGCAGTACAAGGTGAGAGCTTTTTATAGACCAAAGTGAGCAGGGTCAAGGAAGAGGTACTGGGCATTTGCTAATGGATTAAAGGAGAGTTCCTTTCCTTATATGGAACAGGGAGCTGGATAAGGGTTTGGTAAGCAGGCAAGCATGATTGCTTGGTTGACCTGGGCCTTCCTTTGCTTGGAGAGCCCAGGTAGGGAAACAGATAAATTCTGGTTTGCTGATGTGGGACTTAGCATGAGTGATTCCATCTTGGACCTAATCTGGTTACTTTGATAGAGTCCTTGGTCTATCACATAGTCTTTACTATGCAAATAGGGCCAGTCACTTCAGAATTTTGAGAATTGATCTCAGTATCTTTCTACTGAAGACAATAACTCTTTTCCAGCATTGTGGCAAGACATTTAAGAGCTTCCGTCACAGCTTCAGTGCAACTTAACCACTTAACCACTTCTGTGAATGCTGTCATGTTCTGGAATATTATCGTGCCTCAGTTTTCTCTTTTGTAAATTTGGGAAGATTATATCTGCTTCACAGGGTTTTTTGATAAAGAAATGAGTTACTAATAATGACTGCAAAGCACTTGTAACAGTGTCTGTCTCAAATGTTATTATCATTGTTAATGCACGTTGAGCTTTGAGCTCAGTGCTTGAAAACCTGGCAGTCATTCAGTCAATGGTAGCTAGTTTTTATACAATGCCCGGTATTATTATTGCTAGCAACAAAGAAAAATAACAATTTACAGCAAGGGAGAATTCAGTAAACGATCTATGAAGGTCTGTTGTAGCCTAAACCAACATATGCTTTGTGATAGTGATTAGGCTGGGTGGGAGCCATCAGTCAAGCCAGAAGGATGAGGCAAATGAGGAAACCTTTTCAGAAGACATGTGGATGATTCTAGGGAACTGGATGACATTTTGGTTGGGGGCATAGCTTCACAGTAATTGAACACTCCCCAAATACCATTTTTAAAGTAAACTTACCTTATTACTGTTAGTTGGAGGCATAAATTTCCACTCTGTGAATGCCCTGTACATTTGTGGATCCCATTGCAGGATTAAACAAAGTCAACAGAGTCCTTCCATCCCATTCATTTCTAATGCAACCTGTATTGCTACCATAAGCAGCAAAATAAATTTTTTTCCATTTACCTCTGACTCAAAAAGCAGAGGGAGAGGTATTTTGAGATAGTTTAAGTAGGGAAATGGAGATTTAGAGGTTAAGTGATGGGTTTAATGGCAGTGGTGCTTCATGTTAGTACAGTATTTCATTTTTCAAAGTATATCCTCAGAAATAATCTCCTTGGATCTATACAACTAAATAGAATATAAACAAGAATATAAGACTGTTATCTCCATATAACAAATTAGAAAGCTGACGTTTCTCTATCAGATGTATAATCAGGCTAAACTGGAGACATTGATTCCAGCTCTCACTGTTATGTAGGGGAGCTTCTCTTGCTACCATTGTAAAGCCTACAGCATTTCCCCAGCATTGACTTTATTCTGATTTCTTTAAAAATAAACTCCTGGGCTTCCCTGGTGGCGCAGTGGTTGAGAGTCCGCCTGTCGATGCAGGGGACACGGATTCGTGCCCCGGTCCGGGAAGATCCCACGTGCCGCGGAGCGGCTGGATCCGTGAGCCATGGCCACTGAGCCTGCACGTCCGGAGCCTGTGCTCCGCAACGGGAGAGGCCTCAACAGTGAGAGAGGCCCGCGTATCGCAAAAAAATATATATAAATAAACTCCTGCTAGTCTTTCTTGAATTAGATGCTGATAGATCTAAGAAAATGAGTCTAATTCCTCTTCCCCATTAGCCCTAAAGCTAACATACCTGCAGATCTTCTAAGTTACTCTTTTCTCTAAATCAGACTTCCCTCAGTAGTCTGAACTTATCTATCACAAATTCTAGAACTTTCATCATACTTCAGAAAAATGTACTTTATCCACTTCCCTGAAGAAAGAAAAAAAGTATAATTCACTCAGCTAATATTGACTGATGGCAAACAGTATTAGAATCTTATTGTGTGTTTATGTACAGTCATGAACAAAAAAGATACAGTCCCTGAAATTAGGTAATTTGCTTATTAGGGCAGGGACATAGGTGAAATTCATGAAGTAATTTAAAATTTTATTCAGCAGTAAGTTGCCATGAAAAAAATAAAATAAAAAACAGTGTTCTTGAGTATTATATTACATTGAATGGAGCAAGAAGTTATCCCTGAGGAAATTGCCTTTGAAAGACAAAAAAGGAACCAGGCATTCAAAAATCTGGGACAAGAGAGAGCCAAATAAAGGAAAATGTTAGTGCAAAGATGGGAGCCAGGCTGGTATGGTCAAAGGATCAAGAGGATTCCAATAAATAAGGACTAAGTTGAATAAGGGGGCAAATGAGAAGAATTGAAGTTAGGGACATAGGCAGGGACAGATATTATGGGGCCTTAGGATGCCCCATAAAAGGGATTTGGATTTTATTCTAAATCCTAGTGCTATCTATTGGTTTTGAGTGTGGAGGGACTTGATCTGATATCATTTTTAAAAGAATACGCTGGCTGTTTTAAGAAAAATGAATTGTGGGGAGGCAAGAGTAGAGTCTGGGGACTAGTGAGAGGCTTCCAGTAAACCAAAAGAGATTATCATGTTCAAACAAGGACTTGCTGATGCATTGTCTTGTCTTAGAGTTGGGGCGGATGGTGATTGAAAGGGAAGAATTGGACACTTCCTAGTTGGGGATTTGAGTATCTGGGTGGACAACCCTGTCCTCACTTGAAGTAGGACGGACTTAGGGTGAGAGAAAAGGTCTTGGGGCTGGGGACAAATGGGTAGTTATGGTTTTAAAAAAAATATGTCTGGAATTTATATTTTGTTTTAGATGTGTGCTCACTTATATGCAGTACAGGATAACAGTAGTTTCCCTTGAATTTGAGCCTTTATTTCTATTATATCAGCCTCAGGTTGTAGTTGTTTATTAAGCAGTCATGTGTAGAAAAAAATGTATTCAGTGAAAAACTATGCATCCTTTCTCTCTCTCCCTCTCTCTCTCTCTCCCTCTCTCTCTCTCTCTCTCTCTCTCTATATGTGTATATATATATATATATATATATACACACACACACACACACACATACATACACACACACACACATACTTTTTTTTAATGCAGCCTTCTTAGATTTCCCTTCTTGGTTATCAGATTCTAGCTCTGTTTATTGTCTCTGAGCTATTTTGCAACTCTTTGTAAGTTGCAGGTAACTAATATATATATATAAACTCTTCTCTGTGCAGTAGTGATTCTAATTGAGTACTTTTTTCTCTGGAAAACGGTTTTGTCCACATTTGCAATTAATTTCAACATTCCTTTACTCCATATGAATTTTTGTTCCTTTTCCCTTCATTCAGTTACAGCATCTGCCTGATTCCCTCATCTAAGTAAAGTAAAATCTTTAATGTGCATCCCTTTTTATATCTGTATGAGAATCATAGCTTTACTTTTTCCTAAAAATGATCTTTTAACACACTTCTCACCAATGGCTCATATTGCTCTCCTGGGCAGACGAACGCCCATACATTTTCACACAAACTACTGTAAAGTTGTGCTCCTGAATTCTGTATTTAATAATGTGACATTAACACATTTCATTTCATATGATGCCAGTTTCCCAGAAAAATTCTGGACTTTCATGTGAAATACCCAGAATCAGTTTTGCCGGTACAATTATGAATTCAAATGTCAAATGATTCATTTTATACCTCAGCACCAAGAACATTACATCTTCCTAGTGGAAGGGAGAATTTCTAATGATCGGTCTTTGAGCTTCCACAAGCCATTTAGTAAAATTTTAGACACTTTGTGTACCTCAGAATTAGTTTGTCAATAATGAAAGATATCACTGAGTGTTTCTAAGCAAATTCATACGTTGCCTCTATTCTCAGAAGTGTATACTTTAGTGACTAAGGTTCTGAGAGATTGTAATTCATTATTTTTTAGAGGAAACTTACTTGAAGTTATATTCTAAAACTGTGTTTTAAAAAAGATTAGCCCATGACTCATAAATTGGAGTGGTTCATTTTTTGTCTTGTCAAGGAAGAAGAAAACGTACTTCACTGACAAGGAAAAATAAACATTGCATCTTTGGCAAAGGTGTAGTTTAAATATTTAGAAAATTGTGATTCATAAGTCAAAAAAGGTAATGATATAATATCATTTCCAGAGCTGTATCTGTGCAAGCACTTTTTCTACTCATATAACATTAATTGATTTTAAGGTATCGTTTGTGTAAGTTAATTATTAACATTGAAAATATAAATCATGAAGATTAAATGACACAATTTACAAAAAATAAATTCATCTAACGTTTATTTTGTAATACCTTTTCAAAAATATTATGCCAAGCTTGGCAAACTTAAACAAATGTTTAATTTCTTATAAATCATTTTTTGAATGTAACTATTTCAGAGGAATTATAGATGAAAACAGAGTTTTGGTTGACAAATTGAAAACTTCACAAAGAAAGAAGCATAGATTTATTTATTGATATAGCTAATATGTTTATGGCATCTGTGAGAGCCACATATACAGGTAGACTGTGAGATGGGTTGATGATTACCAATTTTGTTCTGACGTTATGAAAATAAAAACTCAAATGTTACACAAAACTTATTCTTTGAGTTGGGGTAGATGGTTATTGAAAAAGAATAATTAGATGCTTTCTAGTTTGGGGATTTCAGTAGCTGGGTAGACACTGTTGTCCTGACCTGAAATGGGAAAGACTTATGGTGAGGGGGAAGGTTTTGGAGCTGGGGTAAGAATGGATACTTCTGTTTGTAACAAACTTACTTCTAGAATTCACATTTTATTGTAGATGTGTTTTTACTTGCATGCAGTAGAGGGTGACTGTAGTCTTCCTGGGACTTGAGCCTTTATTTCTGTTATATCAGTCTCAGGTTCAGTTGTTTGTTTAGCAGTCATGTGTGGAAAAGAAAGATGTATTGCATGGAAAACTATGCATCTTCCTTAGATTACCATCTGTAAAATGCTTACTTTAAAAATCTTAGTTGAACTTACTTTTATCCATACTGGGCTGACATTTTTGGTATATTTTTAATAGTTCTGACAAAATATTTCATTTGTCATTGAGAGCTTATAAACTGGACTTGGGGAAACGTGGGGACTATCCTGATGAGGCCTCTTATTTACGTTTCCTCATTTGTGAAAGAGAAAGTATTTAGTTTCTGGAAACTTGGGGCTGCCTCCCCCCTCCTTATGTTAGACTACATTTTGAATTGGCCTTAGAGTTCCTTCAAATAAAGCAACAAGCAATAAATGGATATTTTCATACTTCTGTAATCTCTCTTCTTGAAGGAGAGATCCCTTGTAGTATTCACCATTTTAGCTCCAGAACCTACATTGTTGATGGTTGAGGGTAGATCTCATAGAGGTGTCTTTGCCTTACTGGGGAGTCTTTGTATGGCTTATAGGGTACAATTCCAAGGTCAAAAGGAAAGTGACTGACCCTATCCCTAACATTTCTCAAGGACCCATGGTGATAGAGAATCACAACTCTCTTACCACATTTGGTACCCTAAGAGGTAGATTTCTCTTTATTCTGTATAAGAAATATTTTGAAAAGAAGCAAACATCATTTCTAATCAAAGAGATGTTTTTCAAAGGAATTCTTCAAAATGTACATGTTCTTTTCCTTTGGGACAGTACCTAAGATCTACTTTCTGGAAAGGTACACACATATCAAATCATGTGCTTCTTCCTTAAAAGGAAAAATTCATGTTTGGTCAATCCTCTTTACTTCCCATAAAGAAAAATTAACACATTTCTTAGAGTGTCCAGAGAGTCTCAAGCTAATAATGAGTATTTTATGGAAATTTTCTCATAATTGAAGATTAAAGATTGATGTTTAGTTTATGATTTTATTTCAATAATCTCCATATTTATTTTTAACCCATTGCACAAATAGGGGTAACATAAGTTGACTAAAGCAGTATAACAAAGATTTTATGTTTGATGGATTTGGGAAGAGGGAGGAATAAGAAGTTTTTTCACCCTTTTCTCACTTGTTCCCAGCAGTGATCTCAAGTTTCAGGACAGTCTGGATGGCAAATAGGCGAGTAGAGAAAAGTATGCTTTGTTTCTGTGGCGGTCTCAGAGCCAATGACTTCTCTGGGAGAGAGGTAGTTTATCCAGCCTAAACTTTTGAGACTGAAAACTTGGAGGGAAGCTGGTCCAAGATTTCTGCAGAATAAAACTTGGTGCTACTGCCAGAATAGAATAGATGTCTGGTTTGTGATATTAGTTATCTATTACATTCTTGGAAAGGCTAAATATCAGCTTCCCTGGTACCCAGCAAATGGCGATAGGTCAATTACTGCTGCTCTAAATGAATATTTTTAAGCAATTTTTTTCCCTTGGCATTATTTAAAGCATAAGTATTTAGATTTATTATTTTATTTATTGTTTCATCAGTGTATACATGTCAATCCCAATCGCCCAATTCATCACACCACCACCCCCACCCCCCTGCCACTTTCCCGCCTTGATGTCCATACGTTTGTTCTCGATATCTTTGTCTCAGCTTCTGCCCTGCAAACTGGTTCATCTGTACCATTTTTCTAGGTTCCACATATATGCATTAATATACGATATTTGTTTTTCTCTTTTTGATTTACTTCACTCTGTATGACAGTCTCTAGATCATCCACATCTCAACAAATGACCCAATTACATTCCTTTTTATGGCTGAGTAATATTCCATTGTATATATGTACCACATCTTCTTTATCTATTCGTCTGTCAATGGGCATATTTAGGTTGCTTCCATGACCTGCCTATTGTAAATAGTGCTGCAATGAACATTGGGGTGCATGTGTCTTTTTGAATAATGGTTTTCTCTGGGTATATGCCCAGTAGTGGGATTGCTGCATCATATGCTAATTCTATTTTTAGTTTTTTAGGGAACCTCCATACTGTTCTCCATAGTGGCTGTATCAATTTACATTCCCAGCAACAGTGTAAGAGGGTTCCCTTTTCTCCACACCCTCTCCAGCATTGGTTGTTTGTAGATTTTCTGATGATGCCCATTCTAACTGGTGTGAGGTGATACCTCATTGTAGTTTTAATTTGCATTTCTCTAATAATTAGTGATGTTGAGCAGCTTTTCATGTGCTTCTTGGCCATCTGTATGTCTTCTTCGGAGAAATGTCTATTTAGGTCTTCTGCCCATTTTTGGATTGGGTTGTTTGTTTTTTAAATATTGATCTGCATGAACTGTTTATATATTTTGGAGATTAATCCTTTGTCCGTTGATTCGTTTGCAAATATTTTCTCCCATTCTGAGGGTTGTCTTTTCGTCTTGTTTATGGTTTCCTTTGCTGGGCAAAAGCTTTGAAGTTTCATTAGGTCCCATTTGTTTATTTATTTTTTTTATTTCCATTACTCTAGGAGGTGGATCAAAAAAGATCTTGCTGTCAAAGAGTGTTATGTCAAAGAGTGTTCTTCCTATGTTTTCCTCTAAGAGTTTTATAGTGTGTAGTCTTACATTTAGGTCTCGAATCCATTTTGAGTTTATTTTTGTGTATGGTGTTAGGGAGTGTTCTAATTTCATTCTTTTACATGTACCTGTCCAGTTTTCCCAGCACCACTTACTGAAGAGGCTGTCTTTTCTCCATTGTATATCCTTGCCTCCTTTGTCATAGATTAATTTACCATAGGAACGTGGGTTTATCTCTGGGCTTTCTATCCTGTTCCATTAATCTATATTTCTGTTTTTGTGCCAGTACCATATTGTCTTGATTACTGTAGGTTTGTAGTATTGTCTGAAGTCAGGGATTCTGATTCCTCCAGCTCCGTTTTTTTCCCTGAAGACTGCTTTGGCTATTCGGGGTCCTTTGTGTCTCCATACAAATTTTAAGATTTTTTGTTCTAGGTCCGTAAAATGCCATTGGTAATTTGTTAGGGATTGCATTGAATCTGTAGATTGCTTTGGGTAGTATAGTCATTTTCACAATATTGAATCTTCCAATCCAAGAACATGGTATATCTCTCCATTTGTTGGTATCATCTTTAATTTCTTTGGTCAATGTCTTATAGTTTTCTGCATACAGGTCTTTCCTCTCCCTAGATAGGTTTATTCCTAGGTATTTTATTCTTTTTGTTGCAATGGTAAATGGGAGTGTTTCCTTAATTTCTCTTTCAGATTTTTCATCATTAGTATATAGGAATGCAAGAGATTTCTGTGCATTTATTTTGTATCCTGCAACTTTACCAAATTCATTGGTTACCTCTAGTAGTTTTCTGGTGGCATCTTTAGGATTCTCTATGTATAGTATCATGTCATCTGTAAACAGTGACAGTTTTACTTCTTCTTTTCCAATTTGTATTCCTTTTATTTCTTTTTCTTCTCTGATTGCTGTGGCTAGGACTTCCAAAACTATGTTGAGGTGAGAGTGGACACCCTTGTCTTGTTCCTGATCTTACTGGAAATGCTTTCAGTTTTTCACCATTGATAATGATGTTTGCTGTGGCTTTGTCATATATGGCCTTTATTATGTTGAGGTAGGTTCCCTCTATGCCCACTTTCTGGAGAGTTTTTGTCATAAATGGGTGTTGAATTTTGTCAAAAGCTTTTTCTGCATCTATTGAGATGATCATACGGTTTTTCTTCTCAGTGTGTTAATATGGTATATCACATTGATTGATTTGCGTATATTGAAGTATCGTTGCATTCCTGGGGTAAATCCTACTTGGTCATGGTATATGATCCTTTTAATGTGTTGTTGGATTCTGTTTGCTAGTATTTTGTTGAGGATTTTTGCATCTATATTCATCAGTGATATTGGTCTGTAATTTTCTTTTTTTGTAGTGTCTTTGTCTGGTTTTGTTATCAGGGTGATGGTGGCCTCATAGAATGAGTTTGGGAGTGTTCCCTCCTCCGAAATTTTTTGCAAGAGTTTGAGAAGGACGGGTGTTAGCTCTTCTCTAAATGTTTGATAGAATTCACCTGTGAAGCCATCTGGTCCTGGACTTTTGTTTGTTGGAAGATTTTTAATCACAGTTTCAATTTCATTACTTGTGATTGGTCTGTTCATATTTTCTATATGGTTCAGTCTTGGAAGGTTGTACCTTTCTAAGAATTTGTCCATTTCTTCCAGGTTGTCCATTTTATTGGCATAAAGTTGCTTGTAGTAGTCTCTTAGGATGCTTTGTATTTCTGCAGTGTCTGTTGTAACTTCTCCTTTTTCATTTCTAATTTTATTGATTTGAGTCCTCTCCCTCTTTTTCTTGATGAGTCTGGCTAATGGTTTATCAATTTTGTTTATCTTCTCAAAGAACCAGCTTTTAGTTTTATTGATCTTTGCTATTGTTTTCTTTGTTTCTATTTCATTTATTTCTGCTCTGATCTTTATGATTTCTTTCCTTCTGCTAACTTTGGGTTTTGTTTGTTCTTCTTTCTCTAGTTCCTTTAGGTGTAAGGTTAGATTGTTTATTTGAGATTTTTCTTGTTACTTGAGGTAGGCTTGTATAGATATAAACTTCGCTTTTAGAACTGCTTTTGCTGCATCCGATAGGTTTTGGATCATCTTGTTTTCGTTGTCATTTGTGTCTAGGTATTCTTTTTTTTTTTTGTGGTACGCGGGCCTCTCACTGCTGTGGCCTCTCCCATTGTGGAGCGCAGGCTCTGGACGCGCAGGCTCAGCAGCCATGGCTCATGGGCCCAGCTGCTCCATGGCATGTGGGATCTTCCCGGACGGGAGCACGAACCAGTGTCCCCTGCATTGGCAGGCGGACTCTCAACCACTGCGCCACCAGGGAAGCCCAAATTTATTTATTTATTTATGCTTGCATTGGGTCTTCGTTGCTGCTCGCGGGCTTTTTCCTAGGCTTCATGGCATGTGGGATCCTCCCGGACCAGGGATCGAACCCGTGACCCCTGCATTAGCAGGTGGATTCTTAACCACTGCGCCACCATGGAAGCCCCATAGGTATTTTTTGATTTCCTCTTTGATTTCTTCAGTGATCTCTTGGTTATTTAGTAATGTATTGTTTAACCTCCATGTTTGTTTTTCCCCGTAATTCATTTCTAATCTCATAGCATTGTGGTTAGAAAAGATGCTTGATATGATTTCAGTTTTCTCAAATTTACTGAGACTTGATTTGTGACCCAATATGTGATCTATCCTGGAGAATGTTCTGTGCGCACTTGAGAAGAAAGTGTAATCTGCTGTTTTTGGATGGAACATCCTATAAATATCAATTAAATCTGTCTTGTCTATTGTGTCATTTAAAGCTTCTCTTTCCTTATTTATCTTCATTTTGGATGATTTGTCCATTGGTGTAAGTGAGGTGTTAAAGTCCCCCACTAGTGTGTTACTGTTGATTTCCTCTTTTATGGCTGTTAGCAGTTGCCTTATGTATTGCGGTGCTCCTATGTTGGGTGCATATATATTTATAATTGTTATATCTTCTTCTTGGATTGATCACTTGATCATTATGTAGTGTCCTTCCTTGTCCCTTGTAACACTCTTTATTTTAAAGTCTATTTTATCTGACATGAGTATTGCTTCTCCAGCTTTCCTTTGATTTCCATTTGCATGGAATATCTTTTCCATCCCCTCACTTTCAGTCTGTATGTGTCCCTATGTCTGAAGTGGTTCTCTTGTAGACAACATATATATGGGTCTTGTTTTTGTATCCATTCAGCAAGCCTGTGTCTTTTGGTTGGAGCATTTAATCCATTCACGTTTAAGGTAATTATCGATATGTATGTTCCTATGACCATTTTCTTATTTGTGTTAGGTTTGTTTTTGTAGGTCCTTTTCTTCTCTTGTGTTTCCCACTTATAGAAGTTCCTGTAGCATTTGTTGTAGAGCTGGTTTGGTGGTGCTGAATTCTCTTAGATTTTGCTTTTCTGTAAAGCTTTTGATTTCTCCATCGAATCTGAATGAGATCCTTGCCAGGTAGAGTAATCTTGGTTGTAGGTTCTTCCCTTTCATCACTTTTAAGTATATCATGTCACTCCCTTGTGGCTTGTAGAGTTTCTGATGTGAAATTAGGTGTTCATCTTATGGGAGTTCCCTTGTATGTTATTTGTTGTTTTTCCCTTGTTGCTTTCAATAAGTTTTCAATGTCTTTAATTTTTGCCAGTTTGATTACTATGTGTCTCAGCCTGTTTCTCCTTGGGTTTATCCTGTATGGGACTCTCTGCTCTTCCTGGACTTGGGTGGCTATTTCCTTTCCTGTGTTAGGGAAGTGTTCGACTATAATCTCTTCAAATATTTTCTCTGGTCCTTTCTGTCTCTCTTCTCCTTCTGGGACCCCTATAATGCGAATGTTGTTGCGTTTAATGTTGCCCCAGCGGTATCTTAGGCTGTCTTCATTTCTTTTCATTCTTTTTTCTTTATTCTGTTCCGCAGCAGTGAATTCCACCATTCTGTCTTCCAGGTCACTTATCCATTCTTCTGCCTCAGTTATTCTGCTATTGATTGTTTCTAGTGTAGTTTGCATTTCAGTTATTGTATTGTTCATCTCTGTTTGTTTGTTCTTTAATTCTTTTAGGTTTTCGTTAAACATTTCTTGCATTCTTCTCTATCTTTGCCTCCATTTTTTTCCAAGGTCCTGGATCATCTTCACTATCATTATTCTGAATTCTTTCTCTGGAAGGTTGCCTATCTCCACTTCATCTAGTTTTTTTTCCTGGGGTTTTAACTTGTTCCTTCATCTGGTACATAGCCCTCTGCCTTTTCATCTTGTCTCTCTTTCTGTGAATGTGGTTTTTGTTCCACAGGGTGCAGGATTGTAGTTCTTCTTGCTTCCGCTGTGTGCCCTCTGGTGGATAAGGCTATCTAAGTAGCTTGTGCTAGTTTCCTGATGGGAGGGACTGGTGGTGGGTAGAGCTAGCTGTTGCTCTGGTGGGCAGAGATCAGTAAAACTTTAATGTGCTTGTCTGCTATTGGGTGGGGCTGGGTTCCCTCCCTGTTGGTTGTTTGGCCTGAGGCAACCCAACACTAGAGCCTGCCTGGACTCTTTGGTGGGGCTGATGGCGGACTCTGGGAGGGCTCACGCCATGGAGTACTTCCCATAACTTCTGCTGCCAGTGTCCTTGTCCTCACGGTGAGCCACAGCCACCCCCTGCCTCTGCAGGAAACCCCCCAACACTAGTAGGTAGGTCTGGTTCAGTCTCCTCTGGGGTCACTGCTCCTTCCCCTGGGTCCCAATGCACACACTACTTTGTGTGTGCCCTCCAAGAGTGGAGTCACTGTTTCCCCCAGTCCTGTCGAAGTCCTCTAATCAAATCCCGCTAGCCTTCAAAATCTGATTCTCTAGGAATTCCTCCTCCCATTGCCGGACCCCCAGGTTGGGAAGCCTGATGTGGGGCTCAGAACCTTCACTCCATTGGGTGGACTTTTGTGGTATAGTTCTCCAGTTTGTGAGTCACCCACCCAGCAGTTATGAGATTTGATTTTATTGTGATTGCACCCCTCCTACCATCTCATTGTGGCTTCTCCTTTGTCTGTGGTTGTGGCGTATCCTTTTTGGTTAGTTCCAGTGTCTTCCTGTCGATGATTGTTCAGCAGTTAGTTGTGATTGTGGTGTTCTGGCAAGAGGGAGTCCTGATCCCTTACTTGAAACACCTATCTTTCCAAAGATTATGACAAGAAGAAGGGTCAAATAAATAATAACGTTTTTTCACTTTAATGATAGCTTAGAAACTCCACTTCCTTTTGCACCACCCTGGTCTCGCAGCTCCCGCCCCTGCTCCTCGGACCTATTTATTTTTTTAATACATCTTATTTGGAGTATAGTTGCTTTACAATGCTATGTTAGTTTCTGTTGTACAACAAAGTGAATCAGCCGTATGCATACATATATCCCCACATCCCCTCCCTCTTGAGCCTCCCTCCCACTCTCCCTGTCCCACCCCTCTAGGTCTTTGCAAAGCACCGAGCTGATATCCCTGTGCTATGTGGCTGCCTCCCACTAGCTATCTATTTTACATTTGGTAGTGTATATATGTCCATGCCACTCTCTCACTTCATCCCAGCTTACCCTTCCCCCTCCCCGTGTCCTCAAGTCCATTCTCCATGTCTACATTTTTACTCCTGCCCAGCCACTAGGTTCATCAGTACCTTTTGTTTTTTGTTTTTTAGATTCCATATATATGTGTTATAGCATACGATATTTGTTTTTCTCTTTCTGACTTACTTCACTCCGTATGACAGACTCTAGGTCTATCCACCTCACTACAAATAACTCAATTTAGTTTCTTTTTATGGCTGAGTAATATTCCATTTTATATGTGTGCTACATCTTCTTTATCCATTCATCCGTCAGTGGACATTTAGGTTGCTTCCATGTCCTGGCTATTATAAATAGTGCTGCAGTGAACATTGTGGTACATGTCTCTTTTTGAATTATGGTTTTCTCAGGGTATGTGCCCAATAGTGGGATTGCTGGGTCATATGGTAGTTCTAATTTTAGTTTTTTAAGGAAACTCCATACTCTTGTCCATAGTGGTTGTATCAATTTACATTCCCACCAACAGTGTAGGAGGGTTCCCTTTGCACCACACGCTTTCCAGCATTTATTGTTTCTAGATACTTTGATGGTGGCCATTCTGACCGGTGTGAGGTGATACCTCATTGTAGTTTTGATTTGCATTTCTCTAATAATTAGTGATACTGAGCATCTTTTCACGTGCCTCTTGGCTATCTGTATGTCTTCTTTTGTGAAATGTCTATTTAGGTCTTCCACCCACTTTTTAATTGGGTTGTTTGTTTTTGGATATTGATCTCCATGAGCTGTTTGTATATTTTGGAGATTAATCATTTAGATTTATAACTAGAACCAATATATACTTATGGACGACTTGTAAATATTAAAAATAATGATTTTGACTGTGTATCCTAAATATAGAAAATACCTAATGAATATATTTAAAAGTAATTTTAATCTTCATAGCAATGATGTGGCCCAGGGTTAATTTTAGCAAGGAGAAAATTAGACAATGAGTTATATACAAAGAGTATTGAAGAAATTTTAGAATATCCATTTTTCCTTTAAGATCGGTATACTTTTAATCAGCTTGTGTTAGCATAGGAGACAGAGACCAAAAAAAAGCAAAGAATAATTATCAAAAGTATATATACCTAGTCTTTAAATTTCAACTGGATTAAGAAAAATTGTATTCCTCTAGTAATTTCCCAAATGGCAACTCCAGAAGTTTTTGGAAAATCCCAGTGTATTATAGGCACAGTTATTTTTCAGAGTAAATTAAATCTAGAAACCTTGGCTTATTAAACCCAGACTTTTCAGATTTTGTAACCTGTTATTTTACTCATTTTTTGGAGCAGGGGAAGTAGAAAGACTCTCATACCAAAATTCACCGAAATTTCTTGACCAGCTAAACTGGTATTGAAAGTAAAATCATGCATTTTTAGAAGTATTTATTTTTAATCTTTAAAAAACCATTTCAATGGAACCTCACTATTATTTAAAGAAGAACAAATCAGTATGATTTTTGGCATTATTTTCAAATTTGGATTTATGAAACTGTTTAGCAATGCTGTGAAACAAATTCTTTTTTCTGTATTTTTTTGAAAAATATCTTTTAAATAATGAATCAAAAATTTTTTGGCTGGAATTTGTTACTATAATTCCATAAAAGGACATCAGTTGATCATGCTTTTCTTCTGAGGTTGGGGAAAATTTACCTCTTCTACTTTATACTCCTGTGATAGGAGCATTTAACATTTAAATGCTCTTTTAACTGATCTGGCATATTACAGGTTACAGGGTATGAGAGGAAAATTAAGTTTACATATATACCATATATAAAGCAGATTTTCATTAATAATACATATTTATTTCAAAAGTAATGGTAATAGTAAGTAATAATAAGGAATCGATGATCAGACAAGAGTATGTTAACCATGAAACAATCTCAAAATGATTTTTTGGTAAATAATATGGTTTGACGTATGAGAAGTGGTATGTGTTGAAACATGAAATTCTTCAAGCATTCTTTGATGATATAGCATTCCTTAGAAATTTTTAAAAAATATTTTATGTACACCGAAAATACCAGTTTCATATTTTATCACTGTTAGAAAAAAAGGCTTTCCAGTAGTTTTCCTTTCGGTTGTAATTTTTTCCAGGGGCAGAAACTGTGACAGATTATCCTTTTCCACAAAAGTGAAGCTAGTCCACCATTCTGTGTTCAATCAAAGGTACAGTTCATCTGTAAAGTGTTGTCATCGTGTGTTTCATGTAGAGAAAGAAACTAATATGTCATAAATGTGCTGCAGTTATTTTCCATTTCTTGTTTCAGAAGCAATAAAAGGAGAGAGAGTTACACATTTATTTACTTGTCAGACTGGACAAAATTCTTCAGAAAGAAAAATTATATGCTACCTTAACCACTTTAGCAATTTTTGCAGTGTAAAAGGAAAAAAAAGCTTGATTTCCGTTTAGCCAGGTTTTTTTTTGTTGTTCTGTGGGTAACACTATTTTTTTTTCCTAGACATTTCTCTCACTCAAAATTAAGGGGTTATTTTAGAACCATTTTACAGTGTTTCTTGAAAAGCTAAAGTTCTCTAGGAGACTGTCTGTTCTGTACTTGAATATGTAAGTACTAACCATGTCTGAAGGTATTGAGATAATAGATACATTCTGTTTACGTGCTTCGTAGTGAGTTATTGTTCTTAAGCCTGTAAGATGCAGCTACAAAGAAGATGTAAATGGAGAATTCACTCAGTAAGCCAGAAAGAGTGTTACCAAACTAGACCTTTGGGTCCACTTGCCCACACACAGTAAACCCAAGCTCTTGTGAGGGAAAGTGCAGCCTTTATTGAAAGGCCAAGTAAGGACCTGAACTCTCCCATGGATTTCAGGGAAGGGTTTTTAAAGGCAAGATGAGGGAGATAGTTGCAGGGTGCCTGGTAAGCTCTTGCATAATTTTCTGATTGGTTGATGGTGAGTTAACAGGATGGTGTCAAGGGATTAACATCATCAGTCCTCAGGCCCCAGCTGGTCTGGGACCTACGTGCTTATAGACATCGTGCAGTTAGTTTCTTTTGTCTAGTGGGGGTTTTAGTATATGCAAAACAACTCAAGAGTATATGTCAGATGCTGTTATCTATGTCCTTCAGGGAGGAACTAAAGATTCTGTGACTGTACATTGTTACCATTTCTCCTGGTCCAACTACTATTTTTTGTTACTACGTGTTCACATTCTTTCAACCATTAATTCTTGAGCCAGCCTTTTATGACTCAGTGGAGGCCTGGGGGAATAAAGATTTTCTACAAACAAGAGGCAGGCAGAGGACATGTGGCCGGGGTCGGGGTGGTGAGGACGTTTGTCCTGGGAAGGCCCCATAAGGTCCTGCTCAGTTATAAGAGGAAAGAGAATTCTCTTTTTAGGCATTTATTAAGTATAACACTGTGTTCACTTTTTAAAATCTAATAATTGGCATCATTTGGAGAATAATACACTAATTCTAGAGGCAGAACAAAGAAAAGGTACATTGCCTCCCTTTTAAAATATTTACTTCTCTGATTAAGTAAAATCCAAAGAAAAACAAAATGTAGATATGGGATACAATATCTTTCATAACCAGCAGTGGTGATAAGACTTTCCAAAGAAGGATTCATCTAGTTCAGTGAAGCTCCATGAGCCTATGAGGAAGAGCCCTTTTCTGCAACTTGCATTTTTAGATATTTTCAACATCCTATGGAGTGTGGGTTCCTGGTGTTATCATATGTCAGGCCTTATTAATCAGATCATTTTATACAGATTGCCATCTGCAAACACATCTGTAAGTGGGTCAACGTTGTTCTGATTAAATTACCATGACTATTTTTCTTTCTATGTCTTTCCTTTTTAAACATGGGATGTGAAGACTCAGATTCATACTAGTGTAACATTTATTGTCCACATGTGCCAATTTTTTTCTTTGAGGCAAAGCATGACAAATCATTTAAGTGTTCACATTAGTAGTGCTAATCCTCTATGTCAGGAGTAGTCAAACTATGATCTGTCGGCCAAATGAAGGCTGCAGTTTATTTTTCTATAGCCTGTAGGCTAAGAATTGTTTTTACATTTTTACAAGGTTGTTACCCCCCCAAAAAAGAATCTGTGATGGCGACCTTATGCCATGCAAAGCGTAAAATATTTGCTATTTACTATCTGGCCATTTAAGAAAAAAAAATTGGCAGACCCCTGTTATATCTGAAGGCATTTATATATGCAAACATACAAAATGTTCCTCTTTTGTTAAATCTCTCATTTTCAGCTCTTACATTTTTTCCTTAGGCTTGCAGCCTATTACCCTTCTTTTGTTTCATATGCCATAGACACTAGAGAAGAGTGTGTTGTTGCTCATGTGTGTAATCAAATGAATTTAAATACAATTAACAGGGCTTCCCTGGTGGCACAGTGGTTGAGAGTCCGCCTGCAGATGCAGGGGACACGGGTTCGTGTCCCGGTCCGGGAAGATCCCACATGCCGGAGCGGCTGGGTCCGTGAGCCATGGCCGCTGAGCCTGCGCATCCGGAGCCTGTGCTCTGCAACAGGAGAGGCCACAACAGTGAGAGGCCCACATATCGCAAAAAAAACCCCAAAAAACAAAAAAACAATTAACATATGTCCTTTGTTTTTCACCCCTCTAGTGATGTAGTTAATTTAGTAATATTTGATTTATTTCATTCGTTTTACCCAGAAAATATTAATAAACTATATATGTGTACAGCAAATAAGGTACAACCCCTGACCTCACATGCTTATAGTTTGTGAAGACAGAAAATTAAATAGGCATCACAATCCCTTATCATAATATTCAGTACTACTACCTAACGTAGAGCAGGTCATAGTAGAGAGACAAAATCAAATGGTGAATACTGTGGAAGGCATTTGGAGAACTTGAACTCTGCATTCTGAAGGCCTACTTGAAATTGTCCAAATGTAGGAGAATATAGGGAGAGGAAGTTTATGTAAGGTTCCAGGGTTGTAGAGAAATGGGCCATTCTAGAGTGAAAATGATACAGTGCATGATTGGAAAGCTGGACATTTATAACCAAATTTCTAGCTTCATAGCGCCATAAACAGGGACACTGTGATTGTCCCAATATTTTCAAGAAAAAGTAAATAATTTTCTAGTAGTTGTAGCCTATTATTGACTTAAAAAAAAAAGAAAAGAGAAAGATGGTGACAAAACATATATTTTCATGACAGCAAATCATTAGACCTTTTGAGATACCTGTCTAACTAGAAAGCAGTTTTTCCATTAGAAAATAAAGCTCACTGGCAGTGTCATTTTGGACTTATAAGCAGTGTCAGTTTTCTTCTCTTAGGGAGTAAACGGTCAGCCATGCAGGTGTTATCAGCAGTAACGAGGCACTTCAGACTAGGAGACGTAGAGACTGAAGAGTGGGGTTTCATTTTATTTTTTCCAGTACATACAATTTTATTAACTTGAAAATTAAAGCTAAATAGTTGGTTTCACATTGCTTACTCTTAGCTGTGCTGTAGCCATTAGCCAAATATGACTATTAAAATTCAATTAACTTAAACTGATTTGAAAACTCAGTTTCTTAGTCACACCAGCCACACTTCAGATGGTCAACAGCTACATGTGGCTAGTGGCTACTGTATTGGGCAATGAAGATTTGGACATTTCCATCATCATAGAGTGTTATCTTGGAAAGGACTGGCAGTTGCATTAATTACAGTAAAGTCATTTCTGTTAAGTTCTCTAAATAGATGTTATTTGTCATATACCCATTCAGACAAGTTTTTCTTTTGTTATTGTACTTAAAGGGTTCAATCTTTGAATTTCAGTTCTTTTTGTCTTAGCTAGACATGAATTCCTTCAAAGTTTTCTTCTTCACATGGGATCCACACCATACAAAGCATTTGCAACCATATTTACTTCTCAATACTTAGATTTTAAATGTTTTCGTTGAAGTTAACATAAAGAAAACATATGAAGTTAACATAAAGAAAAGATATGAAGTTAACATAAAGAAAAGCGCCTATAGCTCAGTAAATCATCTCAAAGTGAACCCATACATGGACCCTAACTAAAGTCAAGAAACAGAGTATCCTTTGCTATAATTGTATTTATTGAGTAATTAATGTTTTTGAAAGAGTAGATTTTTAGGTTCTTTCTGTTTTTTTTTATGTGATTAAATTTAAAGTTTCACTGAGTAAATTTTGGTTTATTCAAGAAATATTTAGACAGTTTTTTAATTATCAGTTTTTCTCTCATTTTCTTCCTTCATGATGCTCGTAATGTTGGCCTCCTTTGTTAATTATATTAATTCTCACTTCCTTAGCCATAGTTTAGAGATGGGTATGGAGCTGAGGGGAGTGTAGACAAAGGCCAAATAATAAAATATTGAAGTTATCATATTCTACAGTTTAATTCTTTGACTGTTGGTTTTTACTAGCATTCCGTATTCTGAAAATCTGAACCACACATCTAAATGATAAAACCACACACTAAGTGAGAATGGCCAAGATATATTATTAAGTTTTTTAGAGTAACCTTTTCTTTGAAGTATAATAGTCATGCAGAGATGTAATCCAACATCAGAGACGTTGCATGTCATTAAAAATATTCTTCCACAATTTAAAAAGCTGCAAGGTATTCCATCCCACAGATGTACCATGATTTAGCTTTCTAACTCCTGTTGCAGGTTTCTGGCTTTTTACCTAGTCGTCTTACCCTTCTTTCCATAATTCTGCAAAAATGAATTTATCTGTGTTTAATATCTTTGTGCCAATTTCCAATTTTTCCTTAGAATAAAATTCTTAGAGGTGGAATTTCTGACTCAAAAGGCGTGTGCATTTTTTGTTTGTTTGTTTGTTTTTTGCGATACACGGGCCTCTCACTGTTGTGGCCTCTCCTGTTGCGGAGCACAGGCTCTGGACGCGCAGGCTCAGCGGCCATGGCTCACGGGCCCAGCCGCTACGGGGCATGTGGGATCTTCCTGGACCGGGGCACGAACCCGTGTCCCCTGCATCGGCAGGCGGACTCTCAACCACTGCGCCACCAGGGAAGCCCAGGCGTGTGCATTTTTAAAAATAAAATTTTAAAAATTTTAGAATAGTTTTAGGCTTACAGAAATGTTACAGAGGTACTATGAGTAGTTCCTATATACCCCATACCCAGTTTGCCTGATTATTAACATCTTGTTAGTATAACACATTTGTCACAATAAATGAACCAAAACTGAGACATTAATATTATCTAAAGTGCATACTTAATTCAAATTTCTTTAATTTTTACCTCATGTCCTTTTTCTGTCCCAGGATGCCACCCAGGACACCACATTACATTTAGTTTTCATGACCCCTTAGGCTCCTCTTGGCTGTGCAGGGTTCTCAGACTTTCCTTGTCTTTGATGACCTTGACAATTTGAGGAATATTGGTCAGGCATTCTATAGGATATCCCTCAGTTGGGGTTTATCTGATTTTTTTTAATGGAGATTTAAATGACATATAACGTATTATTTTTAGATGTATAACATAATGATTTGATATATGTATATATTGCAAAATGATTACCACTAAGTTTAGTTAACATCCGTCACCACACATTGTTACAAATTTTTTTTCTTCTGATGAGAGCTTTTAAGATCTACTCTCTTAACAACTTTCTAATATACAATATAGTATTGTTAGCAGTAGTTACCATGCTGTCCTTTACATACCCAAACTCAATAATTGGAATTTTGTACCTTTAGACCCCCTTCACCTGTTGCCCCCTCCCCATTCTGATATCTGGCAACTATCAATCTGTTCTCTCTTTTTTTTTTTTTTTGGCGGTACACAGGCCTCTCACCGCCGTGGCCTCTCCCATTGTGGAGCACAGGCTCCGGACTCACAGGCTCAGCGGCCATGGCTCATGGGCCCAGCCCCTCCGTGGCATGTGGGATCTTCCCGGACCGGGGCACGAACCCGCGTCCCCTGCATCGGCAGGCGGACTCTTAACCACTGCGCCACCAGGGAAGCCCCCTAATAAACCATATCTAAAATAAAATTTCACTGAATCAGTTTGAGAAGTAGGCCAGTCTTCATTTTAGGTGTTTAACAGCAATGGTAGTTTGATAATTTGAAGTGAAAATTAATTTCCACAGGTATTCATCACAGTTTTACTTACTATAGATGAAGGATTCTTAATTGAGTATTCATAGACACGTAGGATGAGCTTTAAATTATTTGACTCCCTGAAATAGTATGCAAATCCTGAGGTTGTGTATATACTGGAATGGTCCATACCTTGATCATATAGATTAATTTAATTAATTTCTGGATTTGTTCTTCCTTCTCTATCCCTGCCACCACTTCCCTAATTCAAGGCTTCAGCATGTCTTAAATTGGTTTGTTGTACTTGGGCGTGGGGGGACATGGCTTGTCCCACTAAAGTCTTCTTTTATATAACCATTGGAGAGCTCTAGCAGCTATGGAAAATACATGGTAAAGATGAATATAAGCATTAATTTGATTATCTTGTCAATTCCCTGTAGTGGTTCGCGTCTGAACTATAACTGGTGAACAAGTTTTGCTGTCATCTGCTCCAGGTGGAAAAATTCATCCTTTGTCTCTCTTTACTTTGAACTCAGTGTTTTCCAGCTCTTTGGCATGTTCTTTCTTATCCCTGACCCCCTAGATGTCTCTATTAATACTATATAATTTGACTAAGGCATTCCCTTCTTTTCTTCAGGAATCCTTCACAGGCTGTTACTTTGCTTCATGCCTCTCTAACTCATACCTGGGAATATCCCTATCATTATAATTACCATAGCATGTGTGTGCAACTTTAGTGTGTGTGTATATCATGTTTCACTTGACATTGATCTTCTTGAAAGTAGGGCCTATGTTATTAATTTTTATATTCCTGGAGTCAGGCACAAGACCTGGGACACCAAATGTGCTCAATAAATATATGGCAAATGAGTGAATGAATGACTGAATGAAGATGGATTTTCAGGTCTGCTCATTAATTTAAAATAATGCATTTCAACTAGAACTTGTTCTTATAATATACACATTAAAGTCCTGATAATTTTAATTCTAATAATATGACTTCTGAAATTATAATACCTTTAACTTGGTGAACTTTTTATGGTAAGAACATGCAAGTCTCACAGTCATATGTGTCTGGACCCCTTTACACCAGCATTTGAAGAGATCAGAAAGGTCATCATTTCACAACTGAGGAATGGGTGGGGGGTGTTAAATTCAGTGGGTAGGTGTGAAGCAGCATGGTATTATATCACCCCAATTTACCAGTACTGTATATCGGAGTCAAAGACATTGGACCACTTTGATCCTTACATTTCCCCTCTTTAAAGTGAAATGATGATGACCAGTTCACAGAGAACTCCTTTCATCGTTTTGGTATATTCCCTACCACACTTTCTCCGATGTAGTTTTTTGTTTGAATTAATGGGGAAGAAAA
Organism: Grampus griseus; assembly: GCF_964374135.1. Classification (NCBI taxonomy): domain Eukaryota; kingdom Metazoa; phylum Chordata; class Mammalia; order Artiodactyla; family Delphinidae; genus Grampus; species Grampus griseus. The sequence continues at coordinate 94,372,672 of NC_139004.1, forward strand.
GGAAAGGAAAGTAAGAGAGAGAAAAAAAGGAGAGAATAAGTTAAAACTACAAAACTTATAAAAGTAGTAGAATCTAATATTTATTGTTATCTTTTACTGTTTGTGCTTTTTAAGTGTGGTATTTGGCGACTACATAGTGTTCCTTAATGAGAATGCACCATATGAGTTTAACAGCATCCCCATTTTGGGACAGTAGGAAAGTTTCCATTTTTAGCCACGTACATGTAATACGGCCTTGAGGGTGGAGCTTTGCCTGTATGTTTGGAATCACTGCCATACTGTTGGCTCTGAGGGATGGAAGGCTCTCCTGTAGATACTCCAAAACTCTGCACCTGTGTGCCTTGCTGCAGCAGTGTGTCGGTCCCTCTTCACCAGCAACTCTCTGACAGTCCATTACAGTTGAGAGTAGCCATCTTTCAAGAGAATGGAAACTGTCTCATCCCCCTTCATACACTACTTGGACCTTCTTCTTGTGCTCATGAGGCACTTTGGAGAACTTGACTCTCTCTTGATCCCTTCAGAGGGATCCAGTGTGTGTGGTGGCATTTCTGACATCTGAGAGGGAAACAGCTGTCTTTGAAAATATGAAGTTAGTAGATGAGCAAGATGCTCTTTGGGAAAGAAGAACGAATGTTTTCTTTGAGAAGTTGAGCAGTCACTGTAACGTACAGTAGATGATTCATGTCTCTGTGTAAATTGAATTGTGATTATCTTTCCCATACACTCAAAGCCTTATTTATTTTGAGTACATTATATAGATGCTGCTATCCACAGGATGCAGAGAGGATGCTATGTAATGTGTCAGCCTCGACACTGCAATAGAAAGAACTCATTTGCTTACCGTGTTATACATATTGGTCTGCATTTCCCCAGGCTGTGAATTACTCCCTTCCAGGGAATTTCTACCTTGGAAGGATCATTAGCTCTTTGAGTGTACCAGCAAACCAGGTAGCAGATTCACCTTTTGTGAGCTAAAATTCTAAATCCAGAAAAGACGATGAGAGTTCTGAAGTCCACCTCCCTATCTTTGTAAGAGGATCATCTCAGTAAGGAATGATTAAGGTTGTGATTTTTAAGGAGGCATTCCTAGATTCAATTCCTTCCTCCATAAGGTTTAAAATTCCTCTATGCCCCAGTTTTCTCATAGGTAAATAATATCTACCATATAGTTTATTATGAGGATTAAATGATAGATAGAACTTAGATACTAATAAGAACTCAATAGGGAATTCCCTGGCAGTCCAGTGGTTAGGACTCTGTGCTTCTACTGCAAGGGCCACAGGTTCAATCCCTGGTCTGGGAACTAAGATCCCGCATGCTGTGTGGTGTGGCCAAAAAAACCCCAAAAAAAACAAACCCACAAACTCAATAAAAGCTAGCTATCATATTATTAGTCTTATTATTATTGTCATTATTAATTTGATGAGCTTCAGAAAAAATTGTACACCTGTCTTCATGCCATTGAGACCTGGCTGTCCCTCTAAAACCTGATACTCTCTGAAATAATAACCAACCCCAGATAAACCCAGTCAGTGGAGAAGAATTATGGCCGTTTTCTTTCTTTTTTCTTTTTTAACTTTAAAAAAAGAGCGTTACAGATAACCCCAGTTGTACAGATTTTTTCTTGTGTCATTCCATTTAAGCTCTTAGGAGCACAAAGTTTTAGGTCTCTAGTCTCTTAAAGTAGTAAATTGTTTAAGCTAGAAAATAGTTGCATTGATAGGATCCTGATTAGCTTATTGGCATTTGGCTTTGTGGATGCAAATGCTGAGCGAAGATTTAGGATGCAAAGATTTAGGAAAGCGGTGTTTAAGACCAGCTCTGCCTCTTAGCATTGTGACTGTGGACTACTCAGTGCCTCTACCTTTCAGATTCTTATCCAAATTATGGGACTTGGTAATCTCTGAAATACCTAGAAGAGCTAATATCCTGTGATTGAGTCAGAAAGGAATCATGCATTAAAGAATGGGGAATGAATTCTGCTCCCAGTTCCTCAGGTAAACTATTATCATGGTATAATAAATTGTTGGGAAAATTATTCTAATTTTACTTGCCATTGGATAGATACAGCCATTGATGCATTTCAGGTGAGAATAGGTTGTCTGGACAGCACCACAAAACCACTGCTGGGCTGGATTAAGTTCCTGACATAACAAGCTGATATAGAAGGTTATCAGAAGTGAGTTAGCCACACAGAGAATTGGCAGGTGTAGCCACTATCAGCAAAGCTTTGTTTGTCAACAGTGTTCCTAAAGGACTCACCTTCTCAGCAATGCCACTGTCCCTGCAAAGTCATTCTCTCTGTAGCTTTGAGAAACTCACTTCTTGGTACAGCCAAACCCTTTTCTATTCAATGTGTCTGCCATCTTTTGAGAAGAGCAGCTTACACCATAACGTGTCATGTTCATTTCTGTGACTTCATAGTATTTGGCACTTTCTGGGTCTTGAAACAAACACAGTGTCAGCAAACTCATTTCTTCATCCAGGAGGAAAGGGCCAAGTTGTTGTTGCCCAGTTGTTGCTGGTGGACGGAGGCTCTGTTTCCAGGTTTTCAGGGTCCTGGTATACCTGTGTTTACCTTGGAAACTAAGACATGCTGGGGTTTTTTGTTTTTATTTTTGTTTTTTAATCAGGGGTATAGTTGCTTTACAATGTTGTGCTAGCTCCTGCGGCACAGTGAAGTGAACCCGCCACATGTATACACATATTCCCCTCCCTTTTGGATTTCCCTTCCATCCAGGTCACCACAGAGCACCAAGTAGAGTTCCCCTTGCTATACAGCACATCCTCACTGGTTTTCTATTTCATGCTGGCTTTATCTCAGAAATCACTCTTATCCCTGCACCTCTTGGTTCACCTGTGAGTGAAGACTAGAAGCTTCTTTTTATCTGACCTCTTGTTTAAAGAAGAAGAGTATTTTGATGTTCTATTGACACACTGATTATGGTGGAGTAGTGTCTGACTCAGCAATTAGGGTTTAGTCAGCACTTACGGCAAAAACCATGTATAGTAAAAAAATGCCTTTAGAAATCCATTAAGTTTGACATAAAGCGCAGTGTAAATAGATTTGTGTACAATTCTATGAAGTAAAATACATATGTGAAAAATGCATATATTTAAACTAGAACCACACTGCACACACTGCAAGCTGATTACTCTGAGAGAGGTTCCCAGGGACCGACACCCCTTGTAGGCACAGTTAATTTGTGTCTCCCTGTTCACTACCCTCCTGGTTATATTTAGTGCATGGAAGGGCAGGCAGACTCACTCAGGCTACTTAAATTCTTGTTCCTCTCCTTCTCTCTTTATCTCCCTAGATGTGTACAATTAGAATATTATAAGCTAAATACCCAAATGATGTGGCTCCTCTACAGCTAGGGTTAGCTCTATATTCATAGAGAGGAAAGATGATTTAAAAGATGTTTCAGTAATAGGCTTCTGCAGAGAATCAGTTTAAATTACTTTTTTTTTTTTTTTTTTTTTTTTTTTTGCGGTACGCGGGCCTCTCACTGTTGTGGCCTCTCCTGTTGTGGAGCACAGGCTCCGGACGCGCAGGCTCAGCGGCCATGGCTCACGGGCCCAGCTGCTCCACGGCATGTGAGATCTTCCCGGACCGGGGCACAAACCCGTGTCCCCTGCATCAGCAGGCGGACTCTCAACCACTGCGCCACCAGGGAAGCCCTAAATTACTTTTTGATGCATCAAAGAACACTTACTGAGCACCTGTGTTACGGCCTCAGTGTTTTGTGTGCCCACTCCAAATGCATATATTGAAACCCTAACCCCCAGTGTGATGGTTGGAGGGCCTTTGGGATGTAGTTAGGTTTAGGGTGATGCCCTCATGATGAGATTCGTGTCCTCATAAGAAGAAGAGACAGGAGAGTCAACTCCCTCCCCACAAGCACACATGGAGGAAAGGCTATGTACGCACAAGCTGGAAGGAGGCCCTCTGTAGCCAGGAATCAGCTCTCACCAGACACTGAATCTGCTGGCACTTTGATCTTGGACTTCCCAGCCTTCAGAACTGTGAGAAATAAATGGCTGTTGTTTAAGACACCTGGCCTGTGGCATTTTGTTATGGCAGCCTGAGCTGACTAAAACAACTTACTGTCCTCTTGATCTAGATTTTTTAAACCAGGGAAAGAATGCTGTTGCCTGCATGTGAATGTAAACGTGATACATAATAGAGATGACATTACACATCACTGAAGAAAAAAATGGACTGGCAAATAACTAACCTGGAAGTACTATGTTATCCATATAGAAAAAAAAAATCTATACCATTCAAATATAAAAAAAATCTATTGCATTTAAGTTAAATACCTAATTATGTAAATAAAATATTAAAATTAAAAAAATAAAATGTAAGATGATTTCTTATAAACTTAAAATAAGAATGAGTTTCTTTAATGAAATGTAAAATTCGAACCTTGAATAAAAGAGTTGACATATTGATCCACATAAAAATATCTTGTTCAATAAAAATCACTATAAACAGCCAAGTCACAAACTGGGAGTAGATGTTTGCAACACATGTAAACAATGTGGGATCAATATTTCATATTTATAAAGAATTTCTATAAATTAGCAGGACAGTAACTAATAGGAAAATGGACAAGTGAGGATCGAAGCAGGCAATTTCTAGAAGGGACCATACTGGACTGATGGATAAAGAATTGATAAGATGTTCAACTTCACTAGAAATTGGTGAAATATATGAGAAACAACGATATCTAGGAAATCGTTAAAATATTTTAAATTCTTACAATACCAAATGTTGGTAAGGGTGTTTAGAAAGGGACATTTTTAGACCCTATTGTCTTTTGCATAGCTTGATAAGCCTAATTTGCAGAACAATTATGTAGTATCTAGTAAGTAAAATTGTACCCATTTTTAACCTAGCAGTTCTGTTACTAGCTGTGACTTTAGAAAAACTCCCTAGTATATGAGCAGGGAAACATATACAGACTTAATTGTGGAATCATTTGCATTAAAAAATTAAATACAGTACGTAATGTTTATTACAAGGTCTTTCTTTTACTTGTTCTTTCATGTATTTATTTATCCAGTTTACATGGTCTATACATAAAATCACTTTAAAACCTCTAAATTATCTCATGTCCATTAAATGGAAACAATAATGCTAGGCCTATTTAAATTACAAGAAAAAATCACTCTATACCAAGACAGTGTTTTAAAAAACCAAGGTCAAAGGAAGTAGTCTTGGGGGAGGGGCATTCCTGAGCTGGTAGCTGGATCCGGGGAGCTGCTGGGCGAAAGAAAGAAAAAGATGCTTTCAGACAGGAGTGGTTTGATTAGAGCCCAGTGACACAGCTAAAGGGAATTAATCATAATTACATGTCTCAACATAGTAAATCTCAAATGCAGTGTCGAGAGAAAAAAAAGCATATGCCATGGCAAAAAGACAAAAAGACTAACAGCATTTATCGGGTGTTATTCTATGTTGAGCATGTTGTAAATACAGTTTATATAAAGTTTAAAGTAACAGGGAAAATATTGCAAATATTGTTTAGGGAGAAATATTTTGTAAAAGAATAATATGGACAGTAATGATAATCACCGAAGTCATTAGAGGGAGTGCCTGGGAAAGGGCCGGTGGGGGAGGACGTGGGAGATTGAGCAGCAGTTCACAGAAAGCTTTAGCTATATCTGTGAAGATTTCGTCCATTAAAAACAAAAGTTTTGAGGCAGATTTGGCAAACTGAATCTGTGTTGTGGTGAATATACATTATTTTTTCCCCTAGGTAACTTTTAGTCTATTTGAAATATTCTAAATGTTTAGAAATTTTAAAATTGCCATTGCAGTTATTTTTGCAGTGTGTTTAACTTAGCAGCTTTGTGAAATGTATGGCAACAGAGGGTAAATTGCCCTATACTTAATATCTCCAGTGGTAACAAGGCATAATTTAGAAATTTCACCTAGAATTCACTTCTGTAAACTCTGCAGTAACGAAGTAGTTAAGTTCAGGACTTCTATATTGATCAGCACTGCTTTGAATAGAATTCAAAGATTAGTGCTAGAAGAATACACACCTGTGGGAAGGCAGAGTGAACTAAGAGGACTCAGATCACTTATGGATTCACTACATATTTACATTTTTATATGTTTACAGTGGAAAAAAGTTAAGTTGCACAATGAAAGCATTAAGAAATATGCTTAAAACTTTCTGCTCAACAAAAACTGCTATAAACAAATTTAGTCAACTCACACACTGATTTTAAAATCAGTAAATCTGAAGACACTGCGTCCATTTTCTTGAGTTTAGTTAGGACACTTCTGGCTGCTTAATATGAATTTTCAGATTTAAATTGGAGTAAAGAGAATGAATGAAGAATATGTATAAAAATTAATAGGTATCTTTAAAATTTTTTCTATTAGTTTTCTTTGGTTACATTTAGATATCATGCCCAAAAAAAGCAAATACTAAGAATGGAAAACAAAGATTTTTCGGCTGAGAGGATTTATGACTTTATTATCAAATATGTAGTCAGTCATTCAAGCAACAGTTAGTTATTGAGTATCTGCTCTGTGCCAGGTACAGTTCGAAGTGCTGAGGAAGGAGCAGAGAACAAAGTAAATGAGAAACCCCTGCCCTCATTTTATTTACGCTCGAAGGAGGAGGGGGTAGAACTTACTTTCTCATCATCTAGTGCCCATATACAAGGAAACCTACTAAATGGTAATTGAGAATCTTTGTGGTTTTGGGAAGGAAAGGGGTGGGGGTGTGCACTGAATGGGATTTCTTGGATAACAGTAATTACAGAAGGAAAACACGCACTGGCTTCTCCTATTATATAAATGAGAATGTTTATAGTAATTTTCTGAGAATGGCATTCTCGAATGTTTTAAGTGCAGAAGGAGAATAAATGGTCGAGTCTGCTTTTCAGCTGTGCTATGACTGCCTGTTTTACTCTTTTTCCTTCCCAGCTCTACTGAGCTTATTACTTAATTGATGGGTTTTTCGTTTTCTTTTTTTTCCCCTGAAGAGTAAATTATTGTCTTTATTCAGTAAGGAGTTCAAGTGAAATGTAAAGTACTCTTATATTCAACTAGCTCTTTACTTTCTTGTTAAGACCTTCTGTGTGTGTCAGGCACAGTCCCAGGCTCTGTGTGTTCAGAAATGCACAGCTCGTCCTCCAGGGGGTCTGTGGGCTGACAGGCCAAATGCCAGTGCCAGTTGTCGTGCAGCATGGCAGGTGATCTTAAGGAGGGCTAGACATAGTTCTGAGTGAGCAGTCCTGCCTGAGGTTCAGAAGCTGTGTAGCTGGAAGTTTTTTTTCGTTGTTGGGGCTTCAAAAATGAGTGATTTGGTTTGCCAGATGTGAAGTGTGAGGTGGGCTTCCCAGCAACTTCACAACCCCGTGACTCCCATCAGTCACTCAGTGCATTCATTGCCTCAACATGCCGTAGCTTCTGTATGTCATTCATTTGGTCATTCATTTATCCGTTGATTTATGCCATCAAATTTAGTATATGTATTATACTCCTTTTGTGGGCCATTTGCTAAGCAGTAGTGAAATGTGTAAGAAAGATGCTGCATTTACCTTCATTTTATATGTCAACACCAATGGCTAGAGTTATTGGCACGTAAGCATTCTAATCCAGATTTTTGAATTCAAAATATTGGGTTGGCCAGAAAGTTCCTTTGGGTTTTCCGTAACATCCACGGAAAAACCCGAAGGAACTTTTGGCCAACCCAGCGTGTGAGTTATTATAGTCAGATGGGTAACATGATTTGGTTTTGAATAAAAGTACTTAGTTATATTCTACAGTGAACAAGAGCATTTGGAGGTTATATAATGCATCTGATCATAGTATCGAACCTGATCAGAAAAACAAAGAAAACAGAATTCTTCTGGAGCTTGCTTTATATACTTGTTCCCACACAATCCAAATAATTCCCATTCACTACAATTCTGGGAGAACACAAGAGCACACAGCAATTTTAGGTAGGTTATCTTGTTGGTTCTGACAGCATCCCTATGGATCATGAATATAGACTCCATGACTTGTCCAGAAACATAGGAATAGTATGTGGTAGAACTCTAACTTGATTCTAGTGTTCACTTCACCATGCCCATGAGAAAACTCTGAAATTCCTACACGCCTCTCATACTTTTTTTTTCTTCTGATATATCTTTTTATAGTTTTAAAGTAACTTTTTTTTCCATACTTAGCTTTCCTTTAACAAGAAGGCAAATATTTTTTTTAAGTAAAATAAGTAAAACAGTGGGGTAATGTAGCTACCAATATAAAAATGTTTACATTTTTAAAATATGGTAGATTTAGGGAACTGTGAACATAGCCATTTGTGTGTGTGTGTGTGTGTGTGTGTGTGTGTGTGTGTGTATAGCAATATAGCTTCAATAAATTAGATTTCATCACAAATACAAAATTATATTTTTAAACATATTGGTATTTCTCTTCATCATATGATATAACCACGTGCTGAAGATGAATTTGGAATTTCAAAGACACACGCAAAAGTATAATCCATCAATGGTCCTCATTCTTCATGGTGAATCCTTCCCTTTTAGGATATTTCTTTTCACTGAAATGACTGGACATAAGGCATGTCAATGCAAAACATAAGTGAAGAATTTAGAGAAGCTAACTTTTACCAGGGGAATAGATGGGAAGTAGAGATTAAGGAAGCAGGGAGCCATTGAAAAATGTTGGGTGGAATTGAGAGGGGCTTAATGTAGCGTAAGGGAGATGGGCTTTCAAGAGAGCTCCGAAGTCGGACGAGTGGAAACAAGAAAGTGATAGAGAGCTATAAGGAAGGGTCAGCAACTGTTTAGTAACTGTGTGCCTCTGCAAGACCCCAGTGTCTGGTGTTGTGGACTCAGTGGAGTTCTCAAGATTCTTGAGGTCTGGAAAAACATTCTCGTCGGGTGAGAAGAAAAGAAGATCTAAAAAAGATAAAGCAAGTCTGAGAGGTGGAGTAGAAATTGAAATTTACGACTATTGTTGTCAGTGGCACACTATGAGCAACTTTTAAAAGGCTTGTTAGGGTAAAAATGCACTTTTTGGCTTTTTAAGAAAGCATACTATGAAGAAAGAAATAATTGATCATATACTCAGAGCTAAGCATAACTATTGGCTTGCTGTCCCTACCATAACAACCAAAAATTGAGGGGAAGGGAGAGCAAAGATGCTGATCTTGTGAGCTTCAGATGGCCACAGCAGCCAGCAAACAACGATTGGACCGTGGCTCAGTATTTCAAGCAAACAGTCTTGACTGTTTTACCAGCATAATCCCAGGATCTTCACTTTAAGCCAATGTTCTTTGCCCTAAGAGAGCGTCACGGAAAGCATTTGTTTCTTTGTGACTGAAGAACAATTAATTTAGTTCAACTCACTTTGTTGAGCATGTACTATGTGAAAAAAACGTACCTAGTCCATAAATCCTAGTTCTCCACAACGATAACCACTGGAGGCTGCTGTTTCAACACACCAGTAGAGGCAGTGAATCTCTAGAAGCAAAACTATCTAGGCCAAAACAAATTAGTAAAGGATGTCTGAGGGTAAGTGGTCTTTTTTTTAATTGATATAAAATTTATATCCAGTGAAATGCACAGTTGAGTACTCTCTTCCACATGATTTTTTTTCCACCTTGAATTCTGTGAAACCAGTTTGCCCTGGACTTTCTCCTACATCTTTGGCTATTCCACCCCTCTCTCATCATAGTTACCTATCACTTCACTAAATGTTGATATTCCAATGTCTGACTTCTTCTTTTCTCAGGTTACATATTCTCTTTATACTGTGTTGCCTTCAATAATCTCATCAGCACCATATCTACAAATCTAGACCCTATTTCCCATCTGCTCCATTCGTACATATCCAACAAGCAATGGGACCTCTTTGCTTAGTGGTCCCATAAGAACTTTAAATTTGTCATGTGCAAAAATGAACTTATTGCCTCTCACTACAAACATGCTTTTAATTATGTTTTCACTATTGGCACTAATGAAAACATACTATTCAAAACAATTCAAGCTATCGAGCACTTTTGTGTGATAAGGGATGTGTCAAACATTATAAATCAGGTAACCCTCTTTTGGGAGAACTGATAGTTTAGCCATTTATTCACGCCAAACCTGGCCATCATTCTGGAGGTTTCCTCCTTCCTCATTGCACCCACCCAAAATTTCACCTCTCCCTCGTCATCGTGGTCCTTGCTTCTTCCTCTGGAATCTGTCAAATCTGTTTCTTTCTTCAATCACTGTACTTGTCAAAAATCTTTCTACTTTCTTTCCAGACTTCCACACAGGGAGTATTGTTGCAACAGATTCAGACTCTGTTCCTTAGGCATAGAGGTAACGGAGGGATGAATTCTGATTGGAGATTTACTCATCAACCATGTATTGAGTTTCTGTTAGGCATAAAATAAGTCGATTAAAGTAGCAGAACAGAATTAGTCCGAGTGGAGTGAGCGAGCTGAGTGGTTGTGTAGTCCAGTCCCGGAGACTGGTAGCGCTTGCAGCATGGCTGACCAGCTGACTGAAGAGCAGATGGCAGAATTCAAAGAAGCTTTTTCACTATTTGACAAGGATGGTGATGGAACTGTAACAACAGAGGAGTTGGGAACTGTAATGAGGTCTCTTGGGCAGAATCCCACAGAAGCAGAGTTACAGGACATGATTAATGAGGTGGATGCTGATGGTAATGGCACAATTGACTTCCCGGAATTTCTGACAATCATGGCAAGAAAGATGAAAGACACAGACAGTGAAGAAGAAATTAGAGAAGCATTCCTTGTGTTTGATAAGGATGGTAATGGCTATATTAGTGCAGCAGAGCTCCGCCATGTGATGACAAACCTTGGAGAGAAGTTAACAGACGAAGAGGTTGATGAAATGATCAGGGAAGCAGATATTGATGGTGATGGTCAAGTAAACTATGAAGAGTTTGTACAAATGATGACAGCAAAGTGAAGACATTGTACAGAATGTGTTATATTTCTTGTACAAAATTGTTTATTTGCCTTTTCTTTGTTTATAACTTATCTATAAAAAGATTCCTCCTATTTTCAAAAAAAAATGCATGTATGGTAATTAGGACTTCATTCCTCCATGTTTTCTTCCCTTATCTTACTGTCATTGTCCTGAAACCTTATTTTAGAAAAATTGATCAAGTAACATGTTGCATGTGGCTAACTCTGGATATATCTAATAAGCCCTTCTGCACATCTAAACTTAGATGAAGTTGGTCAAATGAGGGAACATCTGGGTGATGCCTTTTTCTTTAAGTAGTTTTCTTTAGGAACTGTCAGCATGTTGTTGTTGAAGTGTGGAGTTGTAACTCTGCGTGGACTATGGGCAGTCAACAATATGTACTTAAAAGTTGCACTATTGCAAAATGGGTGTTTTATCCAGGTACTCGTACACTATTTTTTTGTACTGCTGGTCCTGTACCAGAAATATTTTCTTTTATTGTTACTTGCTTTTTAAACTTTGTTTTAGCCACTTAAAGAAAATCTGCTTATGGCACAATTTGCCTCAAATCCATTCCAAGTTGTATATTTGTTTTCCAATAAAAAAATTACAATTAAAAAATAAATAAAGTAGCAGAACATAAATATAATTGAATAATAAAGTAGATAACTCATTATGAGAATATCTTCTAAATAATGCCTATTTAATCCATAAATTTTTTCTCTTGTCAACTCATTCTATGCTGATCTTCTAAATGGATGGTTATTTGAATACCCACTTCTGATTCACCTTGAATCCTATCTTAGGTTTAGACTCCCCTGAGACTGTTGTTTCCAAGGGTTTATGCTATTTTGGGAGACATTTTCTAGGCTGCCTTTTCCAGCTGCTGTTGTTTTATCTCTGTCATTCTCTGGTGGTACCTGCCTGCCCACAGGCTCAAATTGCTGCACTTGAAAATCTGTTCACCCTACTTAGTGTAAATTAAAGGGGTTGCTTTATTTGGCTTTCAAGCCTACTGCATCACAGAAATCTTAGTTAACAGCAGGGTTTGAGGACACCTAGTTAAATTTCCCAACCAGTGGTGCTGGGATTGCTCTGAGCTCTGACATGCTGTCTTGCTGTTAGCTCACATGACAAAAGAGGCAAAAAATAGCTGAACGATACAGCTGGGAAACATATGTAGATCACCCAGCTTTAAAAGGGACTCAAAATAAGCCACCTGCTTTCTCTGCTCTTCTCTTTCCCCATTCGTTCATTTCCAGTGTTTCTCATCTCATATCATTATGGACAGTGGTTAGCTTAGTACCTCCCTCTGCACACACTCATGGAAGGGACAGGATTTTTACTCTTTCCCGTTGGCGAGAAGGCCTCTGATCCCCTTGTGTTTTCTGCTCCTTTTTACTATTTTTTACTATTGGAAGAGGAATGAGTAATACCAGTGAGAATGATTCAGTGGTCTGTCTAAAGCGAAAGTTGAGGTCCTCACTCTCTTCTTCCTTCTGCCCCCTCTCCGTGGTACCCAAGTACCTAAGGGTAGACTTGATTCAGCCTCATGTCCTCTCCTGCTAACAGAGGCAGCTCAGAGTCTTCCAGGCCCTCAGATCTACTTCCAGAAAGGAATCCCAGGATTCTGGATTTGAGGGTAAAGAAAAAGTAACAAGCCCAATTTTGTCCATACTCCAAGGTACATTGTTAAATCCAGCTCTACAAGTAATGAAAGTCCTATTTTGAAAATGGGGCACCCGCTTCCTGTTATTTGTTGTTTCACTTAGGTTGGGATTTCAGGGGAGCCTAAGCATCACTGCTTCCCTCTAGATTATGAACCAGTTTGGGCCTGTGGTCAGGTAAGCAGTGGGAGAGAAAGAAAGAGAGAGAGGCACAGAGGGAGAGAGGGGGAGAGAGAGAGACAGGTCAATCAACTGAGGTAAAAATTACTTCATGCAACATTACATCAACCACATTAAACCATTTCCAGTTGGGACCCAATGACGCCATGTCCTCAATGGTTTATATTTATTTAATATGCATTTGCCTGGAAAATAATAATTCCATGACAAGCATAGTGCCAGACACAAGAGTTTCAACAATGAACACAGGAATACATTCCTTAGTTTAATGGGGCTTATATACTTACAATCTAAAAGGAAGGATACATAAGTAATGTAGAATGAGCTTTATAATCAGCCAGGCCAGAAATCAGATTGTGATTCCATAAATGATTAACTGGGATAAAATACATTTAGTCAGTTATTTTCTTAATTTTTTATTATGATAGGTAGCCATGGACATTTTATGAGTATTGTTTCCTATTATAGAGTCAGAGCAGAATAGTAAGAAGTGAACTGGATTAGGAATCGAAAGACTTGAGTGCTCATTCAGGTCCATGAACAACTTGCCTTTTGCCTCTGTGAAGGTCATTAATTTTTCTATAGCTCTCTTTCCCGTCTGCATTTTGGAGAAATCCACAGTACTGTGGTGAAGATTTTGGGAGACTGTGAAGGTAAAGAATCAAACCTTGGTACATCCTAGCTCTGTAGTGAATGCCAGTTCCTCTTCCTTCTCTCCCCAGCCCAGTGTACTCTTTAGTCCTCTCCAATCTTACCACAACTAGCATTGGACTCTGGACTTTTCAGGAGGCAGGGGAGGGGTGGGGTAGAGGATAGAGATTATTTTGTCAGTGTCTTTATACAAGTTGCCAGTGGGGGCAAAATAGAACCATCCTTCCAGAGGGAAATCTCATGACATCTTCTACTTACATTCATATATGTGGCAGTGTTTTCACATCTTTAGCTTCTAAGATCAGAAAATATAAGCTTTGCCTAGATTTTTAAGATACTTTTCAAACTCTAACTCATATTTAAACTAAATATACCAAGTTTTCACAGAATGGGGGGAATGTAAGTTCATAAGCAAACTATTTGTTATTCTAAAAAAAAGAAGACATTTCTAACATACAAGTTGCTGACATTTGCCAGTTTATTTGCAAAATACCAGTGTAGCAAGAGGGAATTTGTCTATGAATGTTCCACATAATGTCCACATACTGAATTTCTTGTGTTAAGCAACTCTAAAACATACTTTCTAGTTTTAGGATCCCAAAGTTTCATCTGTTTTAACACACATTTCTTGATCCCCAGTGTGGAGAAAGAAATGAATCTATTTTGTTTGAAATTATTCATGATGCTCACTCAATTCATAATTCAAAGAGCCTGTTGAGAAGCCTACACTTTCAGATATAATAGAACTTTATTGTAAGGTATTTCATCAGTTACGTTATGAAGATAGATACTTGTTCAGATTATCCATAGCACTCTTTTAAAATAATAGTTACTGAGATTAGTTTATATTCCAGAACTTGTTCTAGGGTCTGTAATATAATTCAGTCTTCCCAGTAGTCCTCACTTCTGAAGTTGAGGGAATTACCACTTAATGAGTTAAGTTGATTGACCCAAGGTCACATGTATAAAATAGCAGAAAGAAGATAAAAAATCCTAAATTTCAATTTTTTTTCTTCCTACCACATCATGTTGGTAAGTACTTAGAACAGTGGACCCCCTACAGTAAGTTACTCCTAGAAGTCAAATTAAGTGTAAAAAATAATTCAACAGAACTACATACAGCTTACGGTAGTCGCATCTCTTCTCTTTCCAGATGCTCATTGATTCATTCTAAGAATTCTCTCAGCCCCTACTGTGTGCCGGGAGACAAAGCATGCACTTGAGACACAGATAAGCAATACTATGTTTGATCTTCAGCGCTCAGCATTCTTGCCCAATTGCTAGATGAACAGATACCTTCCAATAATAAATCACGTAGCATTAGTAAAAATAAGGAGATGACTTCTTGCTGTTTTAAATCACATTTTTGTTCGAGGGATACTTTAAGAAAGTTTGTTTCTTACAGTGAAGAGTGTTTATGATTCAGTAACTACTTGATCCTCTCTTCAATATCTTCGTCAAAATCAAGCAAAACAAAATTTACTCAGAAACTTTCAAAGTCATTGTGGAATGACCCCATTTTTATCAATCTAACCATCTCTTTCTCTCTCTCTCCTTATCTATCCACCACCCATGCATTCATTCACCCCCCATCTATCCGTAAATACATGCAATATGTAAATAGATTTATTTCCTTATTTGCATAAGCAAGATCTGAAATGATGTAAACAATATTAGTAATTTTTTTAAGTAGAGGGATTTTGTTTTTTCTACTTTTTTGTATTTTTATTATGATTTTTTTTATTTAAGCAATTTTTACCAAAAAAGTGCTTTTAAAAAAAATACAGTAGCATTCTGTATGGCCTAAACATTCTCAAGTAGAAAGGTTAGGTGTGCTTTGAGACACTCTCTAAAGTGGTCCACTCTACTTTCTGTAGGGCAGAAGGCTCTTTGAATTGGGGATGACATCTCTTCTCTTGGTTTCAGTTAGTCACCTTTCATATGTCATGATACCCATCTTGTTGAATTTTTATATACATGCACTAAAGCCCTGGCTTGGAAGTGAAATACGAACCCTGATCATAATCATCCTCTTATTTGTGTGTGTTGCAGACATACAGAGAAACAGTTTTATTATTGACAAGGCTGGTTTCCACCAAGGATACAGATTTTGAAATCTGATCTATGTTAAAGGATTTTTCGAAAGGATTTCTTGTTCTTAGGATTCACTGAAAAAATCTTAGTAGGGCTTCAAAATGGGGAGGTCAGCAGAGGATTTAGAGGGTTTTGATCTCTTGGCTCGCTTAGCTTAAGGCAGGTATTTCAAGGTGGGAAACTAATTAGGATAGGGCAAAGTTCATAATATAATAGTTTATCAGTGGTGATCATAGCATGATGAGAGTCTTGAAGTGAGTTTGACAAATGAGCTGTTTGCCCACATGAGGAATCTAAAGTAGGAGATGTTTTTGCCAAGGTGAGCAAACTGTTCAGATATATAGGTTTGTAGGAATTTACTAATGCAAACAGGGAAGATATCTGTTGTTTTACAATCTGAACATTTCTGGGCAATGTGCCAGGAACAAATGATTAACTCTGTTGACGGAGGTGTCCTCAGTTCACAGTCATGTGAGTTAAGCTGTGTGGATGCAGGTGGTCCCAATTCTCATACCTCTGTAATTTTCCTGCTTCCCAATCCAACAGAAGATTTCTTTTTTCTCTTGGGAGGTGGCTCTTTCCTTTGTAACAAATTTGTTATATTCGAGTATAACTAGAGTATAACTACACTTAGCTGTGTCTTCTTAGAGGATAGGGGTAATGCTTAATTTTTATTTTTATCTCCACCCTTTAGACCAAAGCTTACCCTTATGCATAGATGGTTCTTCAAAAATTTTCTGTTGCATTTAAATTTGGTTACTTGCTTTGCTTCCCTGTGAGCCCCTTGTCTCTGGTTATCTCATATTCCTAATCTAGTCTTCCTTTAGTAGAACAAGTGTTTCTTGAGCATCTATTTTATGCCAAACATTGTGTGAATTCACATGTTCTTAAGCTTGAATTCCATTTGAGTCACTCTGAGAGTTTTAAAAATAAAATATTAAGGAGCTTTAAAAAAAAATGCTAGCCAGGCCAGCTCCCAGGGTTTCTGATTTAATTGATTTGAGACATGGCGTAGGCATCAGCGTTTTTTAAATCTCTATTTTAATTTTCAGCCAAACTTGAGTGCCACATGATAGTTAGAGGAATCAGTGATGAAAAATGCACATGTGGTTTCAGAGAGCTTGGTGGAGGAAGAAATATTTTACACAAATACTCAGGGTAATAATTGTTTGGAGAAAATTACAGCAAGTACTTTAAAGGAAGAGTTTAGGAGAGAACTTACAGCATGGTTACCTAAATTTCCTAAGGGGTCAGAAGAGGATATCCTGGGAAAGAGACATTTAGGGTGAGACTTGAAGGATGAGTAGAAAGTAACCAAGTGGTAAAGGAAAGGAAGAAAGAAGGCATGCCTTGGGACTGAAAAGATCGTGATGAGTGAAAGGATCAGAGAGAAGGCCAGTGTGGGGAAGTCCAGTGAATGCAGAGCTCGTCGTAGTGTAATGATTGCGGTGAACTAAGCAGGGGCTAACTAACTCTATCGGGGCTTGTAGGGCAGTGAGTGATTTCTGACTTTATTCTAAGGGTAATGGGAAGCCATTTAAAGTAGAGACTTGATCCAAAATGTATTTTAGAAAGCTCCCACTAGCAGCAGATATTGAAGGAATGTATCTGCAGGAGGGGAGATGGGCTCTGTAAACTAGGATGAATGGAGACTGTCGAAGGCAGAGGGGAATGATAGGTTTGGACAGGAGAGGTTGACGTGGTGATGGGGAAAAATGTAAAGATTTGAGATATTCTTTGGTGGTACAATCAATAGGACTTTTCAATGGCTTGAGTATAGCTATTTGTTAATAATTGGACTGATAGTGAATACCGCTGATTCTACCAGCACTCGCATTCTATAATTATATCACTTTAGTTTATTCAAAGAATCTTGAGTCACACACATTAAAGCATGACATAGGTTCATTTAAAGTTCTTGAGCACTCCAAATATTTCAGGCACTGGGTCATTAAGTCAATACGATTTTTTTTTGATGTTTTAGGGGAAGAAAGGAGCTTGAGAAACTATAACTCCTTATGAATATCTGAGAAAATTCAAAACTGTTTTTTTAAATCCAGTATCAAGAAAGCTGTCTCTTTTTCTATGTTCACATATTGAAAGTGAGCTGACCAGTGTGAGCATGCTAGAATGCTCTGCCTGAGTGATCCAGCCTTCAGAGAGTTTAGATTAATGAAGATCATTTTGCTACAGATTAACCTCCTTGGTTGAAGTGCTTTATGTTTCAGAAGGAAGCATAATGAAAAGGCCATCCTTCAATTTGTAGTAAGTATAAAATTCACTCTTTTCCCTGATATATTAATGTTCACACGTCTGTAGTGAACAAGATGATATTTAGTAAAACAAGTTAATATTTAACATAGAAACAATTTAGATTCACTCTGGACTCCCAAGAAGATTCATTACTTATATGTTTAAGTATCTTTACTTATTATTGTAACATCATATACATTTCCTGAAGCAAATTTTGAAATAGTATTTGGAAATCTTGCAGAGGTTGTCAAAGCTATATAGCTGCTGGCTAATATTGATTGCTTTACAAACTTTTACGAATTCCTACTCAAACATTTCACTAACTCTATTGTGGCCCAAGATTTCTGATACTCTATAAAGATACTCTATTTTCTAAAACAAATTCTAGTCAGATTTGTAATTGCTAAGTCAGAAATGGAATTGAAATTCAGACAATAGCTATAATGATGAATATGTGTCATTATACATTTGTCAAAACCTATAGAGTGTACAACACTAAGAGTGAACCCTAATGTAAACTGTGGACTTTGTGGTGAAAATGATGTATCAGTGTAGGTTCCTCAACGGTAACAAATGTATCACTCTGGTAAGGGATATTGAACAAGGCTGTGCGAATGGCAGAGTGGTATATGGGAAATTTCTGTACTCTCTGCTCACTTTTGGTATGAACCTAAAACTGCTCTAAAAAATAAAAGTCTATTAAAAATATAGGTGAGCTTCCCTGGTGGCGCAGTGGTTAGGAATCCTCCTGCCAATGCAGGGGACACGGGTTTGAGCCCTGGTCTGGGAAGATCCCACATGCCGCGGAGCAACTAAACTTGTGCACCACAGCTACTGAGCCTGCACTCTAGAGCCCACCAGCCACAACTACTGAGCCCACTTGCCACAACTACTGAAGCCTGCACACCTAGAGCCTGTGCTCTGCAACAAGAGAAGCCACTGCAATGAGAAGCCCATGAACCACAACGAAGAGTAGCCCCTGCTCGCTGCAGCTAGAGAAAGACCGCGCAGCAACAAAGACCCAATGCAGCCAAAAATAAATAAGTAAAAATAATGAAGTTCCCTTAAAAAAATAAGTAAAATATAAAAATGCAGGCACTATTACAATTCACATACTGTATGGAAAACTATGCTAATGAGATAGAAGTCTGGATGAGGAAAAACATTACAGAATACAGGTGTCCCAGTGGAAGAGTCAC
This sequence comes from Grampus griseus, assembly GCF_964374135.1. Taxonomy (NCBI): domain Eukaryota; kingdom Metazoa; phylum Chordata; class Mammalia; order Artiodactyla; family Delphinidae; genus Grampus; species Grampus griseus. The sequence continues at coordinate 94,391,678 of NC_139004.1, forward strand.
AGGGTCATCTGATCATTATGCTTTGGTATTGAAGCCTGGTATAACTGTGTGTTATGATACTCCTAGTGCAGGGCACGTTGCTTATTTTTGTCTTGGCACTGAATTTGTGTCAAGAAATGCACAATACTTTTAACCCCCTTGGAGGTACACTATGCAGTAGAACTATGTTATGACCAGTAGGAGAAGGTAGCATGGTGAATGTGTTTTCTGTGTGTGTGTACTGTGTGTGTGTGTGTGTGTGTGTGTGTATAAGGGGGGGGATGGAGAGGAGGGGAAGAGGGGAAGGGAGGGAGGGGGGGAGATTGATTTTGTAAAGATTAAGAGACAATAGACTCATGATTCAGTTTTCATTTCAAATCTCAGCTCTGCTGTTTTCTGCCCTGCTTCCTCAAGCAAAATGAGCTAAATTCACTTTAACTTTAAAATTGTGATAATATCACTACCTCTCGTATTGTGGTGAGGATTAAATGATAAAGTACTTATATTTGACTTAGCACAGTGGGTGTCACAGATCAGTGCTGCTCACTGTGTGACCTTTGGTAAGTCCCGTAACTGCTTGGGGTCTCCAGTTCTTCATCAGAAAAGAAGGTCATTGCACAAAACTATGGGTTGTAAAATCCAGCTGTAAAATGCCATATGCTTTTCTTTGCTAACTGCACCTCAAGGGAAACAGTCCTGTGACCTATTTTCTCATTAATGCCATTTAGTGAACCACAGGACTAAATATTTTACTAAACTGGAGAAATCAAAACATCATTTTTTTTACAGGTAGGTTTTCATTTTCCCTCTGAAAACCCGGCAGATGTTGGAATATTGAGAACATAGAGAAGACAGTTTCTGTTACATTTCCTGCATGGTAGTAGAGGGAGAACTTATTCTGCTCTTACACAGATATTTGTGCAAGTGTTGTCGGCCAAATTCTAAAACCACACATGGCCCAGGACTAAGATTGCCAGATAAAGTTCAGTAGCACACTCCAGCATATTTGAATTTCAGCTAAACAAGTGATTTTTTTTAGAATAAATATTTTCCAAATATTGCATGGGACAGTCACTAAAAATTATTCTTCGCTTATCTGAAATTCAGATATGACTGGGAATTTTGTGTCTTTATTTGCTACATCTGATGACCTTATATCAACAAAATTCACATGGCTATTATTTTAAACTTCTACCAGAAGGAAAAGAACCACAAGTATCTTCAAATCTTTCCTCTCCTCCATATTCCCACAGCCACTTGGTTCAGGGTCTGCTGTGGACTAAATGTTTTTGTCCCCCCACAGTTCACATGTTGAAGCCATAGTGCCCAGTGCAATAATATTTGGAGGTGAGGCCTTGGGAGGTAATTAGGTTTAGTTGAGGTGATGATTTGGGTTTGTCATGAGAGATTAGTGTCCTTTTAAGAAGAGAGTCTCTCTCTCTCTCCTCCATGTGAATGTACATTGAAAAGGCAGCCCTCTTCAAGACAGTAAGAAGGTTCTCAGCAGGAACCACATCCTCCAGCCTATTGATCTTGAATTTCCTGCCTTCACTACTATGAAGAATAAATGTCTGTTGTTTAAGCCACCCAGTTATGGTATTTTGTGACAGCAGCCTAAGCCAACTAATGTTCACTGAATTGTCTCTAAGGCTAAAATGCTCAGTAGTTTCCTAATCTCCTTAGTTTCATTTATTCTTCCATTTGGTTTGATGGAACTTTCTAATAAAACATGCTACGAGGATGAATTTTATCAAACTTGTATAAAATCACATCACTGTGCTGCTTAATATCCTTCAATCCTTCCTCCTCATCTTCCAAATTCATTACTGGGGCATAAAGGTTGTAAATGGTTATGGGAGGCCATCACTTTTCAGAGGTTTACGAGGTAGTCTTTGAAATGACAAGGTTTTTATCCAGGGTCTGCCAGTTCCTACCTGCTATCTGTGTTAACCTCTCTGTGCCTTAGTTTCCTCACTTGTGAAAGGAAACATAACACTACCCAGTGTGTATGTCTGTTGTGGTGTCTGAATGGATGAAATATATTGGTAGGTTGGAAATACTGAGCAAGAACTTGGCACAGAGTAAAGTCTTAAGAAATATTAGCTGTAATGTAATTTTCATATTTTAATAATGTCATATAATGTCATTTCCATAATGACTTGGCCCCTTCCTCCCCTCCTACCACAAGGCTGTACTTTAAAAGTTCATCTATCTTCTATGCCTGCATTCCTGGAGCAAGTATGCATCTGCGATACCTCTCATCCTTTGCCAATGCTGTTTTCTCTGCTTGGGATGCCTTTTCCCCTAGAATTCACTTTTCCAGGCAGCTCAGATATCTTTTCTTTAGGAAATCTATCCTTGACTTACCATGAATAGTAGTTCCTATCTAAGCTGACACTGCCTGAAATGTCTTACTAACCTCTAAACTTATATATGAGGTAACTAATTTATTAAGTGCTTCCTTGAAAATGTTCATTTCAACAAGTCATCAGCAGAGTAGAAAATCCTTTGTCATGTGAGTTCCTTAGAGGGAGCGCCTGAGTCAGGGATTTGGGTGCGCTATGATTATGGAGAATGTGCTTTTTCTGAACCACTTAAGAGTGAGTAAAGCAGGATAGGGAAGAAATAGATGAGAACTGATGTGGTCTTACATACAGTCTTGTTTTAGTCTAGGGGCGAGGGGATATTCTGGAACATAGCTTGTACTGGAGTTGTCCCACCTGGAGGTGGGAGTCTTGTTTAACCTGACAAAAGGCATCTCCCCTACTTGGCCAAGGACAGTTTTCCACAGAAGGTTACAGATTTGAACATGACTTGCAGGTCTTCTGGAGGATGAGTGCACTTGTCTGAAAAGAGTATCTGCACAGGCACCAGATGTCTGCTGGTGTCTTTTAACTGGAGAGGACTTACAACCCTTCAGTTTAATACCTTTGTTTTTCTGCTGAAAAACAAATGATTAAGTGATCTGTCCATATGCAATTGTAAATTAATATCTGTAATTAGAACCTAGGTCTTCTATTTTGTAAGCAGGAGCTCTTTGCATTACAGAAAAGATCATTTACTTCTCTGTATTTTCTGTTATTGAATGGGACTGCATACCCATTTATTCACTGCAGTGACTGGTGACTTTACTGAGATTCTGGGTCCCCAAGCCATGCTCGCTGACCTATTTGGAAGGGACAGCCTATGACCATGACAAAGAAACTCAGCTACCTGATTTAAATGAGAGTCAAGCTCACAGTACACATGAAAGGTAGTTTTAACTTGTTATTCTAAGGTTAACACCAACCACGTTAATGAGATCCAAATTGCATTTGTTGAGTCAGAGAATAAAGTGGTGTTTAGGTGAAAAGAAAATTGTTAAAACTGACAAAGAGAGCTAATGATAATGGGATGCTTAATGGTGTGATGGAGGAGAGAGACAGCTGGAACACTCTCTTAATGGAAGTTCAAATTTTTGCTGAACTTTCTCCTAACTCTTTTGCTCTTGCATTATGTATGTTTTATCACACTAAAACTCTGAGCATAGTGTCTAAGCCTGTATTTTGAGATATGCCTTCAGACACTCTTTAATTAGTTTTGAGGTTTTGTTATGCATAAGATCATTTTCCTCTTTAAAATAAACACAGGTAGGGCTTCCCTGGTGGCGCAGTGGTTGAGAGTCCGCCTGCCGATGCAGGGCACACGGGTTCGTGCCCTGGTCCGGGAAGATCCCACATGGCGCGGAGCGGCTGGGCCCGTGAGCTATGGCCGCTGAGCCTGCATGTCCGGAGCCTGTGCTCCGCAACGGGAGAGGCCACAACAGTGAGAGGCCCGTGTACCGCAAAAAAAAAAAAATAAAAAAATAAAAATAAAAATAAACACGGGTAGTACTTATCAGAATGTACAGATGGGAATGATATTAGTGGAAGATAATAGTAGAAATGACAAATCCTAATTGTTCAGCAAATTGTTAGATTCATTGAAATAAAAAGAAAAATCACTTTCATAAATCGTTGCATCGGTGGGAGAAAATATCCAAAACCAAGCAATATAATATTCTGTAGAACGTTATTTGTCTTATTGTATCTCTCTTTTTTCGTAAAATAGCACGACCTATTGCTTTTCTCAGGCACCACTACCTCACCCCCATAAATTTATTCTTCCGACTGTGTGTCTTTCAGTAAACCAACCTTCCAGTGGTATTTAAATATTCCAGAATCAGGGGTGGGCTGAACTTCTGGCTGTGTCACACTGCAGCTTATTAGCTGTATGACCTTGCAACTTCTCTGACCCTCAGTTTCCCCTTTTATACATACATAGATAAAATCCCCATCTCAGTATTATAATAAGGACTAAGTGGGTTAGTTCATGTACTGGTCTTAGTACATGGTAAATTTTTATTATTTTGAAAGAAATAATTATTAGTATTGATTTAATTGTAAAATATAAAATAATACTAGTATTAGGAAAAATGATTAAATTCCGCTTTAATCTTGGAGAAGGAAAAACTGTCTAATTTTGACTCAAAATGAAAAACAATAAGAAAAGAGATGATATTACACTTGAAAAAAATAACCTTTAGTTGACAAAAATTAGCATAAACAAAGTTAAAACAAACAAGCAAATAAAAAATGACGAACTAGAAAAAATAATTGTGGTCAGGGAATACCTGTAGCCACATGCATCACTTCCTTTCCTCCATGCTTCTTCCTACCACCCACGTGCTTCTCTCTTCCCTCTTCTGTCTGCCTGGAACAGTCGTGTACATTATATTCTTCTCTTTGTAAAGTGACTTGTGTCAACCTCTTTTCTCAACTGGATATCCTCCTTCCCCCCAAAATAAACTAAATTGGTAGGTGTTTTATAACTAGCATGCCCTTTGCCCTTGACTCAAAAAGTTTCCAGAAATTTGGACAGTCTGTGTTAGAACTCCTAATTATCAGGGATTGTGTGTCTTTCCTCTGGTCTGGATCCATCCTTGCATAGAAATAAGACAATGGTTGGAGGAAAAGGGAAACAAACCTTCAGTACTTCTCCTAGAAGCCATGAGAATCCATACACCTCCAGAAATGGAATTTCCTCAAGTAAAAACCTAGACCCAAGTAGCTCCCATGTTGGGTTCTAACAACTGTTTCCTTGATCTTGATTGCTCATCTGTCATCTTCCTGCTTCATGGGGTAACATGAATTACGGGTTCAGCTTAAACACTGCTCAAATAGCACTTGTATCCATTTCATTTTAGTTTTTTATTTTTTACTTGGTCCCCTCATTTTAATTCTGCATTTATATTCATATTCCAGCGTGACTGTTCCTTGAAATAATCATATGCTGACTTTGTCTCCAAGATCAAACACATGCTGTTCACCTGATCACGTGGGATTTTGGTTGCCCAAGTACCAAAGATGGCAGAGAATAAAGAACCTAGCCTCTAAAACATAATTAGTATCAGCCTGTCAAATTTCCAGTAAGATGCTTAGGGAGAATAGAGAGGAAAATAACATTTACTAACCAACTATTTGGTAAACACTGTTAGGCAAATAAAATTACATTTTAGTGCATAGAAAACTTTATGAGAATACATTTTTGTGTACAATTTCCAGGTCTAAAAAAGTCACAGAGATTAATTTGTTTGATTATTTAAATCAAATATTTTTTGAGTTCCTATCATGTGCTAGTTGCTCTTCTAGTTGATGGGGATACACCAAAGAACTAAATAGATGAAGCTCTCTTAATTCTGTAGAGTTTATAATATAGTGGGGAGAGGCCCAGTAAACATAATATTTACATATATATTAATATCGTGTGGTGTGTAAAGGTGATATATGCTAAGAAAAGAAAAAGAAAACTTAGAGCAGCCCAGGTAAGGGAGTGGGGTGGGACCATGTTGCAGTATTAAGTACGGTGGTCGAGGGAGACCTCAGTGGCAGGTATATGAGCAGTAAGCAAACACTTGAAGAAGGTGTGGGGTTAGCCCTGCATTGGTCTGGGGACGACTGTTACAGGCAGAGTCCATTAGGGAAGAACTCGTGCGTTTGGGCATGGCCGGGGAGGCATGGACAAGGAGGAGCGTTCTGAGAGTAGACTATGGAGTGAGGGTGAGAATAACAGCAGGGGCAATGATTAGAAATCAGTTAGGTAAATTCTCCATGTCACACGGCAAGAAGATAGCAAAATTGGAATTCAGATCAAGATTTTCCTGACTCCCAAACTCCAGCTCTTTGCACAAGTTTGGATCATAAATTCATTGTTCTTCTTTTGTGCCGAGAAGTTTTGTGTTTCAAGGTTTATAGTGTTTGAGGTGGGGAAGGATGGGGATACTCCTCTCAAGACTGAACCTGCCCCTGGATTCCTTTTCTCTTACCTTCCAATTGCCCTCTCCTTTCTCTGGTTTGATTCTGAGAAAGGGCCGTAGACATCTCTGGAGTTACTTTTATCTTCACGTATTGAACTGTATAACAATCGAATTGATTTTGTGGAGCCAAACGCAAAGGTTTTTCCCAGTGAGAGAAAAATGAGCTGACTGGTATCTGGGTCACTTCCTTTATTGATATCCTTAACGTTACAAAATAGTTTAAAGATGGATGTAGATGGAATTCAGAAGGAAAGCATGAAACAATTGACTTCAGTAGAACATCTCTAATTATGGCTTTAATTATTATGTAATGGAGTTCTGACTGAATTCTAATATAGCATAGATGTGGGAGTTTCCTAATAAGATATATTCAGTACAGGAATTCTTAATATTCATTGGCATTTAAGAAAATATGTAGTTCTCAATCTCTTTGTAACTCACAGGCCCACGGTCCACAAATTAAGGACCATTCCCAAGAGATAGTTCTGGAGAGATCATAAATGTCCTGTGTAGTTTGTGTATGAGCTCCGTGAGATTTGCATGTTTGTGTATACTCAGTATTTTGGGGGATAAGGTTCACAGATTTCCTTGGCTTCTTGACCCCAAATAAGATAAAAATCACAGATCAAATAGTTTACTTATGACTCACTGCTTTGTGAAATATAGTATTTTAGATTTTTGTAGTACCTCACAATTTACAAAACACTGATATATATTTTACCTCATTGTTCAGAGAATCCTGTTCAGATATCACTTGCTGAAGTCTTTTGGAGTGGGGCAAATTATAAGTAACATAAGAAAAACTTGACTACTTGGAAGTTTTGTTGAGACCAAAGTGTTTATGTCAGTATGATTGAATTTCCTGAAATAGAAAACCAGACTCAAACTAGTTTAAACATTGAAGAGAATTAGGTCAGATAATTGAAATGTACAAAGATAAGGCTGCTTTTTAGGTGTGGCTTGATCCAGAAGTTTATTGTGTCATTAGGGCTCCAGCTCAGCAGTTCTTTTGTCTTTGCTGCCTCAGTGGGTCAGCGTTGTGCTCAGGCTGGCTCCTCTGATGTCCGTAGCAATTCTACACATCATGTTGTCTCCGCACAGTGAAGAGGAGGAGAACTTCTTGATTGTAGTGTTTCCAGGACAGCCCTGAGATCCACTCTGTCGGGCTAGCACATTCGTTCACATGCCATCTACCAAACTCAGTCATTATGGCCAGAGAGCACTGCATGTGCTCATGGACTTGACTAAGTCACACACTCTCTTGGAGGAGCTGAGAGTAGTCATTTCCCTGGGGCCTTGTGGGCACCAGGATAGAGAATTAGTGGTCTTAGGAGGGGGAAAAAGGTATGGAAACTGGGAAAGTAGGAAGTTGGTCACTACACTGAGGCCAAAGGCACATGGAAAACACAGTGTCAACAGCAAGGATGTAGGAAAAAAATCCAGTGACATAAATAGTAGTAAGGCCATGTAAAATGGGAAAACAGAAGCCGGGAGAGGTGGAATAGCAGCCTGAGTGCACACCACTAGTAAGAGGAGCAACTGGGGCTGAAACCCAGAAATTCTAACCCCACACCTGTTGCTCTCTCTACTTTGTACTGTTACTTCCACAGAGAACCACGTGCTTAGACTGGATAGTCTGCAGAGCAGCCTCGGCTGTGACCTTGGGAATAAGCCAAGGGGTTATGTATGGCATAGAAATGGCAGCTGCTAATTTTAGTTTCAGTTCCAGATATGGGGAGAGTTCAGAGAATGGTGTAGTTTTCACTTGCAGGACACAGTAATGCTTTGCACTTCTCAGAGTTTTTTCAGCTGAGACTGTCAAAGGTCTCTGTAGAGTTGAATCATCTCCTAGTCGATAATTGAGGAGCAAAGCGATCAGAATAAGCCAATCCACCCCTAGGGCTACCCAGATGGCCTTGGTCTCCAATGCGTGGTTTATGTTTGTTTTCTACTGTAAATAAGTACATGCACACAGGAGCCTGAGACTCCGAAGACCAGGGGTGTCCCTGGGAACCACTGATTAACTTTTCTGTGGCTGGAGGAAGAAAAAGGAAACGCTCAATCGCAAAGTAAATTTTTACTAACGTGATATTATTGAAAAGAACCCGTGATTCATGCCTGATGAGTTCTGCACTGGCTCCGGAAGACTATGACCTTAGGCTTTTTCCTTCCCTGTAAAATGAGGTGTCTGGATTAAATCACCAGAGAGGGCCTTTTCAGCTTTAGTATCTTACGTTCTTTGTTTGGGATCTCTATCCCCATCTAGGCAACCGAGGTATGGAACAAATGATGATTGAAACCATTAGATGGCATTAAGTCAGTGCTCCTCATATGTAATGTGCAAATATTGTCAAAATGAAAGATTCATTGTCTGATTCATTGGAGTTGGAGGGGAGCCCAAGAGTCTGCATACCTAACAAACTCCCCTTTGATACCAGTGCTGCCCATTCCCAGTTCATACTTTGCACACTAAGAGTAGAAAGGTTTAGAGTTCAGTATGTTTCCAACGAAATCCATCCAGGGAAGGGAACAGATGAGGAAGGGGATGGAAGAAGTGGTGACTCTGTCAATTCAAAATCATAGCAGTCACAAGTCCAGTGAGAGTCAGGACCTATAGCTTAAAAAGTAAAACAATACTCTGGTAAAAGCATAAGTCCAAACAAACACATCTGTAGGTTTTAGTTAAATGAATTGTGGATGCCTTCATGGCTGCTTGTAGCTACAGCTTACGAGGAGAACCACATCTGGTTCTCCTTTAATCCACACAACTCCATTTGAGAAATACGAGGTAGGTTTTAAAGGTTTCCTGCACTGGATGCACAAGGGCATTGGGCATCAGAGGTTTTCTTTTTTAAGTGGCTTAGGGTTGCATTGCCAGTTAGAAATGTATTGGAACTTCCACCAGGATCCTTAATTCCTGGTATAGGACTGTTTGTATTACAGGGCATGTTCCTCAAACCAAGTCATTTCCTCTATGACCTACATTTTTTTCCCTTTTCTTTTTCTTTTTGCTTTGATGGAATCATTATATTCCTACAATGAAATATAAATTACTTTCTTTTAAGTAATAACCCTGGTGATCCTGAAGCTCTTTGTGTGGGCACCCTTCATTTATCTTTCATTGTAATTTCAGTAATGAGCATAAAAATATCTGAACAAAAAATTGTGTGGAAATACCAGCATAAGATCTAGAAGTGACTCCTTTCACAAGCCGTCTTTATTTACCCCTATTCTTGTTCCCTGGGTCATTGACACCCTCATAGTTAACCGAGTTACAATCCATGCTTCATATGTTCCCTCTTGCATAAGTCTCAATAATAATAATTAGAGCTTAAAATAAATTCATATCCTAGAATGAGTGACCTGTCCTTTATTCACCAGAATGAAGTATGGTTCAAGATTCTCAATTTCTTCATCACCATTTTTATTCTGCACATCCATTTTGTTCTCTGCAGTGGTTTATCGACCCCTGTCAGGTTGAAAAGAAGCAGATAGGACAAGCAGCCACCCAGGAGCTGGGCAGCATGTGCTGTGTGAATGCCACCTGGCTCTGCGGGAGCAGTGGGCTGCCAGCCTGGGCATTGCTTTCTCCCTTGTCTCAGCAGATTGCACACGTACATGAGGTTACGTATTGGCTTATAAGAACATCACTCTATCCCCTTAATTTGGAAGAGCACTGGGAGGAAGATCATTCTGTTGGCCATTTTCAGGTATCCTGGTTACCTGTTCCAAGTCAGTTTGATTCCAGGGGAGTAATTTTTGGTCATTAAAAACCATTAATTGTCACAAGTCACAGGAAGATGGTTGGTAGTTCTCAACTAGCTGAACTCCTTAAGCACATGTATATTATGTAACCCAACCCTTACCAACAACAGTAAGAGTAATGGTAATGATAGCAACTAACATTTGTTGAGTTCTTACAATATCTAGTTGTATGGTTAAAAGTATTATCTCAGTCTTCTCAGTGAAACTATAAATCAGCCATTGTCATTCTTCTTCATCACATTATTATTGTTTCTTGTCTGTTGTTGGAAAATATGTAGCCTCAGGGAGATTAAGTAACTTATCAAGAGTTAGTGATTAATTGGGTGTGAAGCCAAGATTAAAACTCAGCTCTGGAAATCACGCTCTTAACTCCTGTATTTGGAGTTTGTTGGCTTAAGCTTAGCATTGCTCATTCTATTAAACATCCTTCCTCATTACAGGTATTCTCTGAGTGCAGAGGGCCTGACTGTCCTGTCCCATGTAGTGGCACCAGGACTTAGAATAGTGCCTACCACATGGGAAGGACTTAAATGTATAACTGGAGACAGAGACAGAGACAGAGAGAGACAGAGATAAAGGGAAGAAACAGAGCAAGAAAGGAAATAAGAAAACATGTGAAGCCTTGAAGGGCAGGTTAAATTGTTTGTTTGTTGTTTTTGTTTTATCTGAAGGAAGCCACTGAAGGGAGGGAAGAAAGAGGATGTGATAATTATAATGTTTGAGAAAAATCCAAATTAATCTGACAGTACTGTAGGCACAACTTCTTGCAACATTAGGTTTAATGCAAAATAACATTCAATAAAATATTTATTTAAAATCTGTCATCTTAATTGGGAAGATATTTCAGAACACTTTATGTGTGTATTAAATTATATATATATAGATCAAGACATTTTGATTAACTGATTTTTAAGAGTATATAAATGAATTTATATCTTCAGTAGTTGCAATCTTTCTTTTAAATATATAATTAGGATGAGAACTAAATAAAGCTGCCATAAAAGTACTCTATACAAATGACCATAAAGTACTTATATCATTTGACTTAATAGCCTCTACAAATACTTTCTCTTTTATTTTTCTTTACTCCTTTCTCTCACTCTCTTTCTCTATTTCTCTTTTTTGTAAATGTTTCTAGTGTCAGTGTAAAAGATGCTGAAGGAAAAAAAACGTTAAATATAGTATTTATTGTGTAATAGTATTTATAGTATAATATTGTTAAATATAGTATTTAACAATACATGTTGTGTTTCAGTAATTTATAATTGCTTCTCACCTCCCTGTTCCTCTTTCCTCTCACCTCTGAAATTCCAAGAACCTATCTGGGAAAGAAGTAGTAGATTTACCATCACCCAAAGCAAAGAGCAGTGGGCCTGTCTAAAATGATTCAGGAGCTTGGAGAAGGGAAGGGAGATAAAGAATGCATGCTTATGTATAAAACCCTTCTCTTCCTTATACTGTAAAATGAATCTTTTATGTTGGTAAATTCACCAGAGAGGGTGATAATATCTTAGCTTCTCTCCATCTGGGAACGTGATATCCAGCTGTGTTTTCATGACAGACTTTGATCACAGCAAACATTCCAATTGCCCTAAAGGTTTAGATGTAATGGGATTTGATCTATGTCAATTTTTCATAATGTAGTCAATATTGAATTTTTAATCCCTCCCTCCTAAAAACATTGGGATGTACTCCACTCTACCTTGCTTCCTTGTGGGCCACTGCTTTGACACAGTTATAGAGGAAATACTCATCATGTTTTTATCAATGTGGATCTATCCTCTGTTTTGATTCCCAACCAAGTGAAATTTGTCAACAATAAGCATATAGCTAAATTAAATTTTTAAAGGCCTCCCAAAATCATATGTATTAGATTGTGATTCTGAGTTACAAGTCACAAAGTCAGCCTGAGATAATTCATAAAAAAAATGAAGAACTAGATTTAGCTGGTGAGCTTGAGCTCAGAGGATGCCTAGACCTGCTAACTCAGGACAGAGTGAGTCAGGGCCCCATTATTCAACAACCTAACAATCTAATTGGATGCATTCTATGAAATGTTCAGCTTCTGACCTGAATATTTGCTTGTTTGTGTGGTGCAAGTTTGAAGGGCCATGGATGCCACTTCTGAAGCCTGAGACTCCCTGAGGGCTCTAAAAACCTCCTTTGAATCACCGTTTGCTTGCACTGCTGCAGATAACATTGCAATCAGGGAAGAAATTCTTTGTTTCATCTTGAGCAGGAAGGTCAAAACATCCATCAGTTAAAATCAACAGATGCAGTAACTCCTTTACATTTGCCATTAGGTGTCATACCTCTATTTGTAAACACACACACACACACACACACACACACACACACACACACACACACATTTTTCTTAAAAGCCTTTTCTATGCAGGTCTTTCAGTAGTGCTTTCAAATGAAATTTGCTGGGTTGCTTACATGTGGCCATTTTTTAGAGTCAGAATTGCCAGCGATATACTAATTAATTATAGTGTATTTTATGTAGCACATTAACTTGTTCCATAAATTCATGCGATCTCTTCTTTTGTCAGAATTTTTGCCTCAGTCATGTAGGAGAATAAAATATGTACAGAATCACATGGTAACAAAGTTAGCTGCTTTTTGTAAAGAATTTTAAGATTCTTCATTGTGGATTTAATTATATGAATTCTGTTTGTCTTGACAACCCTAAAATTTGATGGAGGTGAGGGAGAAAAGCTGATTCTATGTGGTTTTCCCTACCCAGCTTACATGTCATGTTTACTGATACTCAATTTTAAATACTCAGAACAATTTTCAGACTGGAAAGTGTTTTTGAAAAATGTTATTATGAATTTATTAAGGTCAGGAGAAGATGGCATATACCTATTTCTTCCTGCTTCTCCCCTAAATTAAAAATTTTAAGTACAACTAAATACAGTTGTAAATGGTGGAAACAGTGTAAGAGGCAACCAAAGGAGATTTCTGAAATGCGGTAAGAAGGGAAGCTGATTAGGAGCCTCAGGAATAAACGATAAACACAGCCACAGAGTGTCTTATAACCCCCATTCAACAGAAGAAGGGAACCTGGGTTCAGCAATTTCTGACCCCCAGTCTAGCAACAGATGGCAGCACGAGTAGGCACATTCCTCACACAGACTGAACCAGAGCCCCATGGAAAGCAGAACTGGCAGAACTGGCAAGAGGATCTATTTGGAGATCCACTAACAATAAGCAAGCCATAAAACACTCTCCTTCCCACCAAACCTGAAGCTCCCTCCTCCACAGAGAGATGCTGGAGCTGTTGATGGCACTGCAAGATAGACCACAATAAGCAGGCTGATTGGAGAAGCCTCCTTGTCACTTTCTCCCAGTGACACCAGAGAAAGTGTGGGGCACATCCCATCACCTGGTCTAGGAAGTTCTCTCCATATCCCGCAAGGCATGGTGATCCTAACACAGGGTACTCCCAACAAGGATGCCCCCTGCAGGCCCAAGACTTCCTACCTGCACTGGGAGATGCCAGTGCAGTCATACAGAAGTGGCAGGAGGGACTCAGCCATGCAAGGTGTCAAACTCACAAGGTCTCCTTTTCACTTTGGGATTGAAACTCACCTCTTCCACCCATAGCAGAGATACTGGGGCAGCTGTAGATGGGGGAGCACTGATTGAAGAATCCAACCACGAATGGGCATCTGGCTAGGGAATTTCTTCTCTTTGCTAACTTTTCCTTCACCAGGGGACACCTAGTTGTCCCACCTGAGTAAATCTCTTAGATTCCTCCTTAGGAAATACCAGCAAGAGCCAGTGGGAGCCCCAGGGGCATGAGACTAAAATAATACCACAAAAAATCTGAAAATTAGAATATTAAGGAACCCAGCCCACAAAGCACACTAGGAGCAGCATTTTATATCTAAACAGGGGGGCTACCTGCTCAAATGAAAGACTTAAATAGGGTCCAGACTGTGCTGCACAATAGGAAATACGTCCAGGGTACAAGTGAAAATTCACCCATCATACCAAGAACTAAGAAAATGACAATTTGAATGAGAAAAGACAATCAACTGACAGACATCAAACTGAAATGAATCAGATGTTGAAATTATCTGATGAGGATTTAAAGCAGAATCATGAAAATCCTAAACAACCAATTGCAAACTCTCTGGAAACAAATGAAAAAAATAGAAGATCTCACCAAAAACATAAAAGTTATTTTTAAAAGAAACAAAAGTAGATTATACAAAGGAAAAAATACAATATCAGAAATAAAAACCTCACTGGGTAGACTCAGTAGTGGAGTGGAGAAAACAGAGGAATCAGTAAACATGAGGACAAATCAATATTATTCACCCAAATATATAAAACAAACAAACAAATAACCCAGTTAAAACAATGGGCAGGAGAACTGAACAGACATTTTTCCAAAGAGGAAATGCAGATGGCCAACAGGCACAGGATAAGATGCTCGACCTCGCTAATCATCAGGGGAATGCAAATCAAAACCACAATGAGATATCACCTCGTACCTGTCAGAATGGCTGTCATCAAAAAGACCACAAATAGCAAATGTTGCCAAGGATGTGGAGAAAAGGGAACCCTCATACACCGTTGGTGGGAATGTAAATTGATGCAGCCACTGTGGAAAAGAGTATGGAGGTTTCTCAAAAAAAACTAAAAATAGAACCACCATATGACCCAGCAATTCCACTGCTGGTATATATCCAACAAATACTGAAACACTAATTTAAAAAGTTATATGCACCCCAGTGTTCACAGCGTCATTATTTACAATTGCCAAGATATGGAATCATCATAAGTGTTAATCAAAAGATGAATGGTTAAAAAAGATGTGTATATACCTACAGTGGAATACTACTCAACCATAGAAAAGAATGAAATTTTGCCATTTGCAGCAACATGGGTGGACTTGGAGGGTATTAGGCTAAGTGAAATAAGTCAGACAGTGAAAGACAAATACTATATGATATCACTTATATATGGGATCTAAAAAATACAATAAACTAGTGAATATAACAAAAAAGAAGCAGACTTACAGGTAGAACAAACTAGTGGTTACCAGTGGGGAGAAGGAAGTGGGGAGGGGCAATATAGGGGTAGGGAATTAAGAAGTACTAACTATTATGTAACACAAGCTACAAGGATATATTGTACAACCTGGGGAATATAGCCAGTATTTTATAATAGCTATACATGGAATATAACCTTTAAACATTGTGAATCACTATATTGTACACCTGTAACTTATATAATATTGTACATCAACTGTACTTGAATAAAAAATTTTTGAAAAATGAAAAACGTAAAACAGACATAAAGAAGCAGAGGAAGAGGAAGAAGAATAAAAATGGAAAAGAAGAAGCACAATCAATATAATCCACGATGTCAACACACTGAAGAAGAAAAATCATACAATCCTATTAGTTGACACAGTAAAAGCATTTGACAAAATTAACATCCATTCATGTTAAAGACTCCCAGAAAGTTAGGAATAGAGGGGAATTATCTCAACTTGGTTAACAGCAGCTGTAAAACACCTACACTAACATTATACTTCATGGTGAAAGACTGAATGTGCTTCCCTTAAGACTGAGAACAAGGTAAAGATTTCCTTTCTCACCACTCTTCTTCAGTATAGTGCCAGAGGTTCTAGCCACTGCAGTAAGGCATGCAGATCAAAAAAGGAGATACAAATTGCCCCTGTTTCCAGACGATGTTATTGTCTACATAGAATATAACCTGCCCAAAAAAAAACCTCCTAGAATTAATAAGTAAGTTCAGCAAGGTTTTAGGATACAAGATGAACACATAAAAATCATATTTCTATATATAAACAATGAACATGAGGAAATTGAAATAAAAAATATAATACTATCTACATTCACCCCAAGAATAAGGAAATGCTTAGGTGTATCTCAAAACATGTGCAGGTTCTGTATGCTGGTTATTACAAAATGTTGCTAAAAGGAATCAAAGAAGACCTAAACAAATGGAGACATTCTCTGTTCAAGAATGGGAAGACTCAACATAGGAAAAATGTCAGTTATCCCAAAGTTTATCTATAGGCTTAATGAAATTCCAACATTTTTTAAAAATAGGAATGGACAAGCTTGTTCTAAAATGTATATGGAAAGGTACAGGTCCTAGAATGGCTAAGACATTCTTAAAAAAGAAGAAGAAAGTGGGAAGAATCACTCTACTTGGTATTTAGTGCTATTATATAACTACAGTATTCAAGACAGTGTAGTATTGGCAGAGGGATTGATGGAGGTATCAATAGAACAGAATAGAGAATCCAAAAAATAGTCCCACACAAATATGCCCAAGTGATTTTTGACAGATCAGTGAAGGATGGATAGCCTTTGAAATGGTGTTAGTGTAATTGCACATTTATAGACAAAATAATAAAACTCAACCTGAGTGTTACCCCTTAAACAAAAGTTACCAAAAAAAAAATGGATGGTGTACTTAAAGGTAAAACGAAGTATTAAAAAAAACCTGAATAGGAGAAAATATTTAGGATTTAGATCTATGCAAAGAGTTCATAGACTTGGCAACAAAATCACAACCAATCAAAGAAAAAATTTATAAATGAGACCTTATTAAAATTGAAAGCATATGCTCTTTGAAAGTTCATATGAAGAGGATGAAAAGACATCCTACATGAAAAGACAGGAAAAAGTATTTGCAAACCAGATATCTAACAGCAGACTAATATCTAGAATATATAAAGAACTCTCAAAAACTCACATTAAAATACAGCAAGACAACAACAACAAAACAGTTCAAATAAGAAAAAAAACTCATGAGGCATTTCACTAGAGAGGGCATACAGATGGCAGATCAGAGCATGAGAAGATGTTCAACATCATTAGCCATCAGGGAAACGCAAATTAAAACCACAATGAAATATCACTATACACCTAGCAGAATGGCTGATATAAAAAATAGACAACAACAAATGCTGACAAGAACTCAGAAACTGGATCATTCAAATATTGCTGGTGAGAATGAGAAGTGGTACGGCCATTCTGAGGAAGTTTGTCCGTTCCTTATAAAACTAAACATGTAACTATAAAATCTATTAATTGTATGCCTGGCATTTATCCCAGAGAAATAAAAAATTCACACAAAAGCCTGTACACAAATATTCGTAGCGGCTTAATTTATAAATAACCCTCAAACTGAAAACAGTCCAGATGTCCTTCAGCAACTGAGTGGTTACAAAAATCTGTGGCACAGGACTTCCCTGGTGGCACAGTGGTTGAGAGTCCACCTGCTGATGCAGGGGAACCGGCTTTGAGCCCCGGTCCGGGAGGATCCCACATGCTGCGGAGCGGCTGGGCCCGTGAGCCATGGCCGTTGAGCCTGCGCGTCCAGAGCCTGTGCTCCACAACGGGAGAGGCCGCAACAGTGAGAGGCCCGCGTACCACAAAAAAAAAAAAAAAAAAAAAAATCTGTGGCACATACATTCCATAAACAACTACTTTACAGTAAAAAGGAAGGGGGTGTTGATACGAATAACTTACATGATTCTCTAGGGAATTATGACGAATAGAAGGAGGCTAATCCTGCAAGGTTACAAGATCATATGCTGTATGATTATATAGCATTTTTGAAATGACAACATTTTTTAAATGGGTAAAAATTTTAGTGGTTCCCAGGAGTTAAAAATGAGAGGGAGAGGGGGTCAGGAGAGACCCCCTCCTGTTTATAAATGAGCAACACTAGGGATCCCCATGGTGAAGGAACTATTCCATGTCTTGACTGTGGTGGTGGATACACAGACCTACATAAATGGTAAAATTGTATAGAATTAAATACACACATTAGTATGAGTGAGACTGGGGAAATCTGAGTAAGATTGGTGAATTGTACCTATGTCAGTAACCTAGTTGTCATAATGTACTATAGTTTTGTGAAATGTTATCATTGAGGGAAACCAGATGCGGTAGGCTGAAAAATGGCTCCCTAAAATATGCATGTCCTAATCCCTGGGACCTCTGAATATATTCCCTTGCATATGATAAAAGGGACTTTGCATGTGTGATCAAGTTAAGGATCTTGAGATGGGGAGATTATGCTGGATTGTTTGGGTGGATCCAGTATAATCACAAGGATCCTTATAAGGGAGAGAAGGGAGAGAGAAAGTCAGATAAGGGATGTGATGATGGAAGCCGAAGTTGGCGTGATGCAATTGCTGACTGGTGACCACAAGCCAAGGAATGCAGGCAGTCTCTAGAAGCTAGAAAAAACAAGGAAACAGAGCTCCCTAGCGCCTCTAGAAAGCAGTCATGCTCTCACTTTGATTTTGGCTCAGTGAAACCCATTTTGGACTTCTGACCTTCAGAATGAATAAGTAATAAATTTGTGTTGCTTTAAGCCATTAGTTATGTGGGCATTTGTTACAGCAGCAATAGAAAATTAATATACTGGCTGAAGTGTGTATATTCCTATTAGTCTTCTATATTATTTCTCACAATTTCATGTAAATCTACAATTATCAGAGTAAAATTTTCAGTTAAAACTATTATGAATGTGATCCCTCATATAAGCAACGCCAATGTGAGTTGTTTTGAAGCATGAAACCAAAATAGAAAGATGAAGGAGAGGAAAAAATAAATTCTCCTCTGGTCTGATAAGACTTATGATAATATCTAAAGTTTTTTTAAAAACAATTATTTATTATTGGCAGTTGTACAGCTTCCTTTTATGACACTTCCAACCTTCTTCCTTCTAGTATAGTACAGTGATAAAATGTATATTCTGGGGTTCAAATGTCTCAGTTAATATTCTAGCATCACTCAAGGGCTGTGAAATCCTGAGCAGGTCCAGGTTTTTCCATTGGAAATTGGAAATAATAAGAGTATCCCCTTCAAAAAGCAGTTGTAACAAATTATTTCTGGGAATGTGGTTATGGTATGTTCATGCCTAGTTCCATGCATTTTCCTAAATTCTCCACCAAGACTCCTCAGCCACTCATTTTTGTCTGTCCTCTCATCCTCCAAAATATATCTTTCTCTGTAGTAGAAGACCTTTTAAATGGCTGCCGATGATCCTGCCCCCTGGTATTTTTGTAAATAATATCAAATTGTTTGCCTTTTTATAATCCCCTGCCCTAGCATGTATGCCAGAGTTAGTGACTTGCTTTTATTGAAAAGAATATGGAAAAATAATGGGATGTCACTTCAAATATTAGGTTATAAAAAAACTATTGACTTAAATCTTGGGTGTCCTCTCTCTGAATCTTCTCACCTGCTTGCTCTGATAAATCAAGCTGCTGTGATATGAGCTGCTCTGTGGAGAAGCCACGAGGCATGGAACTGAGAGCAGCTCCAGCCAGAAGCCAGTGAACACCCTAAGCTGTCCGTCCAAAAATCCACAGGGAGCTGAATCCTGCCAAAAATCATGTAAGGGAGCTTGAAAGGAGATCCTTTCCCAGTTGAGCCTTAGGATGAACCAGTAGCCATAGCCAGCTCCTTGACTGCAGCCTTGCAAGAGATCATGAGCCAAAATACTCAGCTAAACCACATTGAGATCTCCGACCTACCCAAACTGTAAGACAATACATGTTGTTGCTCTCAGTTACTATGTTTTGGGGGCGATTTGTTATGCAGCCATAGATAAGTAATACAGTCTCTGTTTTTATATTATCCATGGGCATTAAAGAAGCAATGACAAAACCAAACAGTTATTTTCTTCATGCAGTGGAGGGAAGAAAGATAATCTGAATGAGTTACCTCTTGTCCTGTCTAGCAGATGGAAGTGTCAAAATTCTAAATACGCATTTATGGTAAGTGTCATGAATATGTGAATAAATGCCTGACAAACTGCCAGAAGTGGTTTTTAAAGAAACTATTAACCCAGATTAATCTATTTTTGGTGGAATTTCATTCAGAGTAACAAAAAAAATGAATTATTTTAGGGAAGGCTGATGATTGGGAGGGATTTGGGGAATAAATAGAAATACTGCTGTGTATTCACAGATCTGTCTTGGACAAGCCCCTTGAAACTAGCTTTCTCCACATTTTCTCTCTTTTTTTCTTTACTTCTGAAACTGCAGGTTTTTCAAGAGGGTAAATTATTTTTCATTGTGTGCAGCAGTGGTATCTGTTTCAGGTGTGGGATGTGGAATGTTCCTGAAGCAAGAAAAATGGCTGCCATGTTGGTAAAATACATGCTGAAATCACATATTTTCTTAGTGAGATGAAACTGCATTATTTCACCTCCTTTGCTATACAAGATTTGCCGCTGAAATACCTGCTGGCATTTGCTATAGTTATGTTCTCCTTCACCATCTTTGGTTATAAAATAAGGTGACATTATTTAGACGTCTAAATTACTGTGATTCTGAGTCCTAATAGACCATTCTTTCCTCCCTGGGGATGCCAAATACTTAAGTCTGAGAGCTCCGCAGGGGCTCACTCCATTCAGTGGAGTACATATTGGTATCTACTTCCTTCCTGAAAAATTTTACAGAAAGGAAAATAAGGTTATTCCATCAAAGATTCTTCTTTCTTCTGTGCTGTTGTTGCTTTAGCACTGAGTCTTCTTTGAAAATGACAATTGTTAGCAGTGCAGCACAGCCTCTGACTGCAAATACAGAGATGGAGATTTTAAGGAAGGTTCAAATGCTAATTGTAATTTGAGTTGCCATATAGCTGTGCCAGTGGCAGGAAATATGAAAGCAATCAAAGAGAGCCATTGAGTTGGGTCCTTTCCTTTCACCTTTTCTCAGTGTTCTCTATGACTCAGGAAAGTCCCCAGCCTCTGGACTCTCCCATGCTTGGTGTAATGCATATGTGTGGCCTTATGTCTCTGAATGTCATCATGAAATTTTGTGGCAGAAGGAAAAGTGTGTCTAAGGGGAGACACAGTGTTCCTTAGCATATGTATAACTATCCAAAGAAGATGTATACAAATAGCATGAAAATGAAAAATAGGCGATTACTAAGTAAATTTAGTAATAAAAGACCTCTGTAAAATACTTCTCGTAGCCAAGGTTTGAAACTGACACACTGCCTTTTCTGCCCATGTAACATTGTGCAAAGCAGTTCACAGGGAGAGGGCAATCTGAACAACGAATCTGGAGAAGAAAAGCTAAAATGCACTTTTCCTCTGTATTTGATGGTTGGGTTGATGGGAATCTAAAATATTTATACTACAGTTGTATCAAGTATTTATTGCCTACTGGGGGAGCCATAGAGAAAGAAGAAGAAAATTGACAGTAGTGGCCAAAAACACATTTGAAATTATCTGCCCATTTTTTTACACCTGGTCACAAATAAACAAGACTGCTTCCTCAAACTTCCAAATTCAAGAGCAACCTAAGACGGTAGAAAACACTTTCTAAATTGCCTAATTTACTTTCAGTGTGTAGTTTATGCACAGGAGTATCTGAGGCCTTGTTTGAGCAGCATTCTCGTTAAAGGTGCTACATCACACACAAAAAATGGCATGTTAATGATATTGTGACATTCATAGAACTTAAAGCCAGTTAACTTCATGCAGGCATTTTGTCAATAAAATTAAACTAATGAAAATAAATCCAATGTAAGTTAACTGAAAATTATTTATAAAAACAGTCAGTGTTAGTTTCCCCAAATTTAATGTTACCATTATCATCATTTTTACCTTAATGGCATAATTATATATAAATTCTTTGGAGAATCTTGTGAGTGCTTAGCAACATGTATTATGAAACAGTAAAAGATATTCATCCTTTCAAACTGATGGGCTGGTAAATCATATCTAACTTCATAGTCTCTACAAAATATTTTATAAATTGAATTTTGTCACCATCTTAGTACCATCTTAATATGATATAATTACCATAAATACCATATCTCCACATTAAATGTCTGATTTTTCTCACTATTACAAATCTACAACTTAATCTTGGAACTACTCATTTCTCCTTTTCCAGCCAGCCAGGATACAAGACAGATCCCACTGAAATGACTGAATGGGAAAGTCACCATTCTAGATCATCATGACAGGAGGAAAGGGGGTGTGGGGATTGTCCCAGATCCTTCTCAGTTCTCTCCGCTTCCAGCTTCATTTCATGAACTTGAACAAGGAAGCCACTACAGCATCTGCAGGCCAGAGAATTATGCTGAGGCATGTTATTCCCAGATTGCTTTCTGTGTCTGCAAAGGCATAGATAATCTATTTCCCATGTGTTTTCTCACACACTTCTCTTCAAACATGAAACACCCAACTTCACCTATTTCAAATGGCTAAGTTCTTATTTGCCCATCCTTAAAAGCAAAGACACCTATAATCCTCTCCTTAGGTTGGCGTAACTGGTTTTTAAATTTTTATGTAATTTTTTGGGTGCATTTTATCGGTTAGATTTTGTGAAAATAACACTATATAACAGATTTCCTCAACACTCAGTTAATTAGGATAATAATCATTTATCATTGCTCATATGTCTGTGGGTTGGTTGGGCTTCAGCCAGTCTAGACAGCAGTTTTCTTCTTACTGCATGTCTCCAGGTCAGCACATCTGGCCCTGGTCTTCCTGCTCCCGGCACTATATAACTATTGCATGTATTTCTCATGATGGTGACTGGGTTGCCATCTAAGTGTGGATCTAAGTGAGGCACAAGAAGACACGTAGAACCATAAAAGACCTCCTAAAGCCTCTGCTCAGAATTGTCATATTATCATCACTGCTCACATATCTTTGGCCTATTGGTCACAGGCCAAGTACAAAATCAAGAGCCCAAAGTTACACGGCCCCAAGATGAGGCCATGGCAAGGCTGTGAATTCAGAAACACGTGAAGTTTGGGGACCAATAATGTAATCTACCGCCTGCCTCTCTTAGGCAATGTTATTGTTTACCTTATGAACATTATTTGGATGCCTATTTTTCTCTGCTTTGTTAGTGCCTTTCGCATGGATATTTTATTTGCGTAGTGCCTTTCACATGGTAGGCTCTCAGCAATGAAGGAATATACAAGCCCACTGACCTTGTTCCCTCTGCACATTGCTAATTATACATAAGCTCATATGACTAGTTCTTTCTACAGAGGTAATGATGGAGAAGCCTGAATTGTTTACATACTGTTGCCCTTCAGCCTCACTTCACTACTGGGAATCTTTGTATAGAATTCAGCAGTATTAAAATGAATGTAAGCAAGTCCCATAATAAATATTTATTTCCTGAATTAATGAATTCCCAGCACAGGGCTTCAGAATTTCTTTTTTAAAATTTAGTTATAAATAATGTCCACCTATCATATACATTTTAGCCCCAGTTATTATATATTCATGAATTTTGGTGATGGATAGTGGCAGGACAGCTGCCAGCATATCCCATTTAAAGTAACTAGCTCATGACCATACTTAGGACTTTATTCTGATTAACACTAACCGACCTGACTTACAAAGGTAAAAGTGACTTTTTCCATTTCCATACACCTGACTTTTAGCTCTCTTTCCCCTTTGATATGTTGGTTGTGGTTCCATGTCCACAGTGATCTAGAATTTCCTTATTGGACTTGTAGAGAGGTATCTGGGTGAAATCTCCACTCACAGAGACTTCAGCTAGTCTTCTGTGTACTCATCCAACAAAACAAGGAAAAACAGTTATGGATATTGAGGTCAGGATTTTCTTACCTGATTTTTTCCCAAAAGAACACCACGTTGTCTCTCACTTGCCTGATAGTTTATCGTTAGCACATTTATAAATGTTGACGAATTTGAGTGACTGCTAACATATTGGGAATTGTTAAAATGTAGCAAAGAAGTAAAAAAAAATAAACTTTAAGGAGGAAACAGAATTTACTCTCAAACCATCTCTGGATAGTTTAAGGTAATAGGGATAATTTTTTTTAATTAATAGGAGGAGATTAAAAATTAATTGTCAGCAAAGTGTTTGTTAGTCTAATGGCCGAAACATTGAGGATCCTGTGAGTCTACACAAAACATCAACAACAGAATATCCCAAGTTGTGAATTTTGATTCTTTTTTTCAATTTTAGTATCATAATGGTCTATACTTACCAACTCAGATAAGTTGAGAAACTTTGCATAACACGTGGCTGTTAACATTCTTTCCTTTTCCTCTCCTATAAACCTGCTTTCAGAAAATGTATTACTTACCCTGCTTTACTGTAAGATTAGACTCAGTATCATTAAGACGAGCTATTGTTTTTAACTAAAATAAACTTTGCAGAAATTACAGGTATAGATTCTCAAATTTAATTCCACTGTCTGAAATACTATACCTAGCAAGTCATTTAATCAAAGAGAAATTTCCATCTGATTTTACCTTCATCCAAATCAAATGTGTATAATCCAAACCCTAAATATTTTAGGACCAGAAAGATAGTTACATAAAAGTTTGGCTTTCTGGGTAAGGTAATATACTCAACTAGAGTTTTATACTGTCTTTGAGCAAATTCATCTCTGTGGAAATTTGTTGTGGTGTGATACTCTTGATAAAATAAGTAGGTTGTATTTCTACCATATGACCTTCAGTCCCAGCTGTTTTCTGCACGCTTCTCTGTCAGAACCATAGACACCTGAATGGCTGGGGCTGCGCCGTTCTCATCTTTGTATCCCATACAAAGGTGCCTGGAATATAAAAGGAATCTAAATAGCATCTGTCTAAAGAATTAGTCAAATGACCTCTTGTTGTTTCCAGCTTATTTACTGCTGTGTATTATTTAATACTACTGACCATTTTAGGGGACCCTCTTGGTTCCTACCTAAAACGTTTCCTTGCTCCCAACTTTTTGGCAGAATTTCAGTTTGGTTCAGTCCTGCAAGAGCATGGAAAGATGATGGATCTTTACCAGTTTAAGTTAACCATAGGTGATATCTGTTCTCCTTACCAGTGACTGGTTTGGGAAAAATCATTTCACTATGCTGTGACCAGTGAGCAGTGAAACAGATTGAAAGTGGACAGCTGAGAGGATTGTGTCTAGGGAAGATTTTCTGTGAATCAAAAAAGACAAATGAAACATGCCTCTTTTTCTAGTGGGAATCATTGTGAATACATGTTACATCTGGAACTGGGGCATCTGAAAGGCACTCTCACATGCTATAGATGGCAGAGAAGAAATTTTGCAAAACTTACATCTTTGCCATTTTTAAGCTATTTAAATAATGAATTACAGAACTGAGCTATCTGCAAACTCTATAAAGTTTCTTATGATCAAATTAATTTAAAGTTAAATTTCCTCTTTCTTATAGTCTAACTGATATATAACCATACACTTTTCTAAACTCCTCATTCTTCAGATTTATATGACTTTGGGTTTGCCTGGTTTTCTAATTCTTCAGTTGCAGCTTTCTCTGTGTGTCCCATGATTTGTTTGTGGGCTTTTCCCAAGGTTTTTATCTTGGTACCCTTCATTTCCACTGGCTGTTCTTGGTGACTTTATTCATCTCACAGCTTTACTTTACCAACTCTATTTTGATAACTACGAAGTCTTGTCTAAAGTTTTGACTTCTCAGCTGAGCTTCAGGCTCGACTTTCTACTTCTCATAAGACACCGTAGCTTGGGGTTTTCATAGATTTCCATAAACTCCTAAGTTCATGTGAGAACTCATGATCCTTCTGACCGCACACTGTCTCTCATCTTGTCTGGAAGAACAGCCTCCTGAGTTTGCTGGATCAAAAAACTCTACAGTCATCTTTGGTCCCTTCTTCTTTCTTCACTCTCCCCGGGTAATGAACCACCAAATCCTGATATTTTACCTCTAAACTGTTTCTGAATCGGTATCTTTGTTTTCATTGCTACTGGTACCATCCAATGGGTGTTGCAGATTTACAGAGTGTCTGGGGTAGAGATAGGATGCAGTCTGAGGTGAGTTTACTTTTCTTGTCTTTGAAGTTCAACTCCACTTTTTCTGATTCTTTTTTGTTTATTCGTTTCTGCTTTATAACAAAGTGAATCAGTTATACATATGTTCCCATATCTCTTCCCTCTTATGTCTCCCTCCCTCCCTTTTTTCAGATCCATGAAATATTCTGAAGTTTCTCTGTAATGAACCTAGATTTGAATTATTTCTTGTTTTTCATGCTTGGAATGTGTTTTACATTCTGAATCATAAAATATATATTTTTCATCAGTTTCATATCATTCTTTAATATTTGCTCTCCAGATTCTGCTTCCCCTGTATTCTTTCTGTTATTTTCTTTTTGAACAAGATAGCACTTGACATTTTTTCATTTCTACATACCACTGTATGATTGTCCACTTCACATTTTTCTAACAGTAATTGTATTTTATTTAACTGAAATAAATTTATAAAAATCTACCAGATATGGAAATGTGGTATCAGAAGCCAAAAGAGCAATAGCTCTACAAGGCAGTGCTCTAAGTGTTTATCTATGTTAACACATTTTATCCTGTTTGTAACATTATTATTATCATCTCTGTTTTATAAATAAAGGAAATATGGTACAGAGGGGTGAAATAACTTGTCATTGGTCATACAGCTCATAAGTAGTAGAATCAATATTTGAAAATGGGCTTCAGAATTTGTTATTAAAAAAAAATTTTTTTTATACAGCAGGTTCTTATTAGTTATCTGTTTTACACATATTAATGTATATATGTCAATCCCAATCTCCCAATTCATCCCAGGATTTGTTTTTTGGTTTTTTTTTAAGATGTTGGGGGTAGGAGTTTATTAATTAATTAATTTATTTATTTTTTGCTGTGTTGCATCTTTGTTTCTGTGCAAGGGCTTTCTCTAGTTGTGGCAAGCAGGGGCCACTCTTCATCGCGGTGCGTGGGCCTCTCACTGTCGCGGCCTCTCTTGCTGCGGAGCCACAGGCTCCAGATGTGCAGGCTCAGTAGTTGTGGCTCACTGGCCTAGTTGCTCCGCGGCATGTGGGATCCTCCCAGACCAGGGCTCGAACCCGTGTCCCCTGCATTAGCAGGCAGATTCTCAACCACGGCACCACCAGAGAAGCCCCAGAATTTATTTTTAAGCACTACCTTTGGTGGTCAAGCACTACACTGTCCCAATGTGTTCCTTCTTCAGGGTTCTCAGATGTTTCTTTTTAACCTAAAGTAAATAATTTAGTAAGCAGAGTCCAATTTTATTTAATTGAAAAAAATACAAATTGAATGCAGCAGTGAGCTACTGATGAGGTTTGAAGAGAAATTGGCTCAGTAAAAAAACCTCTAAAAATCTGCGTGTAAAATGAGGCAAAGAGATACCTCCAGTTATTATACAGTTTCGCCTGTAATAGTGTTGTAGGAAGTTTTGTGCTATGGTGTCATTAGCACCCAAGCACACAAAAAGACAAGTGCCTCCTACCCCCCAGTTGCATGCCTAAAATGTGAACATCATCGTATTGTACAATTGAAATGTACTTTTAAGCTAATTAAAAATCCTGGGCATCACTGAATCTAAGTGATGTTAACATGATGCTATATCCTGTTTTGAAAATGCAAAATTACTTTCCTCCTTAGAGAAAGCAGAATGGGAGCCCCAGTTGACCTGTATATAATTTTTAGAAGATCAGGCGCTTCCATTTTTTCCATTCATGATAAGAGAGGTGATAAGTTGACAGAATCAGTTTCTTTTTATTTATTGGCCATTACAGTTGTAAAATACTGCAGACATCAGCCTAACATAAATCAGTTCCCCTCAGAGGAGTGTGCCTTCGGAGAGGCTTTCTGCCGAGGTTTCCTCAGCTCAGCCATCTCTCTCTGGAGTACTCTTGCTGTGTCTTTGGCAGCACTTTTGAATTTATTTTGTTTTTAATTCTGAGTAATCCTCAATCAGAAGACAAACAGAGGCTCAGAACTTTAGAGTTGAAAAGGACTTTGGAAGTTTTATCATTTAGATCATATGTGTCAGGATTCTTTCTGCTACAAGCAACAAAAAGCATGATTCAAACTCACTTAAGCAAAAAGGGAATTAATGGTCTCTGTAAATTAATAATCCAAATATAATGCAAGCTTCAGGTAAGGCTTGATCTAGTGGTTCAAAAACTTCTTTAAGGACTGCATCACTTTCTATTACTCCACTCTTCCTTTACAATATTTGCTTCGTTCTCAGGTTCTTTATGAAGAAAATGGAATGCATTGATACGCTTTAGTTAGTCAGAGTCCACTCCGCCAACCTAGATGGCCTCTCTACAAATGGAAATTCACAGTGCTGGAGGAAGTAGGAAATATGAATGCTGGGGAAGAAGCCAGAGGATATCTCTTTTTATCAACCCAGTTATTTTACAGGGACATCTCTGAGCTACAAGAGAGACCATCTATTACACAACTAAATATGTGTGACAAGAAATAAATGTTAATTTTATTAAGCTAGTGAGATGTCAAGATTTATCCCTAACAGTGGGGAAATGCAGAGTTTGCCCATCCAGTTATGTTTTCAGTGTTTGAGTTTTAGTCATTGAAACTTGTGGTGAACATACCTTCCAGCTCTTGCTCTTAGAGAACTCATGCTTTGACTCTTAATATTGTAGGTATTTAGATTCCTGAGTGACTGACTGAGGCTTCTGCTCAGTAAAATGGGGACAGTGAGAAATGTATGCCATGATGAAAGAAAGCATTCACTGATTAGTTAGTTAGCACATGTAGACATAGAGCTATAGTTGCATTTCCTCTTGACTTGGGCATATTACTTCTCACCTATACCTTGAGGTAGTACAAAGGAGCCTTATTTTTTTTAAACAGATCATCAATAGAATGCCATGCCTTTTGAGACAGTGAGCTCACTCTCACAAGAGATGTTCAACTAGTATCTGAAGCTCTCAGCTCTTTTGTGTGGAACTCATTTACTCAGTACTATTTATTGAGAGTCTGTTATGTATCAGGGAATCTTCTGGGTAACTGGAGATATGTGTGAACAAAATGGATAAATTGCTGCCCTTGTTGTATTTACATATAATAGCATAGAAGGAAAATAAGCAAGTAAGTAAAATAGATGGTATATCAACTGGTATGAGTGCTCTGGAGAAAAATGAAGCAGGAGAGGGGTATAAAGAGAGTGGTATGCGATAGATTTTGGCTTGGTTAAGAAGCTAAGTGAGACAAATTTTCAGATTTATGTTTGGTTCAGTTTTATGATTCTGTAATTCTAGAACATAGTCTCCCTTGTTATGGACATTTAACCTTGCACACTGTTGATGGGACTTTAAATTGGTGAAGCTACTATGAAAAAAAGTGTGGAGGTTCTCAAAACACTAAAAATAGGACTACCATATGACTGAGCATTTCCACTGCTGGTTATGTATACAAAGAAAATGAAAACACTAATTTGAAAAGATTTATGTACCCCACGTTCATAGCAGCATTATTTACAATAGCCAAGATATGGAATCAACCCAACTGTCCATCAACAGATGAATGCATAAAGAAGATGTGGTATATGTATATACACAAAGGAATATTACTCAGCCATAAAAAAGAATGAAATTCTGCCGTTTGCAACAGGTGGATGGACCTAGAGAGTATTAATGCTTAGTGAAATAGGTCAAACAGAGAAAGACAGAATCTATATGTTATTGCTTATATGTGGAATCTAAAAATAAAACAAACAAATGTGTATAATGAAACAGAAGCAGACTCATAGATAAAGAAAACAAACCAGTGGATAATACTGGGGAGAGGGAAGGGAGAGGGGTAAAATAGGGGTATGGGATTCAGAGATACAAACTACTGTGTATAAAATAGATAAGCAACAAGGATATGTTTACAGCACAGAGAATATAGCCGTTATTTTGTAATAACATTAAAGGGAGTATAATCTCTAAATATATTGAATAACTATGTTGTACACCTGAATCTAATATTGTAAATCAACTATATTTCAGTAAAATAAAATACAGTTGGAAAAATATGGTCCCCAAAAGATGTATTTTCATTCTGGCCATGAACTTCTGAGATCTCAATGCTTAGTAGAAGCAAGGACTCAATCTTTAAGAAGATAAGTAGTGGCAATAGAGAGAGGTTTTTAACGAAGTTATGGAGTAGGGAGAAGTGAGGAACAGCCCACTTTCTAACTCCCTCAAATAATATTTGTTAAAAGCTAACCTTCTTCTGTCTAGCTGGGATTACTATTGATGCCTTTTCCAATTTTGAGGGGTTTTTTTCCTTGATTAAATTAGACTCAACAGGATATTTCTACTCAGTTAAGACTTTTATCTAGGAAAACTACCTGGAAAAAAAATTTTAAATGATTATCTTAAGAAAGAATTATCTATGCATCTATCTATCTATCTATCTACTATGTATCTAATTACAGATGTGTTATTACTTGATTAGTACGTGGTAGTTGGGTATTCAGCTTCCTCAGGGGCAGGAAAGAGGTAATTTATTGATGAGACAAGTACCTATGAATAGGAAAAAAATGAATATGGGGTTTCTC